>NW_020455549.1:122830-180432 GCF_003342845.1 Nothoprocta perdicaria | reverse complement strand
GCGGCGGCAAGAGCGGCCTCGCCAGCCGGAAGTGGCGCCATTAGGGCTCCCCCAGCGCGCCCCAGTTTTGCTCTAAAAAGCGGCTTTTTTGGGTGTTTCCTGCCAGGCGCGCGGGGGGAACCGCCTTGTTTCAATTCCTGCAGTTGGAGCCGTCGCTGTGGGCTCCCCGTCGGGTCCGCYGTCCCCAAAGGCCCCCAGCAGCGGCACCCCAGCAAGGAGCAGCAGCGACGCGGAGCAGCCATCGAGCATCACTGTTTATTAACACAGGACAAAGGAAACACAATCAAGGCGTTAATGGAACACTGTCCAGCCAGGTGTTAAAATTTAAAAACGTACAGCTAGCTACCGTCAAATAAATAAAAACTTTATACATAATTACAGAACGCTGCGGTCTGGAAGTGACAATGGCAGAAGAGCTTGACAGAGGTTAAAGAAAAGTCGTGTTGAGGGCTGGAGTTTTCCGTAACCAACTTATTTTGGGGACAGCTGGTGTGGCACGTCCCCAGTGCAGCGAGTTGGAGGCAGTGCTGGCGTCGAGCAAAGCGGGCTCTGAGTTACCTGAACCCTTCCTTGAGCAGGAAGGTTGGACTAGATGATCTGTAGAGGTCCCTTCCAACCTTAAATATTCTGAAATATTCTGAAATATTCTGAACCCGCGAGTTCGGAGGACGGCGGGGGCGCCCCGAAAGCCCCAGTTTGATGGGGCCGGTGGCCACGTGCGGGAGGAGCCGCTCGAGGGGCAACGCGGCTGCCCCGGGGCCCTGGGGCTCCCTCGGGCCCGGCTGGCGGACAGGGGTGTCCCCAGGGGCACCCACATCCCGCCGGCGGGGGGGACTCAGCAGCCCCCCAGGTCCAACGAGCCCCGAGCGCCGGGGGCGCGGGCGCCGTCCCCACCTCCGCGCGGGGACCCCGGCGAGCGAAGGGCCCTGCGGCGCCGCGAGCAGAGCTGCAGCGAGAAGCGGCACTCCCAGGGTCACGGCTCTGCCTTTCCTGCAGGAGAAACAACAAAATCGGGGACAAAAGCGGCCCGGGAAATCCCAGCTGGCCAGTTGCTGCCCGCCCCGCGCTGGCACCGGGGGCGGAATGTTCCGTCCTTATAAAGGGAGGGCTGTAAACGACAGTTCTCTAACSGAGAAGGGGAATATGATAGATTAAGAGATTAAGTCACAAACTAAAGCCTAAAAGATTACCAAAAAAAAAAAAGAAGTGCCATTCAAAATGCCATTTGCCATTCAAAAAATGCCATTTTGGAAAGCCAATCCGCCACGTTTTGCATCGCTTTGATCAAATTAATTTAAGCATTTATTTTATTTCTGAAAAAGCGGCAAGTAAAAAAAAAAAAAGATAATCCCGTAATTGTACTTAAAATCCATTTAAATGGACAAGTACTTTCAGTTGTTGCAGCAACTGGGCTAAAAGCATTAATTTGAGTAAGATAAAAGTTAAGATTTCTGCAATGTGCAGCACTGAAGTGAAGCTGAACTGCACGTTGTTTTGCCGTGCAAGAACAAATAACCCAAACGAAAGGGGCACGGAGCCAACAGGAGGATCTCCCCCTTTGCTGGCTGACACGGAGCGGGGTTTGGGGCGCTCTGCACCCCGGCCGCAGCTCGGAGCGGGGCGGACACAGCTCCCCCCGGCACCTTCCTCAGTTTGCGGTCCATCGGTTACTGCTCAGTACACAACCACGTCACACCCGGGTGCTCGGGGCACMAACACGAAAGCAGAGACCGTGCTACTGCTAAGGAACAACGACCCGGAGCCGTGCGGCAGCGGGACGCGGTGGAAACAGCCCCACAGTGCAGCCCGGGGCGCAGGCAGACACAGAGCCCGCTCCGAAACGCCCTGGTAAACACAAGTGTTTGCAGCAACTCCCCACCTGCCATAAGTGGCACTTTCTAAACTTATTTCCACCCACAAAGTATCTTGTAAAATACCGTTCGGGACTTTCTATGAACTCTGGMTACTCCTGCCCTCGGAGAGGACCTGACAACAGATCAGTTTTCAAGCACAAAACTGGCATTTGCTGACGTACATCGGCTGCTGCTCTGATAACTGCCACAGGCTCTTCAGAGTTTCGACTATAAACCTTTTAGAAACTGCCTACAAACTTTGAATGAGGTAATGTAGAACATTTTAATAACAAGTTTATTTACACTATATACCATATTGGACTCCAAAAAACCTGTTGCAGTATCTGGTATCAGCTTTCATTGCTTTCAAAATCTTATTTTCTTMATGTCTTTCCAAATGGAATTGTTCTGAAAACATTATTACGGATTAGAGCAAAGAAATGTAATTCTCAGTCCAAGCTGAAACTTTCGCTCTCCCTCCACCCACGTCTACTTAGACTGAGGCTTCTGTTTCTTTACATTTATTAACGTGAAAACGGACACACAGTTTGGAATGCCGAGATCTCAGTTTTCCTGAAGTTATTCAACGAGTATTTGCTAGCGCTGCTCTGTCTGTCTCATTTCTGTGCCTCCTGCTGTACGGAAAAATCGCATTCAAACCCAAGAAATAGKTTTTTTCTAATGAATGTTTCAAAGAAGTCTGCATTGGCTTCCAGCTGTCATTAAAGCCCACCTACAATATTTTCTCCTATACCTACGGGGCACATAAACTCATGACCGAATTGCACACAAAAGGTGAATTTGCCTCTGTGCAAATCTATGGGATTTTCCTCTCCCTTTTAAGTACAGGGTGGCACGAAGGGYGGAGGCAGAGGCTGTCACCCAAGCTGTTCCCATTTCTCTTACGCATCCTGGACCGGCACCGCAATCTCTACCAGGTTCCTCGTTACCATTGAAACTTTTCAGCCTCTTTTTGAAAGATGTGCCTGCAAACGAACGGGTTTCCACAGGCTCTGAGACACTTCTGGCCAGAAAYGAAAGACGACACACTGAATCACGAAAACTTGTGCGAGATTTGTGGATCTCACATTAGTTGTCTAAACAAATGTAATTATGCTAAGGACCACAAAAGTTCCTGTCCTTAAAAATTCCTACCTTCAGCTGTCATCATTATCCAAGTCAATTTTCTAAGTGAATTATGTATAATAATATTTACATATTTAAAATATAGGCTTTTTTTAATTCAAGAAATATCTATACGAATAAGTAACTCTTAGATTCCGTAAGTTATTGATTTGGTCATGGCACAATTTTAAATAAGCTGTGTGATCCCATGGAACAATAGCTACAGTACAGATGCAAAGTTATATAGTAGGGAACTGTGGAACTCTGATGACCCTCCTTTTAATAGTTTATTATCTTAACTAAATAAACCCTCCCCTTATAGAATCCTAGAACAGTATTAGATAAAAATACAAATATGTACAACAGATGAAAAAAGTAACACTACTGTAAAGGCCTTAGGAGTTTTGCAGCTCACACGCTTGTCAACTTTGCATTTCTATAAAGCTAATATTTCAGTAAACCGTTACAAATGTTTTCCATTGCCTACCACATTTCCTTTTGTCCCGTGGTAATTAATGGGATCTTAATACCACAGGATGAGATGAAGGGAATATGGCAGCAATCTCAAACGTTGTGTCAAGTATTAGTAATTTTCACCAGCTTCGTTCTATAGACACCCTTTGTTACTTGGTGGTCCCGCAAGGTTTCTGAATGTTTGACCCCCCCGTACACGTTACATGTTATAGGCTACGTATATGGGGTCTAACTGATCTGCTAGAAAACTGTCACGGAGATGCATTCGTTGTTTCTCTCCTCTGGAATTGATAGGGATGACTCCGGGATCCACGACTACCACCACTCCCACAATTAGATAATGTTCTTCCAGGACCACGTTTGTAACCAGAGGAACCAAATCCAGGGCTTCCTGCTCACAGCCACACAGCTCCACAACCACCACAAGCAAGTTGGTCCAGGTGAATACAGCACTAGAAGTTAAAAAGAAAAACAAAACAAGTTATTTGCACAGATAGAGACCCAAAGTTTCTCTTCCCTCAGGGCTGACGGGGAGTTCACCACCTCCTCGCCTGCGTTTCCAAGCTCAGAGCAGTCGCTCCGATCAATCCAAGCAGTTGCTGCTACCTGCTCTGACACACAACCTTAGCGCTGCTTTCATTCACTCACCTATTGAAGACTCTCTACACATCAAAGCAGGAAACTTCTGGTTTGATTTAATGCTCTACAGAAGTGTGCAGGAATATGTGGYGGTCAGGCCGGTGTTATCCCCTTCTACAAATGGGGAGACATGCACAGGAAGGCGAGATGCTCTGCTGATGGTCACGAAACCACAAACCAGCCTTTGCCTTATCTTGTTCTATTAAATCCTGCCTCTTTTTGTGAACATGTCTAGCTAAGCTAAGCTGGGATGGGTTCCCAGCTAAGCTGGGATGGGTTCATTTCCCCCTGTTTTACCATTCAGCGATGCTCCGGTGCGTTCGAGACACAGAGGTCTCGATATCAATCGGATGGTAACGCAGCCCTCGCAGCTCCAAAGTTTCATCCAGTGCCCCAACAACGTACAGTGCATCGTGACGCTCTGGAAAGGAGAAAGGAAAAATAAAACGGACGCGTAGAGAGCAGAAAAAGGCAGACAAAAATCACGTTGTTAATAAAACAAAGCATCTCTTGTATGCAGCCGCACAGACGAGGATTTGTTCGCTGCAGGGTGCAGGAAAACGCTCTTCACCTGGAAGATAAAGGGTGATTTCTGCCGTACCTCCGCTGGCGGCCGTGAGCTCCGTCCGCCGCACGAAGCCCAGGTAGCCGGTGCGAGCCCAGAGCGTCTGGGCGGCGTCACCGAAGCTCAGGCGCGTGTTGAAATGATCGGCCTGCAGGGTTTCGTTATCGTAGATGGTGTAGTAGCCGCTGGCCGTGTGCGGGCTGTTCACCCAGATCTGCACGGGAAGGGGAGAAACGGTCAGGTCCACGGGCGCTGACAACGCAGCGGCTGGCRAGTGGTGAGAGGAAGCAGAGAACAAGCTGTAATAGGGGGGTGTCTTCTTATTTAACGTTTTCCTGCCTGCCCGCCCCCAAAATCTGCATTTAGCTCAAACCACCAAATATCCTCCAGAATGTGAAAAATGCAGCTGGCAGATTTACTAACTGTAAGCTGAGAACGAACTGAGTAAATGAACTATGGATTTTTATTACATGCCGTTTCCAACCATTTATAATAATCTATCAACACAGAGCAAATATACTGGCRTGTAATCACAATAGGGAGAGCAAGAGGCAAATGAGATTCTTTGGAAGCCAGTTACGCAAGACTTACAGGGCAACAAGCCTTCTTTTTAGCAGGTTTTCTCTTTAAGCTTGACACTAAAATAACATCCCCAATTTCCAAACATTCCAGCAATAATCCAACTGATAACAGGATACAAGCATTACCACTCACAAACTGTCAGCCAGCAACTTACRTAATCAAAAAGACAGAATATAGATCAAGCGGCAGACGAAAGGAAAAGCTGCCCAAATAGCAAAAATCTGCACTTGCCTCCCCAAGGTGAGAATCTCCAAGAGGTCCTTTTGTCTCAGGATTAACAATGACTACTTTGACTCCAGGCAAAATCTAAAGATCACAAGGAGGAAGATGGAACCAATTGATGAGTTTTCTTATGCAAGTAACTAAAATTCACAAATTGTTCATTTACCTCCAGATTTTAGGRCATGCTTTTCACCTGTGCCAAGTTACAACACATATAAAACAAAGCAGAGCATGAACACTGAAGTACCATAATAGAAACCAATGACTYGGGATCCACATAAACAAGGGATTCTGGGGTCAGAAAATATTGGTGCRTTGTTATTTGAAGAATTCCATATTAAAATCCGCCCAAAGAGCATCTTTTTCTAGCCTATTTAAAGCAGGGAGTAAGGACTGCAGTGAACCCCTAGTGTATGCATATTTCAAAAACGCACCAGACACTAATTTAAGTTTCTGATACAGTTCCTTTACTATAAAAACAGAATCAATCCTGCAAATCGTTTTAGTAAAGGGTGCTCTAATATCAACAGACCCTTTATCATAAAAGCAAACCCACTTTCCAGAGCACTGTAGCCATCAGTCACCTCTTGCCAAGCCCCAGCACTGCTTTAACCAGCTGCCTTGCCCAACTACAAATCTACAACATTCCGGAGGGCACGAGGTGCCGCGGTGCCATGCGGAGTGCCACGCAGCTAGGGAAAAGCATGGAATTACCTTCCCGGATTCCGAAAGCAGCAGGCTTTGTGGAGCTCCCCTTTCCACTAAGCGGACTCTGAAGGCAAAGAAAACATTGTCAGGAAGAGCAGCGAGCTGAAGCCTCCCGAGCAGGGGCGGTAGCTCAGTACTGCCGCAATGTTTTATGAAGGCAAGTCATGAACAAGTTTAATTAGCTTACTGTACCTGTCGTGTCTCAAGGATTTCAGATCTACATACACCGTCGTGGGATCAGGCCCAGAGGTTCCCTAAGGAGTTAAAGAAATATTTTAAAGAATTAAATATTAAAGAATAAAACACTTTCAAGAAGTATTTACCTAAGCTCTGCCTGAGCTTGTAAACATTTCTGGGCATTATCCTGGCAGCAGAATTCATATCCCTATCTCCCCACCGCAGTAGTGGTACTGAGGGCGACCACAGGCAATTGCTCCCTCTGTGGGGTGTAACCCCAGCGTGGGATGCACCCCGAGAGGGGGCTGCTGTACGTACACAGCCCCAGCACTCCCGGCTATCAGCCCCGGGACAACAACAGTCGTCTGTATGGAAATAAACAGCTCCCTCATGTCATGCTCCGGTTGTTCCGAGTGGCTGCRATGTAATCTGGCAGTTGACAAGAGAAGCTGCTTAAATCTTGGGCCAGCTGTCTGCACGGAGCAGGCGTGGGGCTAAGCTAAGGACACACAAGCGCGTGCCGATTAGGAACCTGCGCGTCAGAAAGGAGGGGAACCTGGACCCCAACGGCGCGACGACCCGCGCGCGTTACCTGTAAACAGATAGCGACGTTCACTCTCGATCCAAAGGTGGTGCTCACAGCGCGAGAGGACAAGCCGATGTCTTTGAAGAGTTTGGAGAAGGAGTGAGTCAGGGAGACTCGTGGCCGCTCCTCCGCGACTACCACGCAGGTCCGCACGCACGACAGGTTAATTCCACGTGCCTGCGGAGGAGAGCGCAGACAGAAGCGAGTGCCGAGGCCTGATGCTGCTAACACCCCCATGGGACATCTGCTTTCCACCCCTTGAAGCTGAAGGGAGTTACTCTAAAAATGCAGGCCAATGTTCTATTTCTTCTTCTGAGCTTCCATTTTTTAGTGTAAATAAAATGTGTCCGAGCAGAGCCTAGGAATAGTTAGACCAATGGAATCRCCAATCCTGCTCCTTCCTCTGTGCCAGAGGATGCAGCACCACCTGCTTCTGCGGCACCTTTTAGCTACGATTACATTTCTCACTGCCCATTTGCATGTACGAAAACAAAACCAAGGGAGAAGAATGTGATTTGCTAGGATCACACTGGATCTTCAACAAAACTGGGGCCAGAARCCATTTTCTCCTCTTAGTTCTGCAGACAATCCAGAAGCGCTGAGCAGCGCTAGCCACTCCGTTTAACTGGAGACACATCACACAATATGTGCTCGACAATGCAACCAAACTGATCTCTAGCTGTTTAGATGAAAAGCACAACCTATTTCTGCAGTAAAATCCATGCGAAAAGCCAGCTCAAGCCTCTTAAGTAGCTAATTTCTTTCCTCTTCCCTCCGAGGAGGAAACACCTTGATTTAGCAGATTGCCTAACGTGTGCTTTACATCATGGGCTGGGCTGAGCCTTCACTGCAGACTGTTATATAAGCAATTTTCTGCATAGCAATCTGCTGCTGGCATCATCTCTTTAGGGTTTGCCCAGCAGTCTCTGACACTCGCTGGCAACACCACTGAGGAAGTGCTGCCTACACTGCAACAGACTTCACTCCGCTTTAATCTCTCTAATTTCCTGGAGCCACGGCATTTTTTGTTGCTTTTCCTTTTCAGCAAGYTGTGGGTCAGGCACTTCTGCGCCATCACAACCTTTGTGCTTGACGATTCTACCATTTCCTTTAGTACAACAATTTCATTAAGGCAATGTAAGATTCAGGAAGTGTTTCTTACCTTTAACATTTCAACTTGGTTTCCAAGTCCCTTTGTGCACAGTTCCATGACTGAATAGGAACAGAAAGTGTCCCTTATTTTATACTGGCTGACAGTAGATAACCAGAGGAAAAGATTGGATTCCAGCTCCATAGGAGGAATTAAGATYGACTGGTGACCAGAGTACACACTATAAAAAACAAAGAGCAGAACATAGATTTCTCTTTAAATTACTATTTTATTTTCACGTTAGATTTTCACGCTAGATCAAAAGGAGCCTGTTGCACTCTGTGTCTGAAACAAACCCAACAGCCATCCTTGTATCTGCAGTAACTGTTAATTTATTGTACCATAATAATAATCTGCATACACACGCAGCCAGACAGGAGGAAGAGCACTGGCTKAGCCATACAGTTTAAAGAAAGGAAACTTCCCTACTGTAACATATAATTTAAGAAGAAAGACAAGAGAAACATTCCGGAGCCAGTAGTATTTGGCAGCACAAATATGCATGACCAAGACAGGATTACATTTTGCTAATCTACAGGAAAAAGGAACATCTTATTGTCAGCTTAAAGGCAAATCCTTCACTTAATGGTAAATTAGTCATTTAGTTTCAACATATGTGTCTGCAATGAAATCAGATAAGGAAGCAGATTAATATTTCCTATTTAAACCCCAAACCTAATCATTATTACTTTTTTCTTCCGTGTAGCAAGTCCTACCTGCAAAGGCACCAGAGCACAAACCCAAGTCCACAGTAGGGGTCAAGGCAAATTGCAATCTGCCGAGAGGAGTAGAGCTCACACTGGAGCTTGATGGCCCTGCAGAGGCCACTCACTGCAGCGTGGGACATCTGCAGCAGGAGAGACAGAAACACTGGTGATAGCTCTGCTCCATACACTAAGTTTTTCCCTCTTATCCTGTGCGACAGAATTAGTTCTTAGTGAGACTGCATGTAGCTAATCCGTAGCTTTACTGGAAGAAAAACCTGCTTTTTGCTCAAAAGCCAAGAGGAAGCTTTGGTGGTGGTAGAGGCAAGAGAGGGATTGAAACACAAGGCAAAGATAAGGCATCACCCCCCATCCTCTCATGTCATTTTCCTGTACCTTGACTCCTGTGAGCATGCCTGTTGTGGAAACACTGAAATCTAGATATGCGAGCATTTCGGGCGTAGGCGGTTTGTAGACTTGAGACAGTCGCTTCCTGGGCAAGTCATCTGTGCAAGAAAGGAGCAAATGTGGTTAGTTAAGAGCTAATGAACTGGTGCTTGAAAGGAGAACAACACATTCAAAAAGCATGAGAGAGACCATAGAGCTTGCTCGTAACTTTCCAGAAGAGAGACCAGCACATGAGAAGGCCTTTCCAAAGTTCTCCTGCAGAGAATTATTTTTCCTAAGAAAAACAGAGAAAAGACTTCCTCTTGTGTGTGTAAACTGAGCAACAAATGCAAAAGAGTTGGGAATAAGGGAAGGCCTGGCTTGAATTTTGGATGTTTTTTCTAAATATGAAAGCATTTTTTTAAAGATGCTTCAGTTAGCATCTGAAACGGGGGACATCGTTCTCTCCCTTTGGAAATGGACGGGAATCCCAATGCAGCACTAGAAACAATTTAAGTCCATGAACTGCACCTGTGTCAATGATGGTTGGCCAAGTTTTCACGTCTACAGCAGCAGCTGCCTCTCTGGATTTCAGTAGTCTCATTAAGGTCTGTGTTGTGAGAATACATGCAGCTTTGCTGACCTAAAAAGATAAAACCCTTCCTCAAAAAACAAGAAAGAAAAAGACGAAAGAGCCCAGAGCATGTCCCAGAGGCACTGCACTTGCATGCTCTGCTATCCACAAAGTATTTTACCACCTGTAGCCAACTTCTCCCAGTTAATTAATTAATTTCTTTGGCTTTTCCAACACCCCAGCTCTCTACTCTTTCTGCACTAAAATTCCAAGTGCATAATACAAATAACGATGTATATATTTTATATATKGCTTTCTCTCCCCGGTGCCGAGGGGCAGGCAGCTTTGAGCGCCCCGCTCTCGGCTGCACCCCGTTACTCACTTCCACGATCATTCGCACTGTGGGCAGAGTAGCAGTGAGGCTCTGAGCATGAGGTGGTCTCACGGTCACGGGAATGCAGCCAGCGTACAGACAGCCATAGAACGCGCTGATTAGCTCAATGCCTGCAAGGACACGACAGGCCGTGGTGTAGGACACTGGCGGATGGACACCCTGGGGACACCAGCCTGTCCCCCACGTACTCCAGGCATCAGTTACAGCTCTCAGTAGGAGAAGGGACACAGAGCAGGCGCTCCCACGGCACAGATGTGCAACACAAGCAGCCCAAACACCAAAGGCAGCTCAACAAGGCAGCTACGAAAGCCTGAGACGGGACTGGGAAAGCAGCTGACCACAAAGAGAACCATCTCCCAAGGAAAGAATATCCAAAAGTGAGTCAGGACAAGACAGGACTGTCTAGCAGCGGGAGCAGCAACACCCCAGAGCGCTGGCGTACACACACAGCGGGCGGTAAGAGCTGTGGCCTGTCGTGCACAGCCGGCGCTGCACACCACGCTGTTCCCGACCTACTGCTGCACAACAGGCAGCTGCCAGTCTCAGAAGAGCCTGTTGCCTGCACAGCTAAAGGGGGTGACACAGTCTCGACTGCAAGTCACCCTGCCACTTCCTACAGCAACTATGTGCTTTCCCCGGCTGAAAAACTGCCAGCTGGCGGTGTGAGCCCGGCCAAACAGGGCTTGGGAAGAGCCCAGGAGCCAGGCGGCCCTGGTGGAGTGACTAACGCACTTCTGCAGCAGAACCAGCGTGGCCACAAGCCTCTAAGAACCCTGCAGTGAACACACATATCAGAGGATCAGTGATAAGCACTAAAGTTTTTAAGGGTTTTGTTCTAAATATAAGGATAATGCTAAATCTCTAGAGCTCAGGATACCTACCCAGAAGTTATAAATGAGCTCTTCCAAAAACTCTACAGCCAAAGAGTAAGTCTAATACGGCGACTGCAATGCATCCCCCTTGGAGACAGCACTTGATGAGTGAGCCCTGCAGCCCCTCAGGCATCCCTGTTCCAGTGAAGCTGGCTTACCAGGAGGATAGAGAAGCACCACGTTGTCTCCTGCATTGAGATGTCCTTTCTCATACAGAATTGATGCAATTCGCTCAGCTTTTTTGTGCAGTTGAAGGCAGGTGGCTGTACATACAGTGGTTCCCTTGAAAGGAAACAAAAACTTTCTAAACAAAGCCAGGCATAACATGTGTGATGGTGAAATGGCTGCTGCTAAAAAAAAAAAGGCTGAAATTTGCACTGATATGCTGTGGACCTTCCCCGAAACTCAACACTGATTATACCTTGGCATTTAATAACAGGAAGAGTGGGTGGTCAGGAGTTGCTTGAGCTCTCCACTGTAACACCTCTGTCAGGAACTGGTGCTGAAATAAAGAGGCAATAACCAAATATCAGCACTTTGGCTTCAGAAGTGATACCCAAGTCTTTCACATTGYAGCCTCACATTCGGCTCTATGGTAAGTTCTTCTTGCATCCTCTACCTCTAACAAATACTGTTACCTTTTTGACTAAATCATTGTCTTCTATTTGACCAAGATCTCTTCCAGAAGCTTGAGCAATTCGCTTCCCAGCAACCAGGTTCCCCACCATCACAGAGGCAGGGCCAACACCTGATGATAAAGAAGAGCCACATGGGATCAGAACAAAGAAACATCTGGGAACAGATTCTTTGAAAATTATCTGCTAGCTACTACTCTACAGATTCACAGAATATTTAAGGTTGGAAGGGACCTCTACAGATCATCTAGTCCAACCTTCCTGCTCAAGCAGGCACACCTAGAGCATGTGGCACAGGGTGGCATCCAGGCGGGTTTTGAAGACCTCCAGAGTAGGAGACTCCACAACCTCCCTGGGCAGCCTGTTCCACTGCTCTGTCACCCTCACAGTAAAGAAGTTGCTCCTCACCTGGAGACGGAACTTCTTGTGYTTCAGCTTGTGGCCATTACCCCTCGTCCTATCGCTGGCCACCAGTGAGAACAGCCTGTCCCCTTCCTCCCTGCATTCTCCCTTCCTGAACTTATACATATTAACCATATCCCCTCTGAGCCTTCTCTTCTCCAGAGAAAACAGGCCCAGCTCACTCAGCCTCTCAATAGCCTCTCTATATAATGTTATAACAGAGGCCTCCAACCAGCAGAACACTCAGCAGAAGTTGGGCACTGCAGTTTTGCAGGCCTGAGGCAGTGAACTTTAGTTTACYAACTGTAACCAAAAGCAGCTCGGGTTACCTGGTTGTTTCTGCCTGGGTTTTGGCAAGTTGGTCACACATGTGTGCGGGCACATGAGGATGTTGCACGGATGCAGAGAGCCCTCCAGAAAGTGCTGTTTAGTTTGAGAGATATGGATCCCTCCCAGTGGAGTTTTTGGCAGTGTGTTGGCTGGCACAAGAGCAAGGCAATAGACACCCACTTGGTGAATGCTGTCAATTGCCTAGAGAAAGGAAAGACGGTCATTTGACTGCTTGGTACCACTGGAGAGGTTTAGATGTTTACTCGCTGTGTTACCTATTCCAAGACAAATCCCTACGTATCTGCAAGGTGCTAGAGGAGCAAGATAGTTGCCATCATGCCATTTCACCTGTGCAGCACTAGGGATCCCTGTGATAAGAGTTAAGTGCTTGCTAGCATCCTTTCCTTTAGACATCCATAGCCTTCCATATACAAGAAACTCATTTTTAAATTGTTCATGACTAAAATCTCAGAATATAGACAGTTGCTTGATGAATCATCCAGTTTTGATTTTAGGATTTTATCCATCTGTCTCCTCTGAACCAGCACCCTCTGTTCCTTTTTTTGTCCTCCTTGGCATTGAGGCATCTAATGCATTATTCAGATCACCAAGTACTTCCCTGACTTCTCTCCCTGGTGTGCCTACTTTACAACCTGAACATTATTCCCAAGAGTTGCATACATGCATGAAGCTCTCAAAGCAAGCATTCATATTCATTCTGGTTTCTTAGGGCTGCACTCCTTCAGCTGTTTTAACTGTTCTCTGTTCAGCAGCTCCCTGCTGCAATTGCATCTCCAGAGATAAGGGCAGCTTTAAAGCCTGACGTTGAGCACCAGCACGATTCAAGACTAAAAGCAGAATTCCTAAGAGCGAACACTGGGTCTACTTTATAGTGTTGACAGGCAATTATGTTTCTCCCTGCACAGTCACCTTGCTGGCATAATGCTGACCACTTCATCAGAGCCTACATCCTTCTGCGCTGTGGCCGTTTTCTGAGGATCTTCACACATAAAAGAACAGCTTGTGCACAGTAGATGTACCAGCTTGTGACCTTGTAAAACTATCTCGCTGCCAAGAGGGATCAGGAGCCTATGCTCTTTCCATCTGGGGCATGCTGCATCCCAATGGCCTCTGATCTGCCCACACATTGGAAAAAATGCACTAAGCACCTTGCCCACCTGTGCAGCTTCTCACCTGCAGCACTCGGCTCATCCACTGAAAACTGTCCTCTTCTGATGCATCTGGCCTCTGCTCCGCAACCACCACAATCCTCTCATCGTAGAACACAGATACGGAGAACACAGCAATCCTGAGGAAAAGGAGAGAGTCGTGTTGGCAGAAGTGCCAATTTTATTCCTTCAGGATAACAAGCTAAAGGAAACAGATCAAAGGCAAAACTCCTAAAATGCATGGAGCAAAGATAAATTCTTTAATTYATTTGGAAATTAATACCTCTTCCTTGCTGCGGAACAGCAGCCAGTGGCTAGCTACTATGGAGCCTTAAAAGTTCTACAGAGACCGAATTCAATTTTCCATAAGTCTGGTTTATCTTGTAAAGGGATTCCTTCCCCTAAAGTACACAGTCTTGACAAAAAGTCAGACAGGATATTGAGTAAACTGATCTGTGTCAGGAAGAATCAGGCCAGCTACSTGCCTGAACCTAAAACATACTCATTTGAGACTGATCAACCCAAACAAGTCAACTACTGATAAGAAAACAGTATCACGCTATAGATCACATTTCATTTTACGAGGTGCAGGGATTCATGGGAGAGGGCGAGGTTTATTTTGCTCACCTTCCTCTGTAAACTGTTTTTATTGATTCTACTGCCAATCCCGTTGCTACGATGTCATCTGCATTGTGCCTGCGTCCACTGACTGTCAGCAATCCATCCATTTTTCCAACCACAAAGACCAAACTGCCCTGAAAAATAAGATGATGTGACAAAGTTATACAAAGCGGATTTTGAAATGTCTTTGATGGCATATTTTTAAACTCTTACTTGCCTATAATTTCAATTGCTAGATCAACGGAACTTGTATAAAACATATTTTCTTCCTCTTCGAATTACATCATATATGACTAATTGAGGTGAATCATTCTAGCAACTCACTGAGCCAAGATACTTCAGCATGYGTAGCAGAGCTGCAGTACTAAAGCCTTTTAAATTTCATTTTAAAGGAACTAGCAATCCAAAAAAAAATGCAACAAGTAGCATGGTAAAGCACTGTAATGGTAACATGCTGCAAAAGGAAGGGTTCTACTGGCTTAAGCAAACCCATTACCTCTCAACTGCTAGTGCAAGTTGCTTTTCACAGAATCCCAGGATGGTTGAGGTTGGAAGGGACCYCTGAAGGTCATCTAGTCCAACCCCCTGCTCAAGAAGGGACACCCGGTCGCGTTCAGGCAGGTTTGGAAGATCTCCAGAGAAGGAGCCTCCACAACCTCTCTGGGCAGCCTGTTCTATGGCACTGGCACGCTCACAGTCAAGTATTCCTCACGTAAAGATGGAACTGCCTGTGTTCATCTTTTCTCTTAAATATCCAAGGCTCTTAGTATTCACACAGGCAAACAGCAAGGCACGCTCAAAAAGCACATTACGTACAGGTCCAACGAAGCCCAGCAAGCCTGACCGCACGAAAGGCACGTCGCCCACTGGAGAGCCAGATGAGTTCACAGGGATAACCTGCAACAGAAGGGACGACTGTCAGGGGTGGAGTGGATTTACCCAAGGACAGAAATTTTGTGCTGGTAATCACACTACACACAACCAGCGTGGAAAATGGGTGTGTGTTTAGGAAAAAAAAAAAAAAAAAAACACACACACACACAGAAGATCATACAGCATCATTGATTCTACATAGGAGAAAAAGAAAGATGCGGTCTGTCCGACCTACCTCAAACGTATTCTTTGTCACCCCAGCCAGTCCATAATACATCATTCCTCCTGCTCTGGAGCTAACACAGATTTCCCCAATCTCATCTGTTTTACAGAGCTGAGGGGGTCCATCAGGTTTCACTATACACATCATTCCTAGGACAAATTACACATTGTTAGGAATACTCCTAGGATTTGGTTTGTAAAAGGGCTAACACTTTTAACCACCCCTGCACATTCTCACCTCCTGGCATCACATGGCCAACATCTTGGACAGTGAGAGCGGAGTTTTTATCTTCGGTGTTGACACGGATGACACCGAAACTCAGCCCGTTCATGGACAGGATGGCTCTTCCAGGTAAAGGTGCCCCAGGGACCCCAGGCCTTTGAAGGAGACAAAAATGAATCATGGTATCCTTAGACTCCGATGACGGCATCACAGCAACAGAAAAATGCACATTGCACTATCTCCTCTTTTTATAACAAATTTAAAGCATGAGATACAGTAAAGATTCCTTTCCAGAAGACTCACCACATATCTTACAGGAACAAAAGCACTCCTATCTTAGGAGAAATGTTCAATAACCCAGCCACCTGATCACCCAAGCACAAACAAATGTCAGTGCAGCTTATTACATGCTCAAGTCAACTAGGACCGATAGATGYGTGAACAAACCATGGCCAGGATCGCTTAACCTTGCGAACAGACTGCAATGCTACACACGCATTACCTCCGTATTGCAATAGTCATTGCTTCTGGAGATGTGGCACAAGGACAAATTGCCTCTGGTTTAAGCCCATGGCTCTGAAATAAACTCAGGAAGGCATCACATGAGGAAACAGACCCTGGAAAGGCAGAAAATAGGTAACTATGACTTTACATGAGCTGATTTAAAAACTGTCTGTAAAATAACCTAGGAATAAATGCAATAAAGTCTAGGAAACCTCTTGCTCTGGTGCTGAAGTACCACAACCCTTTACTCTGTGTTACTATACAGCTGCCCATAGTCTTCCTGGAAGTAGCTGCAAAAGCAGCAGTATTTGCATCGATGGCAACAAGCAGCTGAGCCCCCTCAGGACCACAGGCCGCGGGTACTCACAGGGATTTGCACCATCAGTCACAATCAGCATCCGCAGAGAACTCAAACTGACATCTCTTTGGTCTCGATGGGCCATCATGGCCCAGTGCAAGTCTCGACACTTCACCAAAGCAACTTTTGCTGCAAATGAAGGCAACAGTTCCAGTTAGCAGCAAGAAAAGCTTTCCGTTTCTACATGCACATGGAGGCAATATCCAACTGTGCAAAAGGAGAAAACCCTCATTAAGGCAAGCAACCCCAAACTCATGGAGCTTGTAGCAACGACCAGCCCCAACATACAGTAGCATCTGCTGGGGGATGCAGCCCAGCCCCTGAGCCAAGGCACACCACTATCACCATCTCAATATCCTGGCTACAGGCTTGAGATCAAATGGACCTTTTTTGAGCTGTTATTTTCCTGTTGTCATAAAAGGCACTGGCTCCAAACACACAGGTTCTGAAGTCACCAAGAAGCTCTGTGTGTTTTGTCATCATTCACTGAGCATTGGGACTTGTGTATTTTTAGAGATAAAAATCACCATTTTGGCCCAAATACTTTGTTACTGAAGAGCAATAAGGCAGGCTCTAAGGCATTTGATATTTTGATGCCCCTCATTCATTTATCATAAGAAGTTAAGCTTTAAGTTGCAGAAGAAAGAAGTTACCTTTGTGGGCATGAACTCTCTGCACCCATGAGAGTGGGCAGGTTTTCATCACAGAATAGGGCACACTGATAGTATGSAGTTTGTTCATTACATTCTGAAAAGGAGGAATAAGATTTTTAACAAAATGAACACAAAATCTATTATAAAGCAGAAATAGGAGTCCTCCCCCTCTCCTCATCAAGCCCTCTTTCCCATGTGAATTCACATACACATACTTGGGATGCTTCTATGCTTCCTGCAAAACAGATAATATTTCAAAGCATCATTTGAATTTACAGTAAAGCTTAGTAATTGAGCAGGAAATGCTACTACTTCTGCCAGATCTGCAATTCTCCAAAGAGAGGGGTACAAATGACTTAATAGGTAATGGTCCAAAATCATGTCCTTAAACTTTGCAATTACAAAGAGTTATGAAATGCTTCAGCAAGTCTTCATAGGCTCAACTCACCGTTAGAATACCATGCCACAGCCCTGCATCCTTCTTAAAATCCAAAACATTCACTATCGTTTCACCTAGAAGAAAGTTGTTGCATTGATTAAAGTGTGCCTGGACACCTCTGATTGTTATTTATGCTACATTCTGCTGCTTTTCTGTGGCATTACCTACCTTCAGAATAGTTGCAGGCCTGCGACAAGGCTTGACAGTGAGAGAGCATGGCAATTCGAGACACCGTCACGCCCATCACGCTGCCCTCTTTGCTGGTCTTGTACTACACAAGAAAAATAAATGTCAATGCAACTCTGGGTCTCTCACATGAAAGAAATTAAAGCACAGGATCCACACTRCAGTCAGGTTTTGTTCCACTTAAGTTGATGAGTGTACAAGCACTTGCTTGTAGCAAGGTATCAGCAAGGTTCACTATAGAAAAGATTTTTCAAGTAACAAATCTATTCAGATTAACTCTGAAGAGATATGAGACAGAGATACCAATTTAATGTATTTGTGCTTGTTTTATTATTACTGTAAGGCCACAAAGATGCACAAAGCTAAAACTTCACAGGAGGGTGTTGCAGCCACTAGAAATTGGGAGGTTTAAGGTGTGGAGGTGAAAGTATTATTGCTGTGATGATTAGAACATTAAATTCAGCTCACAGAAGCTACTTCGTATTGCCCATTCAGTACTCACCTCAATGTATGCTGGCTCAGTTCCTGCAGCTGAGATGTTGGGCTGCCAGTCCTTAGGAGATTTGGAGAGATATTTTGAATCTGTCACAACCCATTTGAGCCTGGGCCAACCTAGAGCCAAAATTCAAGTGGAGTTTATTTAGTGAGGAATTGATATTCTGCAGAAGTACAAAGAGGCAATCATTCGTCCAAGTTCAGTTATGCAAGCACAACACTAAACCAAGGCAAGCTACTAGCCAGAAGGCTYAGCTTATTTCTCATCAGGGAGTTCAGTGGGCAACGTGGCACTTCCTCTCCTCAGGAAAGATCCCTGCAGGATTTCTAAATATAGCTTGTTGTACCGTCAATAAAACCAGTTCTGAACCTGCCAAGCGCCACTGAAAGAATCCGAGGATAACTCCAATTTGTAAGATGGATTTTTTGTACCTTCCAAAGCCCCAACGTAGTTCTGCCAGAGAAATGCATATGGTATAGAACAATCCATAAAACACACAATTGTAAGCGATGCTACCAGAACACTTGCTCATTTCCCCAGAAAACGGCCCCCAAAATGTACTGAGACTTATAACAATCACTTTCAGACAGTTCAGCTACAGTAGAAGTACAATCAAAAGTGAATATATATAGCTGATCTAACCTTTAAACTGTACAATTTCTCCGTTTTGGGTTTTCGGAAGCCCTTTCAGACAAACTTCCGTGGTGAGGGCCAAAGCAATACCACAGCTGCCCAGAAGAAAACCGATCTGCTGACCGCCAGCATCCTAAGGGAAGGGGAGGAAAAAAACTGATTTCTGTTGCACAACAGCAGCCAACTTTCCCCTTACCAAATTCTAAGGTTTGGTAATGGTCTGGTAACTGGATGGTAATATTATGGATCACAGCAGGGAAAACAAACACAAAAGCACTGCAGTCCTGCCACAAACACTTCCCGTTGCCCTTTTCCTCCCACTCCCAGGGCCTCACGTGGCTTTGAAAGTCGAACGGCAAGCACTGTCTGGCAGGAATGAACGCAACAATTCCTAAGCTGACATGGTATCACATTTTGGAAGATGCCATGGCCAACACAGAGGTTTGCTGGGTGAAAATGGAGACATACCATGAGACAATAAAACTCCGTAAGGAAATTTGTATGTCATTATTGAAAAGAGAAAGATCATTAATTTTCTGCATGCCATGTCTGCTCTTTTCAACTCATTTTGAAGTTCAAAAATGAAAAGATTATGTAACTGGGGACAAATTGCAGAGAAATCCGGTGATTCTTAAAGGGAACCCTTCATATCCCAGACAAGTATTACACTGGCAGGACTAAATGGAACTAGACATGAAAGTCACAGAAAGAAAGTCTCCCTTAGATGCATGCCCAGCATTCAAGCCCTAATATATGCCATTTATTCATTAATGAAAGCACAGATGCTTTAGAGAGAAATCAGGAGGCACAGAACAGGAAAATGTGTAATTACACTGAAATAAGGCCCCCATTTCCTCAGAAACTAATTTTTATTGCACAATGATAAAAACACTGAAATGAGATGGCTTACCAAGAAACCTGATTGAACAAATACTGGGAGAAGCTTTAAATTTTTTATTTGGTTGCTACAGCAGTTGTCACATTGAGGATAAATGAGGGAAAAAAACAAAAATGCTGTGGCTCCCATAATATTACCAGGCTAGCTTACCATTTCATTACCACCTCTCTTGCCGTGTTTGCCATTCTGCTGTTATTTTGTTTCCTCTTATGAAATTTTATAGTTTTAGGCAACTCTTGAAATGGCAATAACACAGCAAAATGATAAATATTATGGTAAGGGTAAAGAAAAATCTTATTTGAGCAGCGAATTTACAAGAGGTGCTTCCTGGAAGGTTTCAGAAATGCTTAGTACCTTCAGTCTCCAGGAAAGTCAAAAGACCAACTGATCCTTAGCATTGCTGGAAATGAGATCCCCTTCACACGGATCAGAGGGCAGAGCCATAGCGTTATAAACCCTCTTATAAACTACTGGCAACAAGAGACAAGCCTGTAATGCTTAGGCGAATCAGTCATTTCCAGCTGCTCAGCATGGCTATCTGGTCTCTGTGTTTTTCCATTTTTGAGCTCCTGCTGCAGGGTCACATAGGTCTTGCACATCGTGTTGATACAGAATCATTGAGGCAGCAGCCAGATGCTGTGAAACACTATCAGAGGTGGATGGTCTGACTTGGGTTTCATCCCGCATCAGCCTATCACTCCTCTACGTTCCATCAACGTTACCTTTCTGGTAAGAGGTACCTCTATAGGCACTGGTATGACTTCTGCTAGCAGACAGCCGTAAAACGCCACCATGAACATGACTGGGTCATTGTTGGGATAAACAAGGGCTACCTGCAAGACACAAAAAAAAAGGTTTTGTTACGTGAAATGCAAGGCAAAATTGCAAAGTTCAGACCTGCAATGACTATAAGTCAGCTACCTTCACATGATTTCATATTCCACCCCAGCATTTCTTCCACGGGCCATCTTGAAGCACTCCTCCTCACACCCATCTGGCATACACACACGTTCCTCATGTGCAAATACTGTCAGCATTCCCTTTGCACACACATACGCACGTGCACACACGGAGGCATCACCACCCAGCCCCAGAGATTTAAAGCCCTGCATTTCTCTCAGAGCTGCCATGCTCTTCCTTAGATTTATCTCAAAGTCCAAAATCAAGAAGCTGCTTACAGAGGAACCAGCAGACTGAAAAATCAAAGATATCTTTCCCAAGTAACCTGTCTCTGAGATAAGAGTCTCACTATTAAAAGAAGCAGATTTTAGTGTCTGTGGTAAGCTAGAGCGCCCTGCCTCCCCCACCACCACTTCAATGTTTTTATAGCTTCTGAGGGACRACCAGCTCAAAACTCATTACCCTATCTCCAGGTTTTAACACGGGTTCGTTTTTGGTCCCCAGTTTATTAAGCAGTGTGTAGGCCAGCTTGAGACTTCTGCTCCACAATTTGCCTAGAACACAAAGAGGAGAGACTTGTACAAATGTAAATCAACCCAGCATACAAGAGAATATATTCCAATTCCCGACCGCTTTATCCATGTACTGTCAGCTCCTGTGTTTCAGTTACCCTGCTGCATCGACAAACCTCTCAATCCAGGAGTTCATTGGCAACCACACTAGGAAAAGCCCTGTACGACAGTGATGTTCCACCCTCTCCTACCCTTTCAGAAGGGTTTAACAACACTCAGCTCACCGTATGTGAGGGTATAAACTGGTTTTCCTGTAACATCCAGTGCTGTGAGACAGGGGCACTTGGCCTGCGTGGTTCCCCAGCGCTGCAGTGCTGCTTCCAAGGCAGGAGGCCAGTTACAAACGACGCCCAGCGGCTCTCCTTTCACAGGGGTCATCTGCCGGCCCTCCGGCTTGGGCTGATTGGGGTCAGGCTGTGGAACTGAACAACATTTCATAATGTTCCCGGTTCAGCTTAGCTCATTTACTCCCAGACAGTTAAGCTGAAAAGACATCCTGAAGAGAAAAGCAATGCTCTTCCAAATAGCCTGTGTGGTTAACAAGCTCTGTTGCATTTTGTTCTCTATGGAAGCCTGCRGAAAACAAACCCTCGCCGTCAATGCAGTCTGCTCCTAATGTGCTACTCACTGCTATACAAATTATCAATTATCAAAATTGATATAAAAATATCAAAATTATCAAGGAGGGTAACACAGAATTARAGAAAAGACAAAAGCTTCTTACTAAGTAAGGTTGTAGTGTAGTAACTACCAGCAAGAACAATTCCATTGGGATTTTTATTCAAATAGCCTAAGAATATTTTTAAAGCTCTATTTAAATATTTTTGTTAATAAGTTTTAGTTATTGTAAGATGTTTAGTGTCGAAGAGGCCACACAAAGCTCTGCACTACAGTGAATTACTTGAAATGCTATTTTTGTACCAGTGATTCCTGGCCAGAGACTCCTCATGAATGCTATCAGTAGCTGCAAACAGGGAACCAAACTGAGTCAAACTTCAGAAACAATGGCATAATTAAATATAGCACTGTGCAAGTCTGTGTGCTTACAATAAATGATGAATAAAAATATTATTCGGTGCTATTACCTTCCACAATTTCTTCAAAATCATCCACAAAAAATTCTTTCAGGGGTGGCCTTTTAGGTCTTTTCAAGGTGTTAAGCAACTGTTGAATTTTCGTGGAGACTCTACTACTCACAGGAACACCTGGAGGGAAAGATTTTAGCTAATAAAAGTACTCATCATCTCTACTGACATTTGTGTCTTGCCTCCTCTGCTGAAGGATACTCTTGGGGTGCCCACTCATTCAACTAAGGGTTTCCATCACTAAAGGTTGTGCCATTGCAGGCTGACATTAGTAGGTATTACAYGAGTTCTGTATTAACCCAGTTGTCAGAAAAAGCTAGCAACATGAAGTCCTTTTTAAAACACTCCCTCCATTCCAAAGCCCAATCTCCATCTGTCTTTGTCACGTCCTTCCTCAGACACCCTTCCCATTTCTGGGAACACTGAAAGCTTCCATACCATCAGCAGTATCCATGAGACTAGACCGATTAGATCCCTTGTGCATGCCTTTCACGATCCCTGAAGGAGGAAGGTCAATTGCTGCTGGGCGGGCTGAGGAAGAGGAGGTAGTTGCTGTGACATCTGGGGGAACTGAGAAATTTTCTAGAAAAAGGAGAAAATTGAGGTGGTCATTAACACATACCTTCCATTATCACACAGCACAAGTGAAGCRTCTGCAACCAACAATCTTAACAATTGAATGGGTCGGATTTTTATGGGGGCTCTTGTCAATGCTACATAAACCACAGCCTAAACATTAAGCAGCTCAAGGAGGCGTACATCCAGTTTGGAAAACAGAAAATGGAGACAATGGAGACGCAGGTGAGTGGCTTTGTCCAAGTCAGGAAAGGAATTAGCAAACTACTGACAAAATTCCTATTCTTGGTCTGTAGCCTTCAAATAAAGCAAAATCTCTTGGCATTCAGCACTCTATCTAACCTATAAAATGAGACTATTCTTAAACCTGTCAGCTCTGACAGCCCCAACTTGCAAAACATTGCTCCATAAGAAGTTCTGTTTTCCAGAAGAGTCCATAATGCTTCAAAACTGTATAGAGCTCTGCGTACTTCAGCAATGCTCTCATTAGCCTCAACTGAAATAAGCAATTTTTGCTTGCATGGGATTTCCTCACACACGACAGGAGGTTCAAACATCTGTCAAGGCAGCAGTGCTCTATTCCAGAGGAGCAGAGGCAGCAACTGCTGCTTCTGAAGAAAAAAGCCCAGGAACTTTGAAAGCACATGTTGGCTGGCCCAGAGCAAGCCTCGAAGAAAGTCAGATACCAAATAAAGGTTTCTCTGGTTTATTCTTTCTTTCTAGAAGGAAAAATTCCATTTCCGCAGACCTTTTGGGGATAGTGCAACAAGGAAATATTTCTCACGTATAGAACTTCTAAGCTCACTAAGTATGACAGATTTTCTAGACATTTACAGACTTTTACTGCTTCCTCCAAAGAGAGGAATAAAATTGCATGTTAGGAATTTCCATTCATATAAATTAGTTGTTGTCCTAAGATAAATATGTGCATGACAAATATAATTGTGATAAAAATTTAACACTTCTACTTTGCATAAAATACTAATTGTATTAGTTACTCTGTAGCTGAACAGCTAGATAACCTTAATTCATTAAAAAAGGTACTGTGGCTTTCTGCATTCATGGATTAAGAGCCTCTGTGCTTCAAAGGTACAGTAGTTATATTGACTATATTTTATGGACAATTTCCCAAGTTTTCCATTTCAGAAAACAACTTGCATCTCAGCAAAGAAACAAACAAAACAAAAAAGTGAAGCAATTAAAAAACCCCAGTGCTTCTATGTACTGCTTGCCCCAAACCGGTTAAGCAAAAGCAGAGAGCACACAAATACAGACATTTCCTAAGATGCAGTAATATCCTTAATAGCAGGTAAAAAAGACAAACATACACAAAGCAAAACAAACTTGGCCATTTCATACAGAAGCATCAGCAGCAAGGAGCACCTCAGAGCCTCAAAAAACTGAGCCTGGGGTATCCAGATCTGTAGGTTTTTGCTCCCTCTTCTTCATACCTGGATGCCCTCATTATTTCCCAGACTAGTCATGAAATATCTGTGTTAAATCTTTATTCTCTGCTACGCTTACTTCCTAAATGACATGCTCATACACCTGGCTGGGGTTTTGTTTTGGTTTTAGTAACACTAAGACAATAAATCCTCGGGCTTATAGCAAAAGGATGATGTTAGAACTTGCTTCCCCCCCGTGAATAGGCCAGGACACCCCTGTGATAAATATCAGGACATGGATGCCAAATGCTACCTGCATATGGTACCTTTGTGCTCAGAGCAGCTTCAAAGAGCCGCAGACACCAGCAATGCTGCGYACAGAAAGAATTCTGCCATCTGACTCTCATCACTAAGGAAGCTTTTCTCCTCTGCAAGTTCCTGCGCCCCATGGCCCCTCTTTCAACCGTCTCAATATTCTTAAGTTCTTAAGGGAAGAAATATAAATAGATAAAGAAGCTCCCCACAGCAGTGGTGGTGGTGGTGTAATTCCAATGAACCCAAGTAGTTCCACCAACGCTAACTAAACTCTCATTCCAAATTTCCCTTCCACAATGGACACCTTCAGCTTTATTAACACAGTCTGAACTTGAAGTAGGTTTTCTGTTCATACCCAGCTCCTACCTATTCGAGTATTGGCAAATACATCAGCTAGTGACCCACTGGTCCCTTTGCCTTCTCCATGGGATAGTGTAGAAGATGCTGATGAAGATGTGGATGACCCCTGAATAGATCGGTTGATCCAAGACTCAGCATTCTGTAAGCTCTGATGCAATGCAGCAGAAAGAGCAGCTTGGCGCCTTAGCGACCCCTCATCCTCGGATGCGGAAGACGTGTCTGTGTGGAAGCAGAAAAGAAAATCTAGCTCCTTATGGAAAGGCACATTGCTCTGAACATGCTCTCTTTGCAATTCACATATCAAYGGCAAAGGCTTGTAATACGAAAATCTTTCTTCACAGACTCTTGTCAAACATGGTTATGCAGGCCAAAACAGAAGTAACAGAAGTTAAAGCAGCAAACATCTCCAGAACGATGAATACATTTACTCCTGTTTTTCCCCTCTGTTTAAAGCATACAAAAGATTCAACACATTAGATAAATATCCTGTCTTAATTTACTGCTTTTTCACTTGTTACTGTTTCATTCATATTCTATAAAAAAMCAGACACTATATTGCCTAACATCGATAATTCTGAAATGGAAAGTGAGGGGTCAGTATCATTCTCAAAATCAAAAATTTGCAGAAACAAAGCGGGACACAGGCACTGGGAAAGAAATGTGTCAAGGCCACATGTAGAAAATGCTTTTGTGTGCTATTCTAAATGGGTCCCTTTCAACTGCAGCAAACAGAACAGAACAGAACAAAACAACAAAAAACCCCACACAAGGAACTGCATCTTGCATTTGCACAAGAACAGATATCTCCTCTGTCCTAAAGCTATGAACTAATTATTTCTTTATCAYGAAGAAAGCACTGATTACGTGATATCTTAAGTTGTACAGCACTACATATAAACATTCGGTTACACTTGGCCCTAAAATTTAACTATTCCTACTTAAGAGTGGCTGCCTAGTCTTCAATAGTGTCCCTTAAATTATAAATCAAGTATTAAATTATGTTCTGCCTACTTATCAAAACAAACTACAGTCATTATTTGGAAGAAGGGACCGATTCCAGTTATACTGGAAGTTTTGGTGCTACCCTTTATTTGCGTAGCACGCACAGCTCTGAACACGCTGCAGTCCTGGACAAGTCAGTACAAAGCCAAGTCCCAAGCAGACACTGGGAATGGGCACGAGACTCCAAGAGGAAGGAAAACATCAGAGGAAGAATGAACAGAAAAGGAGGCAAAGAAGATTCACAGGTGAGGTGGCCTAACAGAGAGGTTTCATACACAGATATGATGAATTCACGATAACTTCATCAATCCAAATGACTACAGTGCTCCCATACAACAGGAGTCAACAAAAAAGTGACTGCTGAAAATAATAATCATCTGTAACCTGTGAAAATTTTATTATTTAACAYGTTCCATAGACAGCTACTTGGCCGCTGAGGCAAAACAACTACTGCATGAGAGGTGCTGGAAACAAGAAGTCTTAAAAAAAAACATGGACTCCCACAGGACCCAATCCATGGTCCTCGCCCCAAAACACAACTCCTGCAAATCCCTGAGCCCTGAAGAAGCGACACCTTTTCCTGTACGTCGAGGACTAGGTCTTACCAGAAAGAAAACATGAATTGTGCAACTGTGGTAGGTGTGAGGGAAGCAAAAGAAGAAGTCTTAGTCCAGAAGGCCCGCTTGGTTCGTGCCAATTAACGCTTTAAGAGCTCCCGAAGGAGGATTCACGTGCAGAGCCGCAACRGCAGCACCATGAAAACACGCAGCTGCTCAGACGCAGCGAGGGAGCTCCAGGAGTTCCAGACTACTGACCAACGTGCAGAAAATGCAGAATATTTCACCACCTGCAGCCTCCTGATTTGGCAGCTGTTAGTAGTGCATGCCCTAGCACCCACAGAGACAGGCACACCGTAAGAACCTAACCTGGGGGAGTGCAGGCATCGGCTGGAGACTGCACAAACGTGGACCGCCGCTTCGTTGGCATGGGCAGAGCCATCTTCTGCTCCTTGTGCTTGGCCAGCGCTGCTTGAACTGCTTCTGTGTGGATATCTGCAAAATGGAAGTCAGTGTACCTCGCCTTGCAACAGAACAGGAAAATGTGGTGCATTTTAATATACGTACATAATGCAAGCGAGTGCACCGCCCCAGGTCCAAGGCTAGTCTATGAACTGAAATTCTGAACCAGTTAGGTGTGACTTGGAAAAAACCTCATGTTTAAAACTCTGAACAAATACAGATCCTAGGTAAATCCTGAAGGTTACTGAGTGCAGCTGTACATGCATACTGCTCAGGAATGAAACACTTTTCTCCCCAGCAAGCATGAAATCTCTTGCCCTGTCCTTACCAGATCGATACCGTTCATCTCTGGCTCCCCCTGAGCGAGCTCGGTGAAATTTGGATGAGGATGATGATGATGACGATGCTGAGGCTGGAGCTGCAGATGGGGCAGGCGTCTGAGTTCTGGTTTCCTTCTGCAATGCTGGATCAACCCCTGAAAAATAGACCACAACTCTTTGAGGGCAGAAAACAGTCCTTTTTTGAGCATGCATGTGCAAAGTGCTTTTTGAGATAATCCTCTCATTTATACCAGCCTCCTCCTGGACATCGCTGCCACAGAGCCAGGGCAGCAAAGGCACCTAAGGATTGCAATGAATCCTTATCCAAAGTTGAGTCTGAGCTGGGGGAAAGAGCAAAGCCATGATGTGGAAAGAGGGAGCAGAGAAGCTGGGCTCATTCAGGCAGCTTGACATTTTGGTGGGAATTACTGACAGTAAAACCAATAAGACACCAATAGCAAGAGCCTTTGCTGTTCTCAGAGCTCTTGTTCTTCAGGTTCTGGCCACTTCCAGCTTGTGTCAAGGCATCACCATCCTGGAAAGGTTTGCTTTTCCCAGGGACGCAGGCAGCTGAATAGATAATCTGATAAGAAATTATCATCTTGCATAATTCACCAAGGCACGTATCCTCACGGCTGCTCCTGGAATCGCGATTCTAGAAGTCTGTCTGTCTGTGCTTCAGTGGGAACCTTGTGAAAACTAAAAGCGAAGGCCACAACAACTGCAACTGCCTTCAGGCTGTCACCTGCAGTCATGCAAAAAGAAGGGCAATTGTCATCTGAAACTGCGTTTCTTAGGAATTCTCACGAACTACTAAAGGGTTAGAGGAATTAAGAGGAAACCACAAATCCCAGATTCCAATTCCAGTCATGCTACTTGCTTAGCGTGTGGTTTTAGGTAAACATACAGCAAGTGCCTGCAGCTCAGAGAACTTACAGTACCAGCAAATCACACCAAACTTGTTGCAGAAATCTTCAAACGTGCCCTGTAACTGCCAGCATGCTACAGAGCAGGACATCATAGCAAATCAGCTACATATCTCAAACCAAGAGCAGAGAAGCAACTGTTTCCTTTCCTTGCACTGCTACTGTGGAGGTGGAGGAGTGAGATATCACAATGCAGAGCTTTGTTTTCCATTATCAAAACACAGCCCCGTGCGTGCAGAAACCCCAGCAGCAGAATGGACACCCTGGGGAGGCAGAGGGGAGACTTGGGCAATTTCAGCATGGGAGCTGGTACTCGGGGAACCCGAACTGAGGGGCAAGATTTCAATTCCAAATCTCAGTTTATCACAACAGAAATGGGGTGTATTCCCTTCAGAGATGCTGCAGCAAATCTGATTGACAGCTAGAACAACTGCAAAGTTCAGCACCTGTATAACACTGTACACCGAGATTTGAGAGAAATGGCTTTGGATGCCGAACTGAACTCATCTAGCACACAACTAGAGTGAAGAGCTGCATTTTTTACCCTGGATGGGACTATATTTGTTTCTCATAAACTAGAGAGCTTGACTTTGACCCAAATCACAGCCTGAAAAGAAAGGCTCAATGCTTTGTGGACATTCAGCTCTTTATGACTTGGAGTACCCACTAGATGTCAGCAGCAGTTTTATCAATTTTAAATGAATTATTAAATTCATACTCTGTTCTTTCCTGTAGGTCCTGCTAAGGCACCTCACCGTTTCCGAGAGCATCACGAGGTAAACGTGACATTTCCTTCACAAGGGGACTGAACACACCTGCGTGTGGTGTGACACGCCGAATATTGTGCCGTGACGCAATATTAAACCAGAATATTGGCTTAAATATTCTGCTATGAAGTGCGTGTTGCGGTGCCCTTCCACAGATCAGGAAAAACATCCAAGGGCAGCAAGTCGGGAATGGTTATACAACCAAGCAACGAGCCCGCCAGGCCCGGCAGGTGCTGGGGCCTTTATTTAGCATTTCCCCTGGAATAAACCCACTGGAGTGGCTACGGTTTCTGCTGGCAGGAGCCGAAACTAAGTAGACAGGAAAAATAAATAACGTTACATTAGGATGCTATGCATTTTTAAAGGCCATTAGTTTTCAACAGAACTGACTGCTTTGTGAGCCCCACGGTTTGTTGAAGGGATTTTTTTTAATACAGAGACTTTTAGATTGAAAGAATCAGTAAAAGCATCGTGTATGATCAGCAAACAAGTGCTTACATTAACAGTAAGGACAAAGTGTTGCATTCAGCTGACAGAAAGGCAGCAGCAGGCCAACCTGTTTTGCTGCTGCTTCGCGTGCAGCGCGGAGCAGAGGTGTTAATGCTGGCCGGGCTGCTCCGYACAGCAACGGGGTCCCCTGCAGCCTGGGGGGCACATGCAGCGGGCAGGGCAGCGCTCTGCGCGGCGCCYGCGTACGGTTCAGGGGCGAGGAGGCCAAAAACTCACGGGGCAGCACGGGTTCACAAAGGCTTTCACAGGAGCTGGATGCAGCTCAGCTCTGCCCTACGTAAGATTAAGGGAAAATTCAAGTATTCCACTGATTTAGCCCTTGATAGGATTGCAGAGCTGGAAAAACTGAATGCCTAGAGTCAAGAGTTAAGGTTTATTTGCAAGTGTGATATCTCTTGGACGTAAAAAGGAGGAAAATAATTCCCCATCTGTGGTAGCTGCAAGTCAGATCTTGTAAATGAGTGAAATGCTCTAAACAGCCCTGTAAGCTGGAGCGCGTGTACATGATTTATGGGTTTAGACAAAGCTGTTCTATCACTGGTTACTGTTCCTCATTAGCTCCCCTTTGAAATAATAAAATACTAAAACAACAACAATAAAAAAAAAAGAAAATACAAAAGACACTGGATCCCATTCACCTTTTCAATAAAGTCCCCTAATGTTCTCTTTCCAAATGTGCTTGTCCCAAATATTTACTTTAAATCATCACGAGAATAGCTACATAAAAAGCTTTGACAGGCAGGGCTGGCTGAATGATTTCCTTTACGCATTAGCAGAGGAACCCAATGCATTATTGTAAATAGCAAGAAAATGTACCCTGCCAACAGCCTGTGCGCAAAGGCTGCTAATCCTGGCACAACGTATTCCCGTACCCGCAGCGTTTGGGCTAAAAAGCTCCAAATGCTCTTCCAGATTTACAGCAACATAATGAGGACGGCAGCTATTTCTTCGGCAGACTCTGCCTGCAACCTGTGGCAAAACCGGGTTCCAGGAGGCGGCCGGTTATGGGTCTGGTCCCAGCTGGGACAAGGTGGCACGGTTGGTCCCAGGGGGACGGGGCAGGGCAGGCGCCAGCCCGGGCGCATTTCCCGGCACGCGCAGCGTCTCCAAACCCTTCCCTCCAAACCCTTTTGTGCCGCAGCCAGCGCAGAGCAGAGGGACGGCGCCAGTATCGCGGCTCCGTCACCGCAGCCAGCTCCCTTCACAAAAAAGGGCTTGTTGCACCAGGAAAACATGTATCTTTAGGTAATTAACATCGTTGCCTTCCCTCCAAAATAATGAGGCAAGCTCCCAGAGGCAACGCGAACGGAGCGCAGCTCTAGCAATAAGAATCTCCCGAATTACAACCCTGGCTTGCTCTGACATGTCATCATACCTTCCTTTGTCTCACTTCACATCTACGAAATGGAGACAATCCATTAGCTGCCATTAGTATGGCATTTGAAGAAATAAAATGCACTAAATGCCAGGAGTAAATATTTTTTTTCCCCTGTTGGTTTTCTGCTCATTAAAAAGGTGACCTAATTCTTAATCCCTCATGCATGACTTCAACGGGATTTTTACAAGAGGAGATTCCCCAGTCCAGGCACAGCTGAATACAGGATATATAAAAAGCTGGGGAGCCGAGTCAGAATGACAGTCAAAATGGCATCTTAATTGGTGACCTGCCACTGGCCTCCAGCTTCCTTCCAAACTTCAGCTCATTCTGCAGCCTTGAAAAGCACCACAATTAAAGTTACAGGGCCACAGATGGTCTCGTCAAACATTTTTTCCTCCTAATTAAACAACATTTTCTGAAACAAACCAAACACGCAGGCAAAATGACAGGCATGAGGGGCACAAGATCACACTGAGAAATGAAAAGCAACTCGGGGAGCCTCAGCCTCCCCTGGGCTCTGCTGCAAGGGCAGAGCTGGCGAGCAGGCAGTTGCACGTACGGAGCAGCCCGCGTGGCCTCCTCGGGCTTCGTGCTCGCCACCGACGCACACCCTGAACCGCGGGACCTGCCTGACGATCACCCACCTGTCAGGAGCACGAGCCGCTCGCCACGGGCCTTAGATTTGGCTTTGATACAGAGGAAACGCCTGGGAGATTCCCGTCACGTCACTGGTTCGGGGAGGCAGCTTCCAGCAAACAGTGCCGCTCATAAGAAACTCTCCGAGTTAAAGGCTAAAATACAAATCTGCTCACGCTGCTCCCCTCGTACATTAGCCTAGGCAGAACACACTCCTCTCCCGCACACAAGGCACCTGCTCCGGCGAAAAGCAGCTCACACAAGGCTTCAGCAGACAAAAAGGCTCAGCATTTGTTGAATATACAAACAAAGAGCTGAGAAACAGCTGGGAAGGGAAGAGCAGGAATGCAAACACGGAGTGTTTTGGGGCAGCAGAGTCTGGAAGCCACCACATGACAGCGGCAGAAACCTTTCATGGTTCTTAAGCAATTGCCCAAATCAACTGCTGCAACCTCAGCAGCAAAGTGTGTGATCTTGCCCCAACTGCAGCAGTGTTGATGGACAATCTATAAACTTTAGCCCTCACTTTTTTKGGGGGTGCTAGTTTGATCCCAGGAAATTACAACAAGTCAAGTCRTAACTGCCTGTCACAATCATCCAGCCCCAAAAGTGCAAAAGCCAGACACATTAGCTTTTAATGATTAATCATCTCACCGTATCAGCAGTGTAATTATTTTGAGTAAGCACCTGCATATTAATTACTGGACGTGCTTTCACTCTTGTCCTACAGTTTACAATTATATATAATTATCCTACATGGAGTCAGCCCTGCTGCTAAGGCTCTCCAAAGCGAAAGCAGCAGATGTAAACAAGGTAAATGAATTCGCAGAGTCAGGTAAAATAAGCTAACAAATTATGCAAATACTAATGTTTCTCAAAGAGGAGATTCAGAACGGCTAAAAGCAGAGCAGAATACAGAACAACTTTGCAGTTAAGCCGTTTTTAAGAAGTTTAAGAATGGTTCTTGCAGGCGTCACGCTGCATGATTGATGCAAAGCCCTTGACGTGTCAGCTGACACGGGAGTAGGAAGTGATTTGTGTATGAGAGAGAAATATGGGGTATAAGAAGTGCTGAAACGCAYAGGCTCCACGGAGACCCACAAACCAGCTCTGGGATTTTCAGCAATCCCTGGAGCCCTGTATGACCCAGGGAAGCGGAGACAAAAAGCTCTACTGCCCATGGTTTTGTGGCATCCAAGCAATTACGACATAACTGTTAGATTACRCATACCAAAACATAATGGTTTCAAGCTAATAAATGAAATATCAGTCATCTCACAGGTTCCCTTTAGTGCCAAAGTTTTGCAGAGTTAACAAACTGTGGAAACTGGTACCTACCTTGAGTTTGTGGGACATAGGGAGCCAGAAGCTTTGCTCGCTTCTTCTCATAACCCTTCTGTGTAATGTCCCCTAAAACCAAGAAAAGAGAAGTCAGATTACTGTCCTTATTTCTTAATTGGAGCTTTGTTTGGTTTCCTTTTCTGAGACAAGGAGGTTAACCTGAGCACATTAACACAGTGAACAAAACCTGAGACTAAATATACACAAGTATGTTCTAAGTTCAAAGTTTCCTGACCACAGATTGTGTGTAATGTCCCTTAGGAATATAGATATGCACCATACACCATTCAAGTGCAGCAATTTGAATCAGAACAGCTATCAAAATGGAATATCAAAGCAATGAAAACCTAAAAAAGGAAACATAGAGCACATGAAAATATTCCATAGCCACAAAAGCAGCTATGATAACTAAACTGTATAATTCCCAACAAAACAGGGCGTAGGAAGGTGCAAATTCGGAGTCTGAATTGGTAAGAGAGCACTGCAGAAAACTGAGCTCACTGGGCAAGGGAGAACAATTTCTAGACTGCTGGCCAGCAAACAGTGCCTGGATCCAGAAAATCAAGCTTCTGATCATGCCTGTCCTGATATTCAGTGAAAGGGAGCTTATAGGGGTGCTTTTCTGTTCGTTTTGTTTGTTAACAGCTGCAACTCCAGTTTGCCAACTAGGAGAATCATGCAGAAGACGTCTGAGTTCCACAGATGCAAGAACTCTAGAGGAAAATAAATGTTAGGAAACTTTGTTGTTGTTGTTGTTGTTTTAACTTATCTGTCTGACCCCAGAGATGCAGCATCTGGCTGCTGTCTTTTGTTTTAATTTCTCATTCCACGCGAGCCACAAGAAAGACTGAGACCTCGAAGAGATTAAAACAAGAAGCCCTGCAGCATCTCCAGCCTTTTTGTGGCCTGACTTGCACTCTCAACCTCATCTCTCTTGAGGCCAGATGATTGGAAGTGATCAAATCTGCAGCAATAACAGAATTACCTCCTAGTTTTGACTGCTGTTAAAATTAAATCCACGTTTGTATCACAGGAGAAAGCAGTGATCACACAGGGCCTGTTTTCTTTGCCAGGAGCTTGGTTCGTGCTGCTTTACGGACCCTTTCAGCGGTATCAGTGTTTGGGAAAGGGAAGGAAACACTTGCTTAATCAAGTCTCAGGATCACTTAAAGCACTTGGGCTAAGGCTCAAAGCTCAAGGAATTCGGCTTAGCGGAGGGCCTGCGTTTACAAACCGAATTTTATCGCGCTCCCCTCACGCGTTCAAGTCAGGCCCCAGCAAGTCTCAACAAACRCAGCGACAGAAGAGCAGCTTTGAAGCACTGAAATGCCAAGCAAGGCATTAATTTGAATGCTCAATTGCAATACAGAGCTCAGTTAAATTAATCCATCTCACAAGAAATGGATGCTGCCGGAGTACTCCTTCAAACAGGGCTCCACAGAGCACACACCACAAGGGCTGCATTTTCAAACCAACTACTCTACCCACAGGCTTTTCTGAGACTTCTCCCCATTTGCAGAGGCAGTTTTTGTTGCCGACACTCGCTCATTTGGGCAGCAAACAGAGCGGGGTGGCTGCCACAAAAACAAACGTGAACGGGGAAGGGGAGGCTGTTTCTCCCTCCAAGCCAACCCACGGATTTGTTTGTAGCTTGTTATTTTCTCATTAATTTCCCTGCAAGGCTTAATTTGACACTTGCCATTGGTGGCTACACGCCACATGTCATGAAACAGGCGGCACAGACAACTCCTGGCATCGCCGGGGAACCCTCCTGTTCTCCCCATCCACACGACGGATCCTCATCACTTGTTCCACACCAGTATCCAACACTATTAGGAAAAGGCGTGTGCATAAGGCATRGGAGATGGGTGTAAAGTCATAAAAATAAGAATTAATTAATAAAATCATTAAATCATAAATAATAAAATTACGACCTGATTACTACAGCCACAAGAGTTATGTCTAAATTGACAGCACAAGTCTTGGAAGCCAATGTCCTTTTCCTAGGCTGCACAAYGGGAATGCCTGCGTGTAAAACTTCCCCCTAGTCCTACGCAGTCCAAATTTGGTATCAGTCTGCTGGGACAGAAACCAAAGATACACAAATAGAGAAACTTTCTTTTGCCTTCTTTTCTACTGGTTGACAGGAAATGGAAACGGCCAGGTCTGAATGTAAACGCGGATTTCCTCCCAGCATATCATAAATTACAGCAACAGGAAGAGAAGCAAGACAATAGGTCTGCAATCTCGAGAACCATTCCCCTCCTACTACATCAACCGGGTAAATTATCAACCCTGCTTCCATAAATTCAATGCTTTGTGACATATGTTGTGCAAAACCCGGCGCCCTAACAGCCGCATGCCCTAGCCGCACAGGAGMGAGGCCCAGCGCTACAAAGGAAGCATTTGCAAAGCAAACGAGAGCCGCCAGTTTTGCTTTAAAACGGTGCTGCCGTTGGCTCACTGCTGGGAACGGAGTCCCAGGCAGCAGCCCTCGATGCCGGGGCGGCCGCCTGGCCCTCTCCCAGCTACAGCATTCCCTGCGCTGTTGTTTTCTGTATTTATCCGCACACAGAGCGGGCGCTGGTCGGGAAGGAAGGGGCTCCCTTGTCGGGGGGAACAGAAGCTGCAGCTTCTTTTCAGACAAGCCCCCCTCAGCATTCCCTGTGCCAGGCCTTGCGACCTTCCCAACACCACCTCCCTCAACGCCGACTGTTCCTCGCTCTCACTGGGGTTATTTCCCTGCTCACGCGGCGGAGCGACGGTTCCAAGCACTGGTAATTACAGCCCCACACCGTCTGTGAAGGGATTGGACAGAAGAGCTCTGGCAAAACCTGCTACAACAAGTCCACGCCACCGCGGCRCTGCTTTCATGTGAAGTCCGGCTTCTTTTTTGGCTTGTTCTTTTGGTTTTGGGTTTTTAAGGGCAAGTGCACGTGGGAGCTGAGCGCCGACTGCACAGAATGACATCAAGCGAGACACAGAGTTTGCAGGAACAGCCAAGGCCTGGGAAGGAGGAAGACTTCTCCCCTCGCTGAGAGGGCCTGGACCGCAGGTACCTCCATCGGGAAACCCAAGGGGCTCCACCTGTTTGTGATCCAACAGCCACGTAACTGATAAACAGGATTGCCTAGAAAAAAGCACAGGGGAATTCTGGAAGCCTTTTCTGCGTGATTTGCATTTCTAAAGAGAAAGCCAGAACTGATGCTCATCACAGAAATCCAGCCTGCGAAAGGACAAGCTGAGCAAGGAGAAAAGGAACCAGCATCCAGGCTGGCACAGGGGCTCACGGGCCGGGACGCTGCACCTCTATCCAAAAAACCAGGAGCCGTGCGGAGCCTCAGCGAGTCCCACCGCCCCGTGACGCCCGGCCACTGTTCGGCAATTAGAGCTGATGATCTGTTTGGAACAGTGGTGCTTCCCCGGTGCAAGGTGGTAACACCAGCTAATCCTGCTGCGCTCACACAATGCTCCTCTTTCAACATCCCTGCTCCCCTTCCCCCATGGAATGAGCGCGCTGAATCATTTACTGTCCAACAAAACCATAATTACTACAGTGGAGAAATTAAGGAAAACGATCACGTAGCGCACAGCATCTCCCCAACAAAGCCTCTAAACACAGCACTGCATCAAGCTAAAGGGTCACATCTGAAATGACTTTGTATGTGTTTAAAGTAAAATGTTTGCATACATTTTTTTCAAACAATCTAAACAATTCTGAGGTGTACGGGGGTTTAACCCAACAAAATCCTAGAAAAGCTTCTGGTATCCACATTGCCCCCAAAACACGGGTAACTATTCTCTTTTAACAGCAAATCCTGCAACAAGTTTACAAAAAAAGCAGGAAAACAAATTGCATTTCAGACCTCTCCCTTATCAATTGCCTTTTCTTCCCTATTGCCCTGCTTGATCTCTAGGTGCACAATGACCTGCAAGGTCCCCCTACGGTCTTATCACCTCGAGTGCGCTCCCAGAGAACACCCTATATAATAAAGCCTGTTTTTTTTCCCCACAGCTAGATTTGGGATTTCCTGTCCTTGGCTAGAAGCAGATACCAAATCAGGGACACTGAAATCCAAAGTGTAGCTGCAAGTCGCTGTTTCACATTCCCCAAGGCCTTTGCAGCCTGCATGGWCGCATCTGGCAGCACATTTGAGAGCGGCCAGGCAGGAGCTCGGCTGCCTTTGGTGCTCAGGCTGTCTCGGCCACGGCCTATGCAGAAATGAAGCATCAAGCCAACAGTTCAACACCTGAACAGCAAGTGTCACCACTCGGTGACGCTTACATCAGCGAGCAGGCTTCGGCAGCCCAGGGGACAACAGGCAAATCTTCTGAAGCCCTGTGTCCAAACAGAGCGCACCCACGAAAGGCACCCTGGCTCCAACTCTGTTGGAAACAAGTTTGGGCAATTCCCCGTGTTTAAGGCCAACGGGTGACGCAGCTTCGCAGATCCCCTCCTCCTTCCACCTGGTGAAGCTGCGTGTCAGGTCCGGAGCCGCTGCAAGGACTTCCATCCACGCTGCCTTCCAGAAGAAAGTCAGCGATTCCTTGAAAGAAAACATCCCCGGCTCGATACGCGAGCAGGGAAAACAAACAGAACAGGCCTGTGCTTTGCAGCCCCCTTGAACAGCACCCGTCTTTCCCCATTAAGAACATGAATAGGCTACTGCAGAGGCCGGGGCCTCACAAAGCTCCGCTTGTTAAGCACGGGCATTATGCTGCTAGGCCGCAGCACTCAAAAAGTTTCACAGACAGATCAGCTCCAGATTAATTTCTATACGCTACAAGCCTCCTTGGCTCCAGCACTGTGGGGACTCTGTTCCGCTCCTTCACAAACCTATTTTAAAGGCTTACGAACGTTGCTGTGCCAAATTAAAGTCCTTTAATCCTAACGTTTATTATTTCAAAAACATATATTTCATTCAGATTAGATTACTGTGGCATAGTCTACCCTATGCAAATGTTAAAAGACAGACTGGCACACCGCAGGAGGCTGCGTCCGGGYCATTGAAGATCACAACTTCCACTGTATTAGAAGTCACTGACTCTGCCGTAAGCTTTTTCATGTTGCTGGTTTGTTTTTCAAACTATAGATGCAACTAGTGGAACTGGAGTGGAGAATCCCTTTATCTTAGGGCAGCGCTGCCGAGTTCCACATGATCTCCTGTCCTCGATTCACCCGTCTGGGCCCGTGTATTACAGGCAGTAATCTTAGCTGCCATATGTGACGCATCACCCAAGTGGGTGAGCCGAGGGCACGGCTGAGTGTGCACGTGGGCAGGGGGTGGCAGATGGAGAGGAGGTGCCACGGGATGCAGCTCACCTGGAGACCTTCCCTTCCCGGCAAAACAAGGGKCTCCCGGTTGCATTCCTGCCGAAAACGGCAGCGCTCGGATCRCCAAAACGGGCTCTCCCAAGCTGCGCGAGGCTGCAATGCTGAACCAAATAAAATGAAGTAAAAGCCTCTCCTATAGATACGCTGCCGTTTTCTTGATTCTTCGGAGAATCTTTGCCGTTTCGCCGAGAATTCTTTGCCGTTTTCTGGATTCTTTGGATTCTTTATATAAACACGAGGGACGAGCCTGGGATCCAGCTTCTCCAAGGGCTTTTCCCATTCCCCACATGGGGATACAGCCAAGCTTTAGCCACACTGCTAGTCCCTTCGTACACAAGAATTACAGTCAGAAATATTTGCCCTTCAGATTCCTCCATGTTCAAGAAGTGTTTTCATCTGGTTTTAATAAGTAGTCAATGAGGAGTATGTGGATTTAGATGTAGGAGCTTTTAACAGTTTGTAATGCTAATTCTGCAGCAAAACAACACATTTAAATGAGGAGAAACAGTAAGTACCACATCCATATACACAAGAACTAACAACTGCACTCACAGTGTGAATAAAACAACGCACAAACCACAAAGGATAAACACCCACTGAAGCAGCTCTGTCCTAGGAAGGCAGAATCTTTTATTCTGGCCGATCTCACCATCACAGCAACTAGCAAAACTCCAGTTATTTAATCCTTAACACAGACGTATGGACTTAAGCCCTCCACAATGAGAATTAAACAGAAGTTTCCCAGGAAATGACTAAACTTGATGCAAGTCTAACAGCCCTGTGATTCAGCACTTGCTCAGAAGCTGCCTCACTGTCTTCCCCAAGGAAGGAACCAAATCATTAGGACGGTTGGTGCTGATAACCTTCTTGCAGGAGCTGTCCTTCCAGCCCAACTGCAAAGGATTGCACAGAAACTCTTGGCCTTTGCCAAACACTTTCTCCATAGAGTAGCCTAGGATGGACAGGAGATTCTTCCAAATCAAGCCTATTCTCAACACAGCAATAAAGACAAAAAAAGTGCAGGCACCTGACGTCAGCGAGTCTTGTACTGCAATGTTTACTGATTTTTTCAGGGGGGCTTCAACTATTTTTTCAAACATAAACCAACAACCACAGATGTTCTTTGCAGGTAATTTTCCTCCTCAAAATCCAACCCAAGTACACGGTGAATGTCCAAAAGCCTTCCGCTGGTTCTCTGCAGCTGAAGCTGGTTTCAGAGACGCACTCACAAGGCAAAAGCCGCAACGTGGCCGGTTCCAAACCCCTTCCATGTCTCTGTTCCAAGTTGTCACACTTGTAAATCTACAAGCTGATTGCAGCTAACCCAGAATGTAGAAAAGAAGCCCGCGATTAAAAAACAAAAATCCTTTAGAAGTATTTGATCCTTGACATTCAGAACGCAAACTATTTCTCCCTTGCAGCACTGTTCTTTAGCTCTGTGAGTTACAAAACTAAAGCAAAGMACTCAGCTGCTGAAAGAATGCAGGCTACAGCGAAGAGAAAATTAACCCTAACCCAAGAAGGGAGATTACAAAGTTAACTGGTGTCCTGAAAATAACCTCCTGCAAAGCCTCCTTAGAGCAAAATATGGAACACTAGAATTAAGTTTAAATGCAAAGCCCCAAAAAACATTGGTATCCAGGAATTCTGGAGCAAATGGGCTAAGATGGGCTAAGAGGTGAATTCCGTGGTAAACTTGTGAGAAATGTTGATTATAAAATAGGTAACTAACAGCTCAGAGTGACTTTTTTTAAAACAGCCTCTTCTTATAAGTAACCGCTGGGCCTTTGTGGGGCACGGGGGACTCTGTGGAAAGCTGGGGACATGGAGGGACAGGGACACGTCTGCAGCTTCTCCTCCCGCCCAGGAGGGATTACCCTGGCAAAGGGAATGCAGCACGTTCTGTTTCTACCCTAGCATTACAGGTTAAGACTCTCCCCATCCAGCCTGCACTTAGGAAAGCTATTGTTTAAGCGACTTTCTATTTTTCCTCCTATAAAGGATATGACAGTAACATGTAGCTGCGCCATTCAGGAAAGCGGTTTTAGACAAGCAGCGTGTTTTAGTCCTTCTAGGTCAAAACCAGATACTGTCGCTGAAGTCACTTTTGATAAATAAACTCTAGATTCTTGATAAGATGCAAGAATGGCAGAAGGAAGAAGTTAAGAATAATTATTCCTCTATCTATTGATCACATACTGGAAGTGCTTCTCATCACAAAGCATTCGATAGGGAAACGCAGCCCTGTTTTAACGCCGCGCGCAGGGCACTAATGCAGCTGGCACGTCACACTGCACCGCAGCCCGGTAATTGCAAACTTCCAACTGGGAAAACACGATCTGAAACCACAACTGGATGAGCCCCATGGTTATGTGTGACAAAAGAGAAAGCTATCTTGATGAAAGCAGTAGTGYTTAAAGAAAAGTTAATCCTAAGAACGAATTTTCCCAAAGTAAAGAGGCAAGATCTTTATCGCTGCATGCTTTCCCACCTGCCTCCTGCCCTGGTTTTCCCAAAGAGGCAGTACCAGGTGTATGTTCACAAGGATGGTACTTCCATCTCCCAAAAAGGGGCAGCAGAGAAAAGAAAGRCTCTTTTGGAGGGCAAAACCCATTGCTTTGCCCCCAGCTCTCCCAAATCTGACACACAGGCCAGTTACCTTGCAGCACTTACAAGGGCTTGCTCTAGAATCCTTACCATTAAACAGCATTAGTCAGTAGAGCAGGATTCCACTACTTAAGGTAATACTATTATTAATCTTTTACCTGGCCTCAAATTAATCTGCAACACTAGTAATTGGACTTGCAGGCCCTGCTACCCGTGGCACATGTGGCAAAAGGAGGACGCAGCTGTTCCTGAACTTAGACCTTCTTCTACTAACCTGCTCTGTGGTTCTGCTGCTCGCTTTCTTTCGAGCCGCAGCAGTCGSTATCAAGAGCCATTTGCGCCGTGTTAAGTATCCGTAGACCTGCTCTGCACACGGAGTTTAAACCCCCACGGAGCCCTCCCCAAAGCCAGTTCTATGCAACAGACCCATGTGGAAGCCAAGGGGGCGCAGCCCTGCAGAGGGATCCCTGCTGCGCAGAGGCCCCAGGCGCTTCCCAGGCTCCTTCCAGCACAGGCCAGACCGTCCTTGACGCACTAGAGTGTGCTCTCCATTCACAATGCTCACAAGCTTGGGAATCTGCTTTAAATAGAAAGAGCAGGAGGAAAACGAAGCACAGAGCCTGGGCAGGAAGCGGATTCCAGGGCCCGCACCCGGCACAGGCTGTGTTCAGCTCGCAGCTACGCTGCCAGCAGCGGCCACGGCTTCTTGGGGAATTTCACTGCTAGGGAAAGCACGTTGGCACGGCCCCAAGAAGCCGAAGAAAACCCATGATTGTGTGAGCTGCAATGTGCTTTACGAGCAAGCTGGTGCGAGGAACAACCCCTGCTTGGGGAGCTCTCGAGGTGCTGAAGAAGGGTCGGTGGCTGCCCCTGAAGCGCTTTGCTAGGGCAGGGCAAGAGCCTCGGCACGTGAAAAGCTTTAAGCTTTGCGGAAGAGCAAAATAATGAGCAAAACACATGACACTGGCAACTGCTGCTCTTGCCCAGCGGAAGGACCCCAGCACATGAGGTCTCCTTGCTTTGTACCAGACATCACCGCTGTCACAATCATCACTAGCCTCTGGGAGCAGATACCCTTCTGTGATCGACACCCATGGTCCTTGAACCCACACCAACAGGCTGGACCTCACTCAACACGCTGTCCCTAAAAATACGATTACTAATTCCACTGAGTTCTCCTGCTGYGGCCTCTTTCGGGGTGCAACATCTCCTTTTTCAGTTCAAATAAAGTGAATTCTCAGATGTCTAATTGTAGAAGGAAGGAAGTGTGGAGAAATCAGGAGGATTATTTAAGGGCACACAGTCAGCAATGTGCCAGAAAGGAAAAGAACGCAAACAAAACGAGGAGAGCTTACAAAAGAAATGGCAGATACAGATAGGATTTAGATTGAAACTCAATCTTTGACAGCCAACTAATAAGAAATATTTACAATAAAACGGTTTCTGAAAACCATGTGTATGTTTATTATAAGATCTGCCAATCTGAGAGCACTCGGCGCCTCTCTGAAATACAGAGCTGGGCTAATAACCTCCCTGGCAGGCGCCTCGTGAGCACAAACTGGACAGTTTCCAACAAAACTGCCTCCACTTTAGAGGGCTGCAGAACAGGGAGCAGCCCTGACCATCCCTAGGACACTTGTAATATCAATGACTCGGCCCCCTAAGCACACACAGCAGCTGAAYAGCAAAGAAAAAGGGGCATATTTTACATCTGGCACCTGGCATATCAGGACAACAAGCAAATACTGCTCTGCTGAATAAGCAAACATCCAAATGTAATTATTCTCCAAACTGTTTATTTGATTTTGATGTGTCTACACTCTGCTCTCATGAAGGGGAGAGACATTTGATACAGTAGAAATAAACTCACTTCGGTTTATTTATAATGAAAGGCGGAGAAAAAACAAACATRTTCCCGTAATAATGAAACGGTAAAATGAAAAATTCCTGCTAGTAAATGCAGCATTAGAGAATCCAAAGGTAAAATCGGCTGCAACCAAATGCATTTGAACAAGAGAGCAAGTGACCCAGCAAAGCCCAGGCCTTCGGAACAGGCCATCAACCAGCAAAGGAATCGGGTGCCTGCCCGAGGCCAGGCTGCCGCCCGCCCCACGCTTCCCTTCGCGCTTCCGTCCTGGCTCCGGAGCAGCTCGTTCCAGGAGGCTCCGAGGGGGATGCAGCCGCGGCAGAGGTGGCACAAGTGCAACAACCGAGTGTGCAACAACCGAGTGTGCAACAACCGAGTGTGCAACAACCGAGTGTGCAACAACCGAGGGAAGCAGAGCCGCCCTCGGAGCAAGTCCCAAAGCCTCCTCAGCAAGTCCCAAAGCCTCCTCGGGCCAAATTATCCCATAGACTGGAAGGCAAAGGATTTAAGCCAGACTTACCCTTATATTCTGTGCATTTCACTTGGACAAATATCTGTAACTGGGGTGAGGAAAAAGCTGTTTTCTCAAAAGTGAGGATTTCACGGTGTATCTGTGTACAAGCTGCAATCGAGAGACATCGTTGCACTAGCTGAAGAGATGGAAAAACTGCTGCATGTGCTCGATGGTTAAGTTTATGGCAAAGTTACTTACAGAACAGGATGAGCTTCTTCAAAGTTTTATCAATCATAAATCAAAATAAATAAAAGCACATTCCAGATTGTCTGTTAATCAGAATGCTCTCTCAAGTTGACCTCACATACACCACTGCAGAGCCTGACAAGTCTGCTAAAAGCTTTAAAAAGCCTAAATTAAATATTAATATTCTAAAAAYGACGAAGCCAGCACAAAAAAAAGAACACAAATTGCCTTTGCCACTCCAGTTCTGCACAGCCCAGAGCTAGAGATGAAAGATTTCTTGCAATCAGGCATGGGGKTTTTTTTTATTTTTATTTAAAACATACTAGATGGCATTATGAATAAAACAGGGGRAAAAAAAAGCAGGCTATAGCTGTACAGGTTGGGAACTGCAAACTGTGTGAAAAAAGCAGTAAGTAACAAAAAGCAGCCACGGTGAATTAGCAGCTACTGTTAATTGTTGCCCTGCCAGCTAAGGCAAAGCACAGCCAAGAGACTATCGATAGGGGCCGGGCCTCAGAGTTGTGTTTCACGTGGTGGCAAACAAACAGACAAGGCAAACTGTGGTGAGGATACACCTGGAAACCCTCCCTGTGAGTCCCGCTTTGGATGTTAGTTCATAGTCAGAACACGCCAAGCTTCCCGCTAACGAACCTTTCAGCTCATTAACAGGCAACTACTGCTCTTCCCCCCACTTTAGGGATGCCTGGCTTGTCAGGTCTTAATAACAACCTGGAATGACTTGCCAAAAACTCCCAAGAAAATCTGCTAATTGAGTRATGACATCAGTACCTAATTTTAATGAGAATGAGATCACATTTGTACTTCTCTTTCTAAAATAACTTTAATACAAAGGTGACTGCACAGTTTCTCTTAGCTGTAGCCAACCTCCCTCAAAGGTACAAGCTGCATTACTTTAAATAAGGTACTGATTTTTATTCCTTTATTTACCAATAGCATTTAACTAATGCTATTAGTCTGGTTTTATTACTCAGCAAAAAACTGTCCAGCCCTTCAGGATTGCCATGGAAAACAGCAGAATGTCACCCCTGCGGTTCTCACTGGGAGGAAACTGAAGTGAAGGTCAGGGTCYTTGCAGGAGGAGAAAGACTCAAACTTCAGGGTACGGGACTGTGAAGTGTAAAGCAAACAACAACGAAAGCATTGCCAGAGAAAGCAGGCGAGGATCTGCAGAGGGGTGAAGTCAGACTTATCYAGGAGCAGCAGCAGGAGCCTCTGATCCCTCCTCACTCCCTGATCCTCCTCACTTCCCGCGGGCTGAGGAAGCACAAGCGAGTGTCGGGCACAAAGGGCAACCGGAGGTGTTTGGAAAAGCTGCTTCTTCAGCTCCCTACCAGCACAAAGCCATCCGATGCCGGCGGTTTCGTTCCACCCTCATTTGGGGCAGCAGGGGAGGCGCTGGGGGCAGTTTCCAGGCCTGCACCTCTAGCTGGGGGGCTCGGCGTGTCCCACTCCCACGTTGCCCTCGCACGTTCCTTAGCGCAGGACTCCACGTGCTGATCCACGAGGCTCCTCTCCCGCGGGGCTCACAACTGAGCAGCTCTGTGCGAGTTTCTGCTGCACACGACAACATCCTCCTGTGCTTGCACATTAACCATCTGCACTGCACCTACGCCAGCACCATTAGAGACCAGTCATTTCAGAAAGCTCTACAATATTTATAAAATGAGCATGTCAGTGTAATAACATTATCAGGGAGRAGCTTGTATCTTCTTTTCTAAGATATTATGTGCAGCGGCATTTGTTTTCAACTACAAATGCAGTGGTCTTTCTGCRGCAATTTGAAGCACCACAGAGAGCACTACCCATTGCAGGGCAGGAARGAGGAGAAGCAGGAAGGGCTAAGGAAATGTTGACAGCAGTTATTTGAGATACGATATTCTGCCAAGAAAGAAAAATGTGAAAATTAAAGTCCAAATAAAAGCTTGCAATTAAGTAAAAGCCCTGAAAAAATGAGGAATGCAGGCAAGAGGCGTTGGTTTGGAAYACTGCCCTCCAATTTGCTGGGTAAAACTTGCCTGCTGACTCCATATGTTTCATATAAGTTCAATTTGTGTCATGGTACTTAAATGACTCCTAGGAGAAATGAGGATGCTTGGGAAATAAAGCAGGACCTCCTCTTCACAATCCCGCGTGCAACATGATCGTTTCTTCTTAGGCATTCGGTGGTCCAGGAGCACAAGACCCTTCTATACAAACAAGCAMCAGCTYTTCCACACGCKCTGGGTGTGCCTGCTGGAGCAGGGGGGTTGGACTAGATGATCTCTAGAGGTSTCTTCCAATCTCAACCCCTCTGGGATTCTGCAATTCCCAGGCTGAGCCAGCTCAGAGGCTGCCACCAAGCGCGATGCTCCAGGCTCAGCATCCCAAGCCCTGGGCAAGGGGGCTGTCGCCACATGTCCCCCTCTCGCTGCAACCAGGGCCAGGAGCCACACGCAGGCTCTGAACAGCCCGGGGACAAAACCAGTTGTGCACATGCAGGGCACCCACCTAGGGATTTGGGACCACAGCTGGATTAAGTGCAATATGCTGACAAACCCACAGGATCAAAGTCCCGAGAATTACACACGGGATCTTAGCCCTGAGAGACAGCAACCAAGGGCTGCAGAGCTAATGCAGGCTGACATGCAAAAGCATGCAATCGTTTCCATGCGGCTGCCTTCATCTTCTTTCCATATGAGGCCAAGGAAGCCCTTGGGGCTGCACGAGTGCCCGAACGGGCGCGGGTTCCCTCTGCTCTCCCGGAGGCCCCGGGGGACTGGCAGGCGGCCCCGGCCCAGTGTCCTCTCCTCCCTTTCCTCCGCGCCTCCCTCTGGAGATAACACAGGAGGTTCTGGATTCCTGCATGACCAGAGGGAAAGGGCATCACAGGAAACCCGGGGCAGCCTTTCCCCTTGTGAAGCAGCTCCCTGGAACCGCYACGGTGGGCTTTATTTCATTTACCTACCTAACAGCAGGCGACACTTCAATAGCAGACCACGCGTTCAAGGCTGCGACGTTAACTGGTTTAGTGAGTGAAGGAGAGAGATGCCGCCTGCAACTGCTGGAGGCAGAATGTGCTGAAGGGGCAGAAATTTACCTTTCAACGGAGAAACTACAAAATAGCTTCCAACAACCCCTTTAAAGCAGGGAAACATTCCAACACCTCCCAGCTTACTTGCATGTGACCATAACTCTTCCAGAATTTTGCCACACTTCAGCCACAGAAAATTCAAGCTATTCTTACATTTAAGAACAGCAACCGTTTAAGAGCCTTTGGGAAATTRCTCTGAAACACAGATTATTATTTCACGTCAACTTTGCTCCAGCAGTTTTGATGACTTTTGAACTGAAGCCGGTATCACAGAAGCAGATGCTGCTGGTTCTGCTTTACAAGCAGCCACCACCCCTGCCCTTCCACCCTTCCAGCTGACATTTTGCCTCCGCTAATACCCCCACATGCTCCCTCAGCTTGCCATCCAGCACCCAGAAAAGAGAAAGAGCAAGACGAAAATCAAAAACGACTGCAGAATTAAAGAAAAAAAATAAAACACAAGTCTTACATTTTCCAAATCCTCCCTCTTCATCAGTTCCGTCCATTGTTCCTTTCCTGAGCACTCAGCAGGCTATTCTCTCATGATGCCGACTGCTCAAGAGCAATCCTGGTCAATAATGTTAATTTTTTAAGCCCGTTGGCTCCTCACTGCAGTTCATGACACGGGTCTGGCTCCACTGAGAGGTTGTCCCTTTGCAGGGCAAGAGCAAGTAACAAACACATTCCCAGCTGTCCTGCTGCCAGATCTCTCATAACCTGAGGCCAAACTCAGCTCTAATAGAGGACTATTTACTGCTTCCCCACGTTTCTCTGCCAAGTCTTCCCTTCTATTCTTCTGCCCAAATAYTTCTATCTCTGCTGGAGGAGAAGTGTCCCTGCAGTGCAGCACAACCTGCCTGTTTCTCCTTTATACCATTTTACTGTTCACAGGAAGAGATTCTGTAATTTTAAGCAACAGAGCACAAGAAATAATTGTTTTCCTATGTTCATTCTTGGAGGAAAGGCCAGGCTGTGGCACCCAGAACTGCACGGATAATTTCACCAACACCATCCACCTGCGTGCTCTCTTTCACTGCTTTGCTGTCACCGCTCCCACCTCGAGAACGTGGGAAAAGAGCCGCCTTTGCCCCAGAGTCAATGCGGATGAGAGGGAGCCTCCACAGAGAGGCCCCTGCAGAGCTGCCTCGACGTGAACCTTTAGTCCGCTTGATTTTCTTGATAAGGTTTCAAATGAGGAATCGCCTTCTCCCTCCAGGGAAACACAGGGCTTGAATGTCCCGAGCTGTCACGGTGCCGCACGGCAAAACGGAGAGGGGATCCCGCAGGGAGCGGGCACAGGGCCAACCTCTGCTGCTCTTTGCACAGGTCACACAGGAGGCTCTGAGAATGGCAGCCAGCACCAAAGGACAACGCGAAGCAAACGGGATGCGTTTGGGCATGAACCAACAAATAAACCCTATCCTCCATGAGAGGAAAACAAAAAAATCCTTGGGATTAATGACAGCCACCCTTAACAGACAYAGCTCCCCCTTAAGGGTCGACAACAGGGAGGAAGAAGGGCCTGATTTATTTATTTATTTGTCTCATTTGACAAAAAGRCTCGTTTGACAAATCGCTTCATTCAGCTTTCTTAAAAGTCAACCTGCTCACCACAAATGCGGGAAGGAGAAGCGTGCTGTTARGCACCGAATTCCCCGGCAGGCTACATGACAGCGATCACGGCACATCAAACACGGGTTTACAACCACGCTCTATGCATCTGTCTCAGGCCAAGCTTACTCAAACACTGACAGGATCTAACASAAATGGCAACTAGGCCTATACATTTTTACCTGCTGCAATTTTAAAACAGGATTTAACAAGTAAAGTGTATCAAACACAGGAATAACTAAACAGAACAGCAATGTTTGTTCAAGGTTTCTAGGTGTGGCTGAAGCCAACACATAATAGGATTATTTATATCTGACTCATTTGCTTTGTCTTTATCCGTGATCCTTCTCCCGGCTTGGGGCTCAATCACCAAGTCTTCTGCAACACTGGACTCTCCAACTCCAGGACATTTTAAGGGGGGATTCAGGAGTTTAAAGAGGACAAGAAAAAAAGCGATGCTGGGAAACTGCTCCACCTGGAGAAAGTCCCAAGATAGAGTTAATTTAAACCAGCTGAACTCAGCACCAGCGGCAGAAGTGATTTCCAGATTGACTAAACCCACCGAAGAGCGCCCAAACTCCCGGCACTGGGGGCATCATCACCCCTTTACCAGCRGCTCAGCCTGTCCCTCCACAGCCCCTTCCCCGCACAGCCGCTGCTTTCCCGGCTCTGCTCCCAGCTCTGCGGTGCCTTCGTGGCACCCACCGGGTCCCCTCGCCTCCGCGCATCCCGGTTTCCTGCCTGCCAACCCAAAATAACAATGGGTTATTCCCATTCCCAACTTCCCCCTTCTCACCGAAGCACCTCCCAATACAAAACTGCAACAGCATGGAGGTTTTCATTCCAATTACAATAAGAATTGTTCCCTTTTTTTTTAATACACAAGGGATCACTTTCAAGTTTCTACCCTAAGAATAACAAAGGTCTCAGTCCTGAAAAACACTTACGGACACTCTTTACTGCTCTACTTTAACCCAGGACAGACCTCAGGATTTTTTCCAGAATCGCCACAGTTTTTGAAGCTTCTGCACAGAGATCACTTGTGATTTGATTAACTGCAGCCACTCTGCTGCACACAAAGCAAAGCAAAGGGTCCGATACAGGAGGAGAAGCCTTGCATTCCTAGGGACTGAACCGGTGCCCCTCTGCAGCCCATCTCACGGCTCCGCAGGGCGCATGGAGAGCTGAGGCGGCTGCTCTCCACAGAGGAGCAAAGTGTCAAGAACACCTTGAGTCAATATCAGTGCCCAGAGCATTTATGAAAGCAGCGCTGGAATACGCGAGGATGCACCATAGGAACATAAATGCTCTTCCCAACCTGGGGATGCAACACGGATCACCTGGAGTAAACTTTCCAGCAACACYCTTCTTTCACAAACACAAGGCTGAGCACTAGAAGTCCTGCATTGAGCCAATCCAATTCCAAAGCTACCTCGTGAGAAACACCCCCACGGGGCACGCAACAGTCTTTTAACACCACGAATGGAACACCTTTACCAGGCATTTACCATTTATATTCAACGAAGGAAAGTAAAAGGTGTTGCAGTTTAATAAGCTGAAGTTCTGTTTATTCTTCTCCTGGAAGGCTGGAGACGAAGGATCATTTCTCTCTYGTGCTGAAGGCCACTGTGGCTCCCCATTGCACAGGGAACAATCCCAGGGACCTTTTGCAACTGTGTGTTAACTTTGCTCACTCTGCTTTCGAGAAGTAACTAAAAGTCCTAAAAAATCCTCTCTCTCTCCCCTCAGTTTCCTCGGGGATCTATGGGATCACTGTTTCCAGGCAAGCGCACCAAGCTTCTTGTGAGTAATTACAGAGAAAGGTGATGATAAAGACACAATGACTAGGCAAAGGGAACGGCCTTATCTGAACATCCATATGGACATACATGCATTCCCTTCCGCTCTCAGTGAGCAAATGACAACATTTCCAAAAAAGGTGCTTCACACTGAAATGGCTCTTCATCTCACAGATTAATCACCACTCTAAACGAAGAGCTGCTGCAGCAAAGGCACAGATGGGCCAGCAGGCAACGTAAAACTTTCCTCRACACCTCCTCATCTGACTACCCTTTGTGGAAGGGTGGCTGCAAAGCCAAGCAATGAAACCCTGCAGACAGGAACCGATACCGCGGCTCCCGGCTCTCCACCTGGTGCTTTGGCTGCTCCAGCATTCCTGCTTCACATCAGACCCTGCGACTTGACAACCGAATGGTCTCTTGCAACCTCGGGCTCGCTCCAAAGCCGGCACTTCTCCARCCCTGCGCTCCGTGTCCCGCAGGAGCCTCCCTGGCCGCTGAGAGCGGCGCAGCTCAGCCCCGCGCCTGGCTGCGGAACACACTTGGGGCAGCTACGGCGATTGCTCATACGGAAAAGTATTACTGGGGAAAATACCTATTCTTAGCTCCCTTTAATGCAATTCAGCAGCTAGCAGGGAGGAGCTGGGAGCATCACGTGGCCGGTCAGGGCGCTGCAGAACAGCGGCTTTGTCTGCGCTGGGCCGTGGGCTCCGGTGACACTCGCCTCTCTCCCCGGGTGCCGGAGCTGTCGGGGCCGAGCGGAGCTGGCACCAGGCTGCTAACCTCTGGTGCCTGCAGCAACCTGCACACTTGGAGGAATTCCCGAGGGACTGTCATGAGGGGAACATCAACACTGCTGCACTCCAGTAAGTTTTCTTCATGCAGGGTGAGCTGCAATCCAGAAACACAAGTGCTAAATCCACTTCTTCGCAATTTAAGCTTTATTTAGAGAGAGAGGAGAGTCCATTCTCACACTCCTTCAGAACTAAGGTACACGAGCAGCGTCCCTGTCAGGATTTGAAAACAGAAATAAAATGATTCTAGAGGAGCCTTTTCCACTGCTGCACTTCAGACCTGGTGTTTGACATCAGCCCTTATCCCAGAGGCAAAACAGGAATGTTTTATCCACTAAGTCAACCAGCTCCCACGGCTACAGTCATCCTAAATGGAACGCATTATTCTTGCATTAAAACATATGTTTTTCAAGGCAGCTAGCCATCCGGCTGTTTCGAGAGAGATTACAGAAGACCTAATTTTATCGGGCAGAGATACAATTCTTTCGGTTGTTTTTGCTCCCTAGGGATATGGGCTGGTGAAAGCAGGTTGCCCGGCCGCTGGGGAGCGATTCCGAAAGGCTCAGCTGCTGATCACGGAGGCAGCCGCTCACATTCTGGGATCCCAAAATATATTAATACATGTTCTGCAGGCTCCCATCCCCACAGTACTCCCAGGCTGTAAAGATTTGCTTTTGTATCAGCAATTCTCAAAAGAACAAGAATTAGAAGAGGTTATTTTGACAGAGAAATGTTTAAACTTTAATAAAGCTTTTTTTTTTTTTTTAAGCTTTTAAAGTTATCATTAGAGTGGTGCAAATATCGAACACAAGCAGCAGAGACTAAGCACTATTTCAGATACTCTCAGCTTTGAAAGTTTGGAAAAACGTTATACAACCCAATGGAAAAAGGTATGTTACTTCCCCCTACAATGCAGGTTGCAGCAACAACCCGCCGCTGCCAAGCATTATTGAGAACGAGAAACACAGGTGGGAGGCTTTTCCCAAGACTTTCCATCAAAATGGAAGGGCAAAATTTGTGTAGCAGATGGAACTCTATGGCCTGCAGAGCATCCGTTAGCCATAAATCACTGCTTCCTCTCGCACATGCTGCATATTTAAGAGTCCCCAATTCCAATTAATACAAGGAGATATCCTAGTCTGATGACTCTTCCCTGATTTCARGAGCCCTAAAATAAACAAACAAGCCCCACCCTGGATTGGATCAAACTTGACAGGGAACCACTTCAATTCCTCTATCTATCTGGCCAGGCCCAAGGAGGCTGGGCTACAGAAGCTGAGTAACTTGCTGTGAGATTCAGGAAATGCTTTTTATAACTTCAAGGCATGCAGTTAAAAAAAAAAAAAATTTAAGAAAGTATCTGAACATTTTATTTGAAGCAAATCAAAACAGGAAACCATTCAGCTTCTGCCTGCACCTCTGGGACTCCTCACCATTAGCTCCCTTTGACTTCTGAAACTTGTCCCTGAACAAACACGATAAATCTGATGAATAAAATGCTTCATGACACGATATAATCCAATGGAGGGAATCAGGAAGGAACCCGTTACCCTTTCCACAGCTGGGAATGAACTGGAAACACACGGGGTGCTCTGCTTGCAGTCTCTCCTGCGGAGATCCGAGATCCATGCCCAGGGCTGGCAGCGTGTTGGAAAGCCTGGCACTTGGCTCTGTGCATTCGGGCACCCTCGAGCACGTTCGCCATTCAACACCTCATGCTACAGAATTCAGAATTCTGGAATTCTGGAAAGCTGAAAATCAGTTACCGAGGACATGAAAAGGCCAGAGGAGGGAGACGTGTCAGGCTAACAGGTCTGATTAACACCCATGACATAAATACCTGCAGCTTCATCTGGTTATCACCCGTGCTAGAAATAGCAATGATCATAAAGATAAAGCAGGAGTCATTGCTAGCAGATGTCCCCTCCACCCAACGGAGGAAAACTGGTTCCAACTGCAGCAAGGCTTCAGAGGAGCGATCAGGAAGGAGGCGGAAGACTCTCTCCAAAGCCTTTAATTTCCTCCTCTCCCCAAGGCAAAAGGTCAAAGTTGTAGCCTGAACTCCCCCAAACCCCACTCCTCATTTCCTAAGTATAGAAGAGAATAGAAAAATATGCACATGCTTTAACTCTCGTTCTTCTTTACTCTTCCAAACCAGATTCTCTATTTCATCATGTTTACGTGCTTCAATCACAGACCAGCAGTAACAGCTACCTCCTTGTCATAGTTCAGCCAAAACTTTTCTTTCGATATCTGCTCTCAACTCACTCTATSCAACCCTTAAGCATTTTCAGCATTCTGCTTTGTCTATTTGTATARTCTAAATGGGTGCCCAGCTTATGGACTGTTTGATGCACAAGTGAAAAGATTGGTTACTTTGCTCCTCTGTCAAGTATGACCTGAGCAGAATTTCCTTTTCTTCGGAGCCACAGACACTGCAGGGAAATCACGAATTACCAGCCTTGTGTCACTCTTACCTGGGTAGTAAGGCCTAAGAAAACAGAGTATCATCAGAAGTGAAGGCTCGTATCAGAATCTTGATAAATTAAACGAGGCAGGAATTATGATCTTTGGATTTGCGTAAACACTCCGTGTAACCTGCTCCAAAAGGAATTTTCTGCATTTCAAAGGCCTGCCTCCGAACGGCACCTTCGCCGGCTGCATACAGAGCGACCGTGTCAAAGCCACACACAGATCTCCCAGCACCTTTGGCACCCAGCAGTTGTCAGTCCCGCAGGGGAAATTAAGGAAGCAACATAAAAGGTTTCCCATTACTAGCTTTGCCTAATGTAAGACTTGCGGGTGAGATGCTGCATAAACACACAAAACCCACCTCTAAGTCCTGCCAGCCACAAGACTATCAGATCCGACTTGCTTACGTTCCTAAGCTCTTCCTCAGCCCTCACGTTCAACCCTGCTAGAGCCGCAGTCCTGCTCCGAACGTGGGGAAATATCCGACGTGGAACCTCTCTGCCCACTCAGCAAGGCCTTGCTCAGACAACTACTTCAGCTGACTTCTCTCTGGTCTGCTTAAACTTGGTTCTTCAGCTACTCTGAAGAAGAAAGAAGAAAAAGGGAAAGAAAAACGACTCACCTACTCTGAAAGGTTCCTCATAATCAAAGAATGAAAACCAAAACGCACATTTTTCAAAAGAACGGAAAATACCATGATTCCATAGGATTTTTTCAAGCCAAGCAAAATAAAGACTCTACCCACTTGCCTGAGTCAACATGTTTTCTTCCAGTCCGATTCTTGCCTCTCTGGCAGGCCTTCAGACCTGCGTTTCACCATTTTGCTGATACTACTTTTTCCAGACACGCCACTATTCCTTCTGCTGGTGAAAACCCGAATGCAAAGACTTCCTCCACACAYGGAGCCTCCATTCTCCTGCAAGAGCCTCTCAGCTCTGAGAGGAACACACACAGGTACRCGAAGCCACACACAAATACCTCCACCACGTCACTGCGGGACAGCAAGGGATGTTCAACCRGGAAAGGAAACAGAAACCATCTCCTTAACCATGCAGCGAGAGCAATGATTTGTGTTTTATGTGATAACCCTGCCACATAAGGCAAAGACTCCAATTGGATTCCAGGGCCTGAGAAGGGGAAGTTCTTCCTTATTACGAGGGGGAGCTCCCCGTTCATTGCCTCACGCTCCCATAGGTGTCACGGAGTGAAGTTCACTCCACGGACGTCCCTTTACTGCTCAAAACCATCAGGCAAGACGGAATGCACAGTCAGACAGGACTGGCAGCCAAATAAGTGCTCTCCTAAAGAGCTTAACCCTCTCAGAGCAAGTCAGCCCCTCCAGCGAGCGCAGTCTGCGAGACAGCTGCCCTACTTCCAAAGCCAGAAGCTCCTGTAACACCGYCTATGTGGTACCAGGAGCACCAATGTAATTGCACAAACACTGCAACAGCCTCCTAACATCCACTGCCCAGCGCGGATCTRCTCAGCCTGTGCAAGTAGAACCTTTGAATCTGGCTAGTTCCAAATTTCTTAGCTCTATTAGCAGCGCTGTTGTGATGTTTACRTGAGAGAATCTCAGCCCAAAAGCACAGCAATAACCACATACCCTAACAGCAGCGCTGCAGTGCTTAAACACTAACAATTTAAACTGAGCCTAGGAGGAACTGGAGCACTCACCGTGCTCTGTGCCTTCACCAACACAAACTGCAAACATTTGGAGAAAAAGGGGGACACAGAGTCACCCAGTCTCCCAATTCAGCCCTCAAAGGTGCAAACCTGCATCCTGTTACTTCCAGAAACCCRGAACCTGTTCGTGCTCCGGAGTCGCAGCCAATGCTGGGGGTTACTCTTTAAAGTTAGATCCCTGGCACTTTAACTCATTAGAATGAATGAAGCAGATGCAAATTCAAAGACAGCCCTACCCATCATTACTGATGCTTAATGTGGGTGTTACTGACAGATGAAGAGAAGCACTAGAAAGAAAAAAAGAAATCTCAAAGTGAGGAAAAAAGGAAAACATGAGTAATCAGGAGGTCAGTCCTACAGTTCCAGGTTTAATTCCTTGCTTAAATAGTTATTGCTATTCAAGATTTTTCACTGTAGGCAAGAGCACTGATGTCTTCTGTAAGAAAACTGGATGTCTCTGAGAAGTATGCTGCTGAGAATTGGGTACAATTCACTTGAAACTGATAGGTAGCTAGACCCCCTCCAAAAAAAAAAAAAAAAAAATCAATACAAGCAAACAAAACCCCCCATTCTCTTTACATTGGCAGAGATGGCTTTTGTTCACTTCCTGAAAGCCATTCCACTGTTTTGCTTGGAAGTTTTGAACACATTCAGGAAGGGAACTACTGTTACTGCCATTCTGACCACGGGGTCCAGTCAGGAGCTCACGCAGGAGACATCGAGGTAAAATCAGCCCCGTTACCCAGTCCACCCAGCCTGCTCCTGGCGAAAGCCTCGCAGTTCCCATCCCTGCCAACGGCCACTTCTACTTCAAGCACGCGTCAATCTAACCCCTCTGCTGCTCTCTGCATCCTCCCTGCTGTCGCTGCACCCTTCACAAGCACAACACYGGGAAAGATTTTTGCACCGTATTTTTGCACCGTATTTCGCCCCGTTTTGTCACAAGTTCACCGAGCTGGTGAGGCCAGCTGGGTGGCTGTGTCCAACCTGTGCCCCTGCCTGCAGCCCGGCTGCATCTGAGGCTCCGTTCAGCTCAGACGCTGCCCGCCGTAACTGCAACGCAAAGAACAGAGCGGCGCCTCTGCCGCTCCCGCTGGGGACCCTGGCCTACTTGCAGGAGCTCACTGCAGGGGCAGCTCCTCTCCCGCGCGAGGCTTTCGCATCCAAAACCGCTGCAGTTCTCCCCTTSAACATGCTGCTCTTTTTCAGAAAGCCTCACAGAAATATTCACACAGCAGGTTATCAAACCCAGAGACAAAGCTGCAACAAGGGGAGGAAAAAAAAACAAAGACTCAAACATTCTTATCTGAGAAGCATTAATTAGCTCAACAAGAACCACAAGTGCCTCTTTTAATAAAAGGTTACCATTCAATATATTTACTGTAAACAAGCCCATAGTTATACTCACTGGAACAAGGCACGCACACACCTTAGCTTCTTTAACCTTAAATCGCGCAAACTGAGGTTTGTTTTTGAAGAAACCCGCACGGACAGTCCCCCTGCCCTGTGGTCAGGGCCCAGTTATCTCAGCAACTTTGTGAAAGGCCTTTCCAGGGAGTGTGAGGACGGAGGCACCTCAGATGCTTTGTACCGATGACTTTTGGAGAGCGAAAGTGATTTACACAACAAATACATAATGCACTTATTATAAAAAGAGTGTATTGAACTTGTACAGTAACATTGGATTTAAAGAAATAGGTTAAACGTGAGTAGGATGTGATAACCAGTCATTCTAGCAAAAGGTTTTTTCATAGCACTATGTGGTAAAYGGTCAGATTATAATGGGTTTTTAGTACCATAAAAAGCAAGTTTGGAAACTACAAAACAAGTGCTTATTCGGCACTAGAAGATTCAGTAAATTCTTCACCAAAAATATTTCATCTTGCATTTCTGAACAACTTTTTTTTTCCACCAGGAGGTAGCCCAAAGCAGGCAGAGCACTACTGTAGCGGTGCAAAACAGCTGCCAAACACGGAGCAACTGGGGCAGGGGGGCTCAGCCACCCCCGCCGCATCCTCGCGAGCACAAACAGATCTCGCTGCGCTGAACGGCCCGGGACGAAGGGACCAAGCAAAGGAAGACGGGGCCGCAACTTGATTCTTCATGAATCTCGATGCTCAGGGGGGATTATCGCGACCACGCGGCGGGACATCCTGGCAGGGCAGTGGTGACGGTCCTAAYCGGAACCATGGCACCAAACGGAGCGCCCTGACGGCACCGGGGTGCCCCGGCCCGCCGCAGGGAGCTCCCTGTGCTCCCAGTCCCAAATTCACCCCTCGCCCGCAGCTCTGCCCGCGTTTCGGGGCGCAGACATGTCCTGGAGCCCAGGGAAGGGGAACCAACGAGTTTCCCGGGTCCTGCTCTCGGCGACAGCCGGACTCGGCGCGGGCCGGGCGATGCCGAAGGCCCCGCAGGCCGCCAGGGCCCTGGGCTGGGCCCCCACCGTTAATATCAATTTCCGTCACTTCCCCCCCCCCCCGGAACCGCCGATTGTCCCAAGAGCCTCCCCCCTGCCCCCGCAATATCCTCAGGGAAGAGCCTATGGAAACGGAACACGAGAAGAGCCCCCCCCTCGAGGGGCGCGGGGAGGGGGCAGGAAGGGCCCCCAGACCCCACGCACGTAGCACCCGCTGCCCCCCCCGCTCCCACAGCCTCCGCGCCCCACGCGGCCTCCGCTCCCGCGCACGGAGCCTCGGGCCGCGTCCCCCCCCCTCGGCAGCGGCCGCCCGCGGCCCGGCGCCCCGCACCTTCCGAGAGCTCCAGCTCCAGCTCGGCCAGCTGCTCGCGGACCTCGCGGGGCAGCGACGAGAGCGCGGCGGGCGCCGGCTCGGCCATGGCGGGCGGGCGGCACGAGCCCGGCTGACACCTCGTGTGTCCCCCGTGTCCCCGAGGGC
>NW_020455549.1:104067-122250 GCF_003342845.1 Nothoprocta perdicaria | reverse complement strand
GCGCCCTTTGCACCCGTCACCTCAGGGGGGCCGGGTGCACCCTCGTCACCTCAGGGGGGCCGCGCGCGCCCTTTGCACCCGTCACCTCAGGGGGGGCGGGGCGGGGGCCGCGCGCCCCCTTCGCCCCTCTCCCCTCAGCAGCCCCAGGCGCACAAGGACTGGGGGAGGTTGTGGGGGTTTGGATTTGGGTTTTTTTTTTTTCTTTCTTTCTTTTAAATCATCTTTATTTTTTTTTCTGTTACTTCAATTTCCCATAGCACCTTGGCAATGTCAAAAACAAATACAAATACATGTATTCATCTTTTTTTTTTTTTTTAACATTTAAAGCATGAACCTACTTTTCACAATTTTTTGTTTTGGACAGTTTTTCTGACAACAGGAATATGCCGGAACAAACAAAAGTAGAGAAGCCAGATGGGTTGCTTTTTTTTTTTTCTCCTCCCCTCCTTTACCTGAAGCCCGACCACGTTGGAGAGAGATCACAAATGCCAAGAGGCAGCGGGGAGGAACAAGATGACTGTAATAACGTGAGTTCAATATATTATCTGAGTATTTTGTATTCTATAAAAATTAGAACAAAAAAAAAACCTTTTATGCACAGTTTGTTTACAGTTGAAGTTGCTTTTTTTTTTTTTTTTTTGGAAACTGTATCCATAACTGAAGCTCCATAAAAATAAACCTCTGGTTCTTAAATATAAAATTTTAAGGTGGTTACAGGTTAGGTTGCAGATGCATTTTTTTTAAGTTGATTTAACTCCATTTCAAGTCCTCCCAACTGTACATTAAAAAGAGACTCAATTAACCTCTTGAAGTGCCTATGCTAAAGGCACTTAAGAGGAGAGCCAACTAAAATACTACAACAAACCAAAATTATGTACCATCCTAAGGAAGCTCAGACTATAAGTAATATATACACACACGCACACAAAGAGCATGATAAAATCATTCAGATTAATGGCAACAATCTTATGTTTCAGAAGGAAATATCAAAATTAGAAACAAAAAAAATCTATTGCATATCTGTAGTAATCAAGGATTTACAAAAAAACTTATCAGAAGCAATTTCCCCCCGAAGTGCATTTCTGTTGCATCGTCTGTAATACAATGGCGCATTTTACAAATTTAAAATATCATCTGTACATACCAGATATTTTTTCCCCAAGTGAACATTCACTTGGGTAACAGTAAAAATAGTGGACATTTTCAAGACAACTAAGCAGATATTGACAAAGTAGTAAGGCCATAGCTATGTAACTACAGTAAAGCATCGATTAAGTCACTTATTTGCTACTGATCTGCCACAGTATCATCTTTCTCTCTTGGTTAAYAGGGTGGGTTACTTTTTATTTTTAAACCTACTGCTAAAACTGCACCATCATACTGTGCCAGGCTAACTTAAGAAAAAAAGAAAGCAGGAATGTAAGAGACTACAAAAACTAATAACTTTTGAAAAGAAAGCTGCTTTTGCACTTTTACTTTACTATCACATGCAGATAATTACTCTTCTCACTCCCCAGCAGCAGTGCRAGAGAGGGGCCCAATCTTTTCCATGCACAGTAATTCGGAAAAGAACTTAACTGGGGAAGTTTACTTCCGTAGCTAACAAAAGTCACTACTTCTGAGAACAGATCAAAATCCATGAAAGCGAAACTGAACTTACGGTATTTCACATCAGCAGAGTGGGATAGAAATTCTGTTCACGTCACGTGGCGAGCTACCAGAAAGGAACTGAGAACGGTCATTTCCCCGCTTCACCTGCGCTCCGAACACCCAGGTTGAACGTGGGGCAGTTTCACCTCTGCTCAGAGGGATGGTACAACTCCCCGGAATTCCGTGGGCTGCCCCAGCAGCCAACCTGGCTCCCAAGGGATCCTTTTTGTCCCTTTTTACTGCCCAGCCCATGGAAGCTAGCGGACTGAGACAGAACAGTTTGCCTGAGTCTATCACGGGGATGAGAAAGTAGCAGCTAGCCAGCCTAAGCTACGTGATTGCAGTGCAATACGAGGACTGCAGGAGAACTTGCACACAAAACTAGGGGTTTCACAGCCTTTTATAGTGACTTGGTTGTTCCCTCCAACACACACACACRCACACACACAMAAAAAACCCTAGAGGAAACAAAAGAAAAACACAGTATAAATGGCAGGGGCGCAGGGAGGAAGGGGAATGCTGTTAAATCCTTGCACGCAAGTATTAAATAAATAATTATGAGTGCCCTAATCTGACAGAAGTTTGAATATGCTGGAAAAAGCCAACAGGTTTACAGATTTATTTGCATACACTGTACAAGAGCTGTAATCTGCTGCTGCACACCCAGGACATACAAAAGCATCCTTTCCACGGTCAAGTTTTTCCAATCACCTTAACAAGATTGAACTGTAGCAATTCTTTTTTCCACATCTATTAAATGAAAAAGGCTACATTTCACAACGGTTAGAAATAAAAGTCAAATTCTAGCTTTCAGCACTACAAAGGTACTCTATGCACTGCACGGGAGGCAGATGCCCGCGTGGGCTGGCATATGCCACCTTCACCRTGGAGGCCAAAGCCCAACATCTGTAGAAGCCTCTTCCCAAGAGCTCCTCCTTTAACAGCAGCCAGCTTAAGGCAGCTATTAGCATTTCAACATTTATTCTACTTTGCAATGACAGTGCACATCTATCCTAAAATATCTGTGACTATTGTACACAACAGATTTTTTTCCAGTTTGACTGCAGTAATTGATTATAGACTTTAAAATGACTCAAAATTAACTTTGAAATCATTGCATTTCAGAGCTTTAACACTTAAATATTTAAAAACTTCTCTATTATGCCATCAAATGTAGCATTATCCCAATAAATGGAGAAGGGGTTGGTAAGCATCCCTAAAYTGTAGACGTGATCAATGATTTTTTACTAAATTTAAAAAATTCCCAAACCCAGTACAGGTAGTTTAAAAGTAATGATTTTCTTTTTTAATATATATATATGTGTGTGTATATATATAACATGCGTAGAAATGAACAGTTAACAGCATAAATACATTATATTGTGTTATGAATCAAATCAAAGCAATTGCCAAGCTGAATAATAAGTTAGAGAAATGACAACTCTGGCTTTATATATATATTTATAAAAATAGATATGAGTGTTCTCAAAGCAGCTGATAAAGAATGCCTACTGAGTAAGAAGTCGCCAAGGGTTATCTGGCTACGAAATCAGAAGATGAAAGTTTTCACAGTTATTTTAACTGCCACTTACATTCATTCTAATGGCAACACTAGCATATATTACTAAGATGTTTACGGTATATATCACAACTGAGTTTTCCAGTGTTCACAACTTACGACTTTAAATTTGTACACTTGCTATTCACTAAAGAAAAATAAAGAAAAAAAATAGGTTTGATTCTTACTGCTGGAAGCTACTTTTCCCTAACACTTTATACAGAACTTCGAACCTGGCATGCTGATTTTGGCAGATTAATGCATTGTATTTTCCTATTTCGGTCATTACAGTCATCACCTTGTAAACTTAACCACTTCTTCACAATAGTGTTGCAAATTTAGTCAGCATAAAGCTAGGCAAGATGCTACCTTTCAACACCAGGGTTTTTTCTTTAGCTCTTTGCCTTCAGTTCCACTTTAAACTCTTGAAAGAGAAAGAAGTCAGTTGCTACCACTTCAGCTGAAAACAGCGAGTTCCCAGTACGTATAAACCCTGATTTCTCATACACAGCATCCAATTCCCTGCTCYGGGACACACAGGCCAGTATATGGAAAGCTGGACGTTGTCCCCAGATCATTAACGGTTCAAAGAGAGACATCAGCTGAACATTTGGGGAGAAGGGGCCAGCGCTGCGCTCAGAGCGCCCACCTGCAAGGCCCAAAGCCCTCTGTCTGCAACAGCAAGGTCTGCCTCTCACCGTGCAGAGCTAACGCGCTGCGTAGCCATCCAACAATCCTCTGCCAGGCCTGCCTCTGCAAAACATACCAAGATAAACGCACAAGAGCCTGCAATAAAGAGATTAGAGAAAGTAAAAAGAAAAACAACAATAAAAAGTTGCCCTCAAAAGGAGGCAGGGAAAGGGCAAATTAACAATTCTGACATGCTCCCTTCCGCCTCCTTCCCATTGCATCTAGAAGACACTTTTTGCTGTCCATGTGCTCTGATCTACAATCCAGTCTCCTGTAAATACTGCAGTTTAAAAAGCTTGCTGAATGAGTCTGTAAGCTCAAGAGACTATACTTCCACCTGGAAACACAGATTTATTACAGTAGTACATTCAGTTTTATCATCAGTGACTAAGTCATGACAGTATCTGGCTGCAATCATTCAACTCGCACACTGACCAAGCACCTCAGCTGCAGATGTGCTCTGCAAGGCAAGGCCATTAGTGGCAGACACATCATCCTACAAGCCAAATGTTAAATAGGTTAAAAAAAGTTCTAATTTTACAGAAATGCTTATTTTTTCAAAAATAATATTCTCTTAGCCTCTTCCTCCTACACTGAGGGACATGTTAATTTGTCAATTCTTATTTCTTCACCTTGTCAAAATGCTAGTTTCACAATCCCAAAACTGATTTCAAGCAGGAAACCCTCTGCAAATTAAAAACAAAAATACAAAAATTATAATCTCTAGAGTTATATTGATTGGAATCCTCCAGCATTTGTGAAATCACTTTTATAGAGATGAATTTTGGGACTCYCCACAACTTCTCCCTATAAGCCACACTCCAGTTCAGTATTCCCCTTCACGAATACTTCTCTCTCACAGTCTCCYCTGCTGCTCATTTGTCCACAGCTCAAATTAAATAGATAATATTTGCCTGGACGAGCATTACTTTGGTGACCGGGGTGGCACGTACTGCTCCTTGCCGATACGTCGAGGTGCTCCCTGAGGCGATGATCTGCGTCCAAACTGGCGCCTCTGTTCCCTGATTTTCCCAGCAGCTCCCCTGGGAGGCCCACTGCCTCGGAACCCGGAGTAATCCTTCATTCGACCTTCCACCTTGTCTTGAGCCTTTTCGGAAGTCTTCTCCGCAGCCTTCTCGGGTGTACCATTTTCTTCATTTTTGGCGGGGGAAACTACGTTGGTGCGAAGCTCCCGAAGAGGCTGAACAGGAACTGCAGGAGGCTCCTTTGGGGGCTTCTGGCAGACTTCAGCATAGCTGAGCTTACGTGGCTCCTTTGGGATCAAGGGTAGAAGAGCAAAGTTTACACAGCAGCCTGATCGCTCTGTGTCCTTCCAGGCTACCCTAGGCTCAGCTTTAAGGCACAACGGCCAGAATGAGTTCAGAGAACTAGCAGGCCACAGCGACAGGGAAGTGCACAAGCAAACCAGGGGTCCCAGGTCCTACACGAGCAAGCTGAAGAGACATCTGCCCACGCTCTCCACCCAGCTCCCGCCTCCGCACCCTACCTGCGGCAACACAGCGGGTGCTGCGCTCACATTAGTAGAGGATGAAGTGGTGTTTGTCCTTGGCAGCTTTGCAGTGCTGACGGGGGAGGCAGACACCGCTGGCGGCGCATGGCTTGGGACGTCTCTCTGAGCAGGTGCTTCTTCTGGCTTGCTCTCTGGCTGAACTGGGCTGTTAAGAACAATTTAACATTAAAATGTATGAATGCAAAAATTATGTTTGAGAAGGTATATTCTTTCTTTAATGTCACAGCTAGAGGTTTCACAAAGTAGGACTTTTTGGCTGTTATGACCATAACTCCCATCCTCTAGAGAGGCTGCCTACCACAACCAGAGAAGGAAGATTAAATGTTCCTCACACGCTTCTGACACGCAGAAGCAAGTTTTAATACTCATATTTCAAGCAAGCTACGTACCTTAACACCACAGCCTCAGTCTGACTTGGGGAACTCGCGCTTGCAACAGGCTGCTGGACAGGGCTGTGCATCTGTTCTTCCTGAGCAAGAGCTGGACAGCTGGACAGCAAATCTTTGCTTTCCTGCACAAAAAGCATAAGTTGCAAAACATGGGAAGATGACTGATGTTTAACTGAAGCACATGCCAGCTCTAGACATTTGGACTTACGACATTCTATGCACAGCTCGAAAACACAGATGTTTTAAGCAGGGAAGGAGAGAAAACGTCAACACAAGTATATTATTTGTACACATGAAAGAAGAGTAAGTACCTTCTCYTTGCAGATTCCTTTAACAATATCAGACATCCTGCTCTCCAGAACAGGCTCTCCCGGTGTTTTTGCTGTGCTGCCAGGCAAAGGTGGGAAATTTGATGCTAGCAAGTCAAACTTTGGTGTCTGAGTCTTTGTTTCTGCTGAAGGCTGAGGCCTCTAGAAAAAGAAAAGGCCCCTTAAGAGAGCTGTATCACCCAGCGTTCAAAGCACCCAGTGTCAGGAAATTTCTTAGGAACATGAAATCCCCACAGTGTGATCGGAGGACTTAGGGAGTATGTCATTCCTTCAGTAAACACAAAGCCAACACACTGCAGCTGGTGTCAGCTGCAGCAACGTTTTTCTGGAAAAGATTAGTCTAAAACTACTTAGGATTTGTGAATTACAAGATCTTCTATTGATTCTTATCTGCAGTATCTACAGATATCGTGTAGATAGTCAACATTTAGTTACCTTAAAAACCTAACTATGCAATCCATTGTACAAACGGGCAGAAACGTTCATCCTCCAGTATGTGAAACAAGCCCGTGCATTTCACACAAAACGCTCCAATAAGAGCAGCAGAACTTACTAAAATACGATCGTCTTCCCGTCTCCTCCGACCTCTGAAAACATTCCTCCTTTAAAGGCAAAACAAGGGCAGTAAGTACACTCATCTAGCTCTCAAGTACACGCTCATCTGCGCAGAGGGGAGCCTGGGGCAGGGGATTCTCAGCAGCCAACTGATATTTCCTCAAGCTATAGTTATGAGATGCTCCCTCTTTCAAGGGGCTCGAATCTTTCAAGGGGCTCGAACAATCCTGAAAAGCAGCCAATATGGGAACTGAATCACTTTTTCCTTGAAGGAAGTACCCTAAGGCACTGTATCTAAGCAAGCATGTTGATAATTTAGACTTCAGTATAACAGACCTTGCATTTATGGCAATATGAATTCCACGATTACTCTGCTAGCTGTTTTAATTGTGGCTACATGTCACTCCTTTTAAAATAAAAGCTACTCTTTATGTTACTGAAAGGTATTGGTAGCACAACTACCAATGCGTAGCAGAGCAGGAAGCACCCATGCTCCTAGCAGAGTTAAATATTTATCCATTTACTTAAATGTCAGTTTTCCCTTGTTCACTTTATGGAAACAGGCCTTGTGCCAACGGTTGACATTCCTTGGCTTGTAGGATTCCTGCAGCACATCCAGATCCTCACCTGCCCCTGCCGATGCCGTAATCCCCATTCTGTTCCACGGGCGCGGCAGGACAGTCCTTCTGGGAATAGCCTTGCTCTTGGTGCCCTGCTAACGTGCTGTTATGCCGCTCCRCGACAAAGTTCCTGGAGCCGGTTCTGTTCAGTGGTCCTTCCCCAAGGGCGGCGGCGGCGGGCCCCTCCGCAGCGTGTTCCGAGCTGCTGGGCGGTCGGAAGTGCGGCTTCACACTGCAGGAGGCACAGCAAGAGGCTGCGGTAACTCAAGACTTCAAGAACACGGAGCAAAACTGCACCACCAACTACAGCTAGTTTGCAGCTGACGAGAGAACAGCAAGCACTGGAACTCCGACGCCAGAGAAGRGCAATTGCCTACATACATTTGCCAACTGTCAATTGCAAAACAAAGAAGTGCTCTTCCTTACCTGCATCTACTCCTTTCATTCTAGTTCTCTTGCCATCCCCCACCCGCAAGCGTGGCCATTAAAAGGTGGTATTGAGACTGACAACCTGACAGATACTAAAGGAAGAAAAAAATAGGGGCAAGAACTGTCTCAGCTGAAACCCCAGGAGGGATTCTGCAGCTGTCTGGGCCCTAAGGTGCTTGAAAGTGTTCTGTAGAACGAAACACCACCCAAGGAACAAGCTGATCTGGCCAGGAGCACAGAGCTGAACTGGAACAAGAAGCCAGAGGCAGACAAGGACTGAAGGGGCTGGAGAGAGCAGGGTAGATGAGGATGGGGCGCCTGAGGGCTCCAAGAGTCAGGGTCTTCACCTCCTGCTTCCATTATCAAGCAGCCGCAATGTTGACTCTGCAGTCTGCCATCCCCACACACTTTACCCAGTTATTGATTATTTAGCATCAAAGCCATATTTTCTTTGAACTGAGATGCAGCTACACGTGTTCAGTGGCTCTGGTCTCAAACAGAGAATCCCCCAGAAAACGCCCTGTCCCACCACAGTGCAGCAAAGCAGCACGGAGCAAAGCCAGCTTCCAGAGGGGCATTCACACAGGCACTCAGGTCCTTTCCACTTCCACAACTTGCTGTCTTTCCAATTTGGTGACAATTAGCTCCAGCAAGCGAGGCAGGGATCTCAGATTACGAGCTCTGCATGATCAGCCCTGCGCAACCCACGGCTTACAGACACAAGGAGAGAACTTTGTGTGTTTGCAGCAAGTCACTGTAGGAGCATTCAAAAACAACRCGATCAAGGAGTAAGTTCTCCCACTGCCAGTGAAACTACGATACCTGTGTGGGAACAGGAGTTCACACTGCTGTATGATCTCCTACAGAACTACCAAGCAGGTGCTCGATGCTGTAGGTTCTAAACTGGTTAGCAGAGTGTAGCTTCCTTCCAGCTTCCACCCATTACTTGTTCCCTCCCATTTGGCCAGGGAAATTAAAGTTGGGAACACAGGAGAATTAATGAACAACAGCAATTTATTGTTTGCCCCCACAGGGCTGCTGAATCAGAAGAGCAGTAACTGATCTGCTCCTAGCAGCACAAGACCCTTCGCTTTGCTCTGTCGTTCTCCAGAGTATTTTAAATCAGCTCCAYGGCTCTGACAGGCTTCTCCACAGCCTTGCACTTAACAGGCAGAAGCTTTTCAGTATCTTATATGTAACAAAAGTGGAAGAAGCTTCACCTGAACTTATAGCCCAGTTCTGAGTATTCAAATTCACCTGCTCCATCAAACATATTTTCAGTGATCTTTTAAATGAGTGGAGTGAAAAATACCAGTTTAACCAATAGTAGCACTGAGGATCTCTGTCACAAGACACAGCCTTCCATTCCCACAGGCATGTTGCAACAAATGAGGACTAAATAAACACGAGCAGCTTAAACAAATGTTTGTTTTTACAGACCAAAAAGCCCAATATTTAACTTGTGACTGCCTGTGTGACAAAAGTTTAATGGGCCACAGGACAAAACTAAAGCAGCAGCATCTCTTCTGTGAAAGAATCTTCTGCGGTTCATGGGGAGATGTGCTAAACAGACTAATTCATATTTAACAGCTTCAGTAAGCATTAGGAAGCACATTTCAGACCCAGTGATGTTTCCCATCAGCAGGGCGCACAGGAGAGAGAAGATAAGGCAACTGACTTTCTCCCATTTTGTTCAGTTCCCTCTTAAAAGGGAAGAGCTGTGCAAGTCATTATTCAGCCCTCAGATCTCATAATCTTACCCGTCATTGAGAAGGCCACAATCTCGGCCTGGGCAGAAGAGCAAAGCAGAAAAGAGAAGGAAAAAGGAAGAGGAAAAAAGCAGAGAGAAGAAAACAGGATGTGAGAGAGTAGAAAGAAGGAAACGCAAAGTGCAGGCTGCCCAGGCAACCAACTGTTGGACCTGTTCTCTAAGCGCGATACTTGATCATCACTGGGCCAAACCTGCACAGCTGCACCTCGCTGTTGCCTTTCCAGTCTCCCTTTTGGGAAGAGATCCTGTTGAAGGATAATTAATGCCCRCTTCCAGATTCTGAAGCTCTAGCACTGCAAAAGCAGAGCTTTGTACTAGTACAAAGGCTGAGCAAGCTTGGCAGGAAAGATAACACGACCCAGATGGAGTAGCAGAACCTGTACACACACGACCCTGAAGCTGTAACTCCAAAATGACTGAAGCTTTGCAAATTTGAARTCTTAAAATAATCAGGAGGAGCTTTTAAAGCTCAAAATTATCAGACAGGATGTGAACTACAAGCAGTGAGTGAATGAGTGAGTGAGCAGTGAGTGGGCATTTCAAGGTGTCACTCTTCAGGTAAATACAATTCCTGCACAGTTTCAATATCTGTGCTTCTCTAAGATGATCCATGTGATGCTTACAAAACTCTTCCTTTAAGATTGTGCACAACCTAAGGCAAAACTATTTTCTAAGAGGCCTTAGTTGGGTGCTGCACAGCTGTGAGTGACTCCATTGCCCAGTGCTCCGGGCCCAGCTGTCCCACCAGTGTGAGCCCCGTGTTCGGGCGCCACTGAGTCGGTGCAGCTTCCAAACTCACACTTTGCAAACGGCCACCAGCTTTAATTGCACCAAAAAACATTACCATACTGGCAGTTTTCAACTGCCTTCTCAAACAGGATAAAAAGCTGTTCCTATGCTATCAGCCCACATGCCCAATACAGYAAAAGAACTCGCAAATAAAACAATTTCCACCCACGCAAACAGATTAATACTCCATTGTGTTTCCAGAGCACTGTTCCAGTGAATATAAAGCTGGTTCCTCCTCTCCGATGTTTGTATCGGAGCAGAGTCCTTATAGTTATCTGGAAAGATGGCAATACAGCAGATAAATCACAGTGACACACTCAGTATCAAGCAGTTTAGCACRGAGACACCAGGGCATGCAACTCTCAGCTGTACAAACTGAACAGCTATCTACAAATCTGACACAACAGCAAAAGCTGAAGTTTGTTTTGCAACAGTTTACAACCCATATACAACAAACCATTATAAGTACTACCTTAAGAGGAAGTTATTTGTGTGTCTGCAGAAATTTCTCCGTGGTTTTTAGAAGAGATACCTTTGCTCTCTCCAACACATATGTCCATTATTTTGGGATCGCAAGCTGCCAAYTTTATTTTTTTAATCAAGTAGAGCTGAAAAATGCCATGTGTATTTGACAAACAAAGCGAGTAACCTAGCCCCATTACAAGGCGCTGCACTTCAGAAGCGCAAGGATCCGAATACTGTAAATTCTCAGAGAGCAAAGCAACTGACAGAGCTATCTTACCGATTTCTATGGAATGGGCGACCTATACTCAAAGAAGCAGCATTTGTTTTATATGATCCTGGTGTATTAAAGCCATTCATAAATCCACCGTTAGGAAAGGGGGCCTGCAACAGACAGAACAGTCTCAATGGCCGAGCYAAAAAAAGAAATGTTTGCATTATACGAGATCAGCTTCAGTAGTTATTATCCAGTCTGCTTTACTTTTACACTGGGTTACCACATCCAGAAAATTGCAATTGCACTAATTTAAAAAATAAACAAGAGCCCCACTAGGTTAACAATCTGCAAGTCTACTTTAGTCCCAGAGTCCTCTGGTTCCAGAACAAGCTACAAAGCTCTTCCAGTAACACAAGTTACTAGATTATGCATAAATGGAGTTTCACATCAAAATTCCTTGAAATAAACTGCAGCCAGTGGCGAGCCACACAGCTCCTTTGAGTCTTGCATTAGGTCTGTGACATCAACTGAAGGGAAGTTCAGTGGAACAGAAGCAGAGGGATCTGACTAGAAAATCTGTGCATCCTGCAGCCAAAAAACCCGCCACCACATGGTTTTGTTATCCAGATTATCATTTGTGCTCTGGGCTGGCAGTGGGYCTGTGATCTCAGGCCTGAGCCCTAGTCAGCAGTTTCTGAAGCCTCCCCTCGTTTCCCCCGTTAGCGGCCGTCACTCACCAGCGGCGTTTCGAAGTAAGGTGCAGGGCTTGGCGACCACGTCTGAGGCACAATGCTGTAAATAGAGTACTGCTGAGGACTATATACAGGCTGCATAAACAGTGGTGAGGCAAACTGTGCTTGGGTTTGAACTGGCTGAGTATAGACACTAGAATCCACTACCCGGTAACCATTCTTAGCAAAAAATGTGTTGATGGCTTTTATCCTTGCCTGCAAGAGACGAAATGGTATCAAATGCAACAACCAGGAGAAGAGAAGCAGAACTTGTGATTTTTGTTGCCTACCRAAATTATAACAAACAGAAATTGTTATTAAAAAACAGTCCAGKTGACAGTCTCAAAATATGCTAAAGGGAAGGATGAATATGCCAGAGAATCTCCCTTGCTTTCAAAATAAATGCTGCTGTCCATAGCAGCAACTGTCCATGCTCCAATTTCAAGTTTTACAAAGAAAATGACAGATTTCAATCTGCAGCAGATGCTGTCCAATTGACTAATTGTCCTCTCCCACTACAACCAGGCTGCTAATGCCTTACTATTTTTTTCCATAAATTCACCATGTTATTCAAATAAGAAAGTTTTATTCTGAAATCTCTCACCACATAAAACAGTCTTACCATTACTGGCTTGCCCTGAAAGGTTTTCACTTCTTCCCTTAAGTATTTGAACGCCTGCATATACAAAAAAAAACAGACACATTAGAATACACTGATAAAAATAATAAAGAACATTATTTAACATAAAATCCAAGCCATATGCTTTGCTGTTAGGGGTCAGCTAAACTCACTAACCCTTCAAAATTACAAATATTTGATGTCAGTCCCTCATGTACTCAGGGACTGGGTGCTGTAATTTCATTATTATTGCGCGCTTGGGCAAGTATTAGACAAAAGAACTGCAACCCTCAGCTTTTCTTCTGTATCAACTACAATATGCCAATAACATCTAAAAATATCAAAAAGGAGAYCAGTAAATAAATGAATATCTTGGCTATAAACAGCACACACACAGCCCTCCCAAGCAGGGGAAGCATTAAGGGGCTTGGGACATCACGCTGAGCCAAGAGCAGCCTTACCTGYTGCGCATCTGTATCCGACTGGAATGTAACGTACCAGTTGTTGTTGTGAGCAAACTCACAGCTTATCACTTTAGGGCAGTTCTCATTTTTAAACAGAGCCTTCACCTCCTGAGGGAGACAAAACTCTGTTGTTAAGGGGATCTAGTCCAAGCTCTAAGCTGCGAGTTGAGCAGTAAACTTCTAGATCAGGAGAGTCATCCATACAGGAGTGACCAGGAGCTCTACCCAAACAAAAGAGCTTGACAGCTCTGCAATAGTCAAGAGTTTAAAAAGGGGACAAATCAGTTGTTCAGCATTTGCATTAAAAGTACAAGTTAAAAATGCTATTGACAAACACCCCTCTGTCACAACTTTAAAAAACAAAGAACTAAACTATTCTATGTGCCAAATGTCAATAGGAATTTCATTATCCTCCCTTCTCTGAACATAATGAGCTCAGCTCACACTGGGTCACAATGAATGAGAAATGTTTAATAATGTCTGTAGCTGCCAAAACAACTGTCTGACTTCAAGTAAAGTTACTGCTGTGACAAAAATTCAGTCTGAATTCCAAGTCATGTCCTGGACCGATTTTATTTCTGAATCTGAAAAGAAACCAGATCAAGCACCCTTCCAGAAAAGCCTTTGTAGCTCAAGTTTCTATGAAGAAAAAAAAACTTATGTAACAGCATTTTAATATATTAGTAAAAGAAGGGAAAGGGGGAAATGACAAGATTTTAGTCTAGCCTTTTTGATGTTAAATCAAGGCAGCAAAAAACTCATTGCTAGTTTACAAAAAATACCAGAGTTGAATTCAATTAAATAATCGTCAACCTTTAAAGCGTGTTGCTGTTTCAGAGAGGGCCCGTTTTTTACCTCTATAGGTGTCGTTTCAGGGATCTCACGAAGAATAATAATACATCGTTTGTGGTTTGGTCTGACTTTCTCCCCTCTCTCATCTACTTGTACCATAGGAGAAGCTGAAATTGAAATACAAAGTGTGGCTTAATAGTGGACACTGGATACTGTAGAAGCTCTCAGCAGTACCAGACTCCTCATATCCAAGTTGTAACAAAGAACTTCATCAAACTGCCAAACAAAATGGATTTCTTGAATTCAGAGCAAAAGGACTCTTATCAGCTTCCTTCTCTTCAATCTTCAGTATATTTTAGTTACATATCCTGCCTCTATCCACAGTTCAGGTATCCAAAAAGCTCAGTCTCAAATTACATTCAATCTAGAACAGCCATGTTATACAAATATTATCTGGAGATAAGGGTTCTCTTTCCCGTTTTCTTGGAACAACGTGTCATAACCACCTAAGACACTAACATGTTTCTCTAAAGCAAGCAAGGGGGTTTTGTTCTACTAACGTAGACATCAAACGCACAGACTTACATCTCAAAACTTCAAGAATCAGATCCATATCCGTTGTCAGCTTCTTAATACCTTCCATGTTGGCAATTGTCCATATGGGAACAAACTGATCACTATCCATTTGAGACATCAGATAGAGATCCTTTGAGAGATTCTCCCTGGAGATACACAAACACAGCCTTTCAGCAAACCCTGGACTTCAGGAACAGGACTAACAACAAAATAGTAACTCCAGCCTTCAACAGACAGAGATTTGCTGGAAATACCCAACTAAATTATCCCCACATCCTACACGCATGAAACACAGAAGTTAAACTGAATTCTTATTAAAAGACTGACACTACTGATACCACAATGTTTCTGTAACATTTCAGTGAAACTTGTTTTATATTCCAACCAACCAATCCCCTTTCACAGCTAACTGAATAAATGAAAATGCAAGCACAGCACATATAGAGCCAAAAATGAAATTGCAATCAACACTTTTAATAAAGGTTTTGCATGTAGCTGAATTAACCGTACTATACCGTGAGAAGCAGAATTCAAGCTGTTTTTTCAGGCATTCTCTAATGTCTTCTGTGGACACAGCAGAGCTGCCTTCACCTGAAAGTTATCACATTTACAAAACAGCATCAGGTCTCAGTTCACACTGAGAACACAACGCAAGGAGTTTCATCACGTAACGTAAGCGTGAACCCTTCTGGATAAAGAGGGGAGAAAAAGGTACTTTAGATGTTCTTAAACAGCACCACATTGCGCATTCCAGGTTGCATCAATCCTGTCAGAGCAATTTATACCCCATGGGTTTTTTTTCAGTTGCCCAAGCACCATGGCTGGCTTAGATCCCCTGAAGCAGGAACTGCATGGAAAATTTCAAGCTTCTACTAAGAATTTACAAGTGACACCTGAACTCGGAAAACACTCACTGTACTAAGAGCCAAGGGTTGTTTTCTGCACAAGCCAGGAGATGCACATACACTGCTTTTTCTTTTGCATCCCCAGGTGAGCAGAAAGATACCCAAGAGGTCGGCTAAGTTAATTACCAACTACACTAACAGCTCCTATCTGCACACATGTGTTTGCTACTTTAAGCAGTTTCAAGACCTGTCCACAAAGAACACAGTATCAGTAGCTTCTATCAGCACTGCCTTGAGCTAACCTACTGCATAAATTGTGCTTAAACTTCTCAAGATCTTGTCCCCCCTGCAACAGTATTAAAATTCAAATTAGAAGTTAAATTGTAGAACAAGAATAGAATTCTCCTTTCGGAATTGTAACATAATGTATAAACTACAGTTGAAAAAGTATAAACAACCTAAACCAACCGCAGGACAGACTGACTCCTCACAGGTTGGCCAAAAGGAAACGCTTCCCTTGAACGCTATAGAAAAGGAGCCTCCTGCCCTGCCAAGCCTCACACAGCTGGGCTAGAGCTCTCCAAACGCCCGTGCTTTACAAGCGATCTTCTCTGGATTAGAAAAGACATGGACTTCAAAATGTCTAGAGATGGGCAGAGGGCAATCAGAAAGGCCAAATTAACTGCATGAGACTTCACAGCAGGGGCTGACAGCCTAACTGCACATGAACACTCACCAGAAACTTCATAGATTTGGTAGCCAAGATCTTCAGTTGCTAGGACCATTCCATTTGCAGACGCCTCATCAACCACTGTGCCATTTCTTGTAGCTTCACAAGATGGGGAATACATCACTTCATATTGCTTGCAGCTATCCTCTGAAATCTCTGTGTTACCTGGCAAAAACAACACATCGTCAACAGAAAGAATACTAGAAGCTCCAGATTTTTTTCACTTGAGGAGTTTTGGCTACCAACTTCAAAAGAAGAAATGCAATAATTGAATAGTTTACACTTTCAATGTCTACTTTGTACTGGGTCGCACTTTCTACCTATTTTCATGAAGATTCTGGCTTGCACTAGAGTTTTATCAAAAACGACAGGAAAACAACAGAATTTTGAAATTTTAAGACCATTAAAATGCAGCAGAGGCTTTAAGAACAGGCTTACTACCCAATATTTAAAATACTGAAATTAGTTTCCTGAAAAACAAAGCACTTAAATAGTTTATATCACCAAATGACTTATTCAACATCCTGCATGATCCTTATTTATATAAGGACTCAAAAGCATCAAGTGCTTGTTATAAAACCACACTGGAATTATGCTGAAATTGGCCAATCTCTCGTTCAAGACACTTCAGTCTTCAGCACAGCTGCTTGGAATAGAAATAAGTATAATTTCACTTTATTTCTACAGTCAGGCAAGATTATTCAAATTATTCTCTACTAGATCGTTTCCACACTAATGACTAAAAGTACTATTTTTTGTGGTTAGAATTGAGACTAGTCAAGCAGTTTCCAACAGTTCACATCGCTTGTAAAGCCATAAAATTGTCTGAAGAAACCTCCCTTAACTTCCCAAACAGTACAACATTTATGTGCCTATTTCAGGTTGTTATGAAGAGACAAATGAGCTTCTTGGCCAGTGCACAAGTTCAGCTCTCAGTTTCTCCCGACTTATCAGAAACTTCTCACRCAGCCACACGGGCAGAACCCTCCCTCCTTGATCCCTAACTTGGCCTAAACCTTTTCCAAGGAATCTTCTGCTTCCTACCTCGACAGACCTCCACTCTGTTTCAAGTAACCTCAGCTCTACAATTCACCTTGATTCTAAAATGAATCAAGATCTAAAACAGTGGAATCTGTATTTAATTCTAGAAGACAGGCTTAAACACATGGTAAGGATGGAAAAATAGAGATGGAAAGTGAATACAGGCTTAAACCGGATAATTATTAATGCTTTGCAATTCTAGTCCAGCACAAATGCCACTGTGCAACAGTTCTCAGCAGCAGCAGCACGGCAATCTACCAGGCTTGCAGGTGGCCCTCAGAGCTATAATTTTCCTGTTCACAGGGTCAAGATATACTAAAGTGCAGCAATGGTGAAGGACAATCATGAAACCATTCCACACCTTTAGCAACCTGTATCCCTCTTAGCGCGTTACTTGGTCATCATCGGGCCCTCTGAGCACTGCTGCTCCTGCTTGAGCATCCGCTCTGGATTCCTCACTCAATTCCTAAACCAAAGTTCASACATCTAATCTCTAAGAACAATTATCTATCTACTCCTTTGTCATATTTGTTTATAGCCATGACTGGAGCAGCACTAATAGCCTCAAGGGCAAGAGGCTGCACCTCACGACTAGCCCGAGTCTCACAGCAAATACTCTGTGCTAATTAGCAAGGACCCCTCACGGCCGTCGCGACGTCTCACCCTCGGCCTGGGGCCCCTGCGCAGCCGCCGTCTCTTGCCACGAGTGCTCAGCGCCATTTGTTGCCGGCGCAGCCTCGCCGCTCCCTTGGGGGACTTCTTGCCACACTTTCGCATTAGGGTTTAAGCCAGCACCTTTCGACGGTACCTGCTGAAGAGACCAGAACACTTGTATTAGAAAAGGAAAGCCAAAAATGATTTAAAAGCCCAGCCAGGCAAGACAGCTGAATTTATCAATTTCCTAGCAGTTGCCCATCATAAGCTTCTAACCACTTATTCTAAATGACATTCTAACCAATGTCATTTTTCACTGACTGCAACTGGAAAGTCCTGGGTATTTTCCAAGTATTTAGTTTCTACCTCCATCATAGGCGTTGCCTCCAGCCTCCTTTACTGACATCCAAAAACATCAGAAGAAGCAACTAGGTGTGAAGAACTCTGACAGCCCATAAAGTTTATGGTCTTGACTTTCAATCCTCCAATCCCCTTCCACCAAAAAGGGAACTTTTCCCTATTGGATGCCTCTTCCTAGAAAGGAAGGTTAAAAAAAAATAAAGAAAAAAAGAAAAAACCCACATCTCAAGGGAAGTAAGCTGACGAGTTACTGAATTTGATTAGTCATGACACCTACCTGAAGAAAATATCAATTCTATATAAGCTAGGCCACTCTTTTCACATCAAATTTAGAAGGCAAAAGCCTCTGCAGAGATCCCAAAGCTCATCTAATTCAAAAAA
>NW_020455549.1:102623-104012 GCF_003342845.1 Nothoprocta perdicaria | reverse complement strand
AAGTTTGGTATTTCAGAGGGCAGCCTCCTCGAGTCTGAAATTAAGGAGTGGCTTAGTAGGCCCCAGACATAAAGCAGAGGGATAAGGAAGCAGTTGCAGTAGCTTTAGAGATAATTCCTTTGCCAAGGTCACACCTAGCTCCAAAGCTATTTGCTACAAGGACAAGCCCAAATCCAGCCCCTCCAAAGCCTCCAAACCCGGCAGAAGTTCAAGCCAATAACGAGAGGGCAGGACAGAGATCAGCCTTTTGGCACGGGCCTCTTTGGGATGTAAAAATACAGCAGTCAAGCGGGCCACCTGCGCCAGAACCCGGAGCAGACACATCCCACCTCCCKAAATGTCCTTTTTGCTGTACTCGGAGGGCCAAGCCGCACGTACGGAGGATTCGCTGCTGCAGCAAAGCGACCGGGGCCACGCTGTCTTTTTGTGACTTTAAGGGAGGCATCTGCAGCCCCGGAGCACGTGAGCGACCTCGAGGACAGCAGGTGACGCTGCCCTCTCGAGAGCGCCCTGAATATCAAATGCAGATGTCCAGAAATTGCAAGCAAAGAGTGCTGAGCACCCAGCGGATGCAGGCTGAGAGGGGGGCACGGATCTATTAATAAAATGGCTGTGCGAGCTTCGGCACGAGCTGCTTCCTCCCCACGCAGGAGCGCCCAAGCGGCTCCGCAGGACGCGGCACCGAGAGGCGCCCAGGTCTCGTGAGCTCCRGGAGGCCGCAAAGCAGGCCGCCCTTCCCAAGGGGGCCAAGGCACCCGTCCCGCCGATGGCGCTGCCGGGAGCGGGCGGACACGGGGCCCGTTTCATTGGCCACGGGACAACCCTCCCCGCCGCTCTCGGGCGCTCGCAGCCAGGTTAAAGCTTTACAGGGATACAAAGGTTAGGGACCCACACCGACACGGCGCCCCGCTCCCTCGCGTCGCTTCCAACGGGCGCRAAACGAAGCCTCTTCTCCAGGAACCCCTCCAGAGCAACTCTGGAAGCACCAGCCTCACCTCAAGAGGCCAAACCAACCCCTCGCTCGCCACAAAGGCCGAGACTACACTTAACACTCAATTAATCCAACAGAAACAAACACCTCCCAGGGCTGTTTAAGGCATTTGGCAACACGCAGATCTCCCCCAAAGCCAACAGCAGGGAACAATAAAAACCGTTTGCTGCCCTGCRGACCCCAGAACACGGGCGGGTTTCAGGGGCTCCGGGAGATCCGAACGTTTCTCGCTACACCCCCGGTTTTCAGAGCGGCCCGGGGCGGGCGGGGGCGCTGGGAGCGGGGAGGCCTCTCGCCCCGCCACGCACCGAGTTTCCGGGAAACGCTCCGCGTGTCCGGGAAGGGACCCGGCCGAGGCGCCTGCGAGCGCCGCGGGCCCCGCGCGGGCGGCGCCGCCG
>NW_020455549.1:95351-102181 GCF_003342845.1 Nothoprocta perdicaria | reverse complement strand
GCGCGCTCGGGAGCGGCCCCTAGCGGCGGCGCCGCGCATGCGCTCTGGGCCGGGGCCGTTAACGGCGGCGCGCGACCGTTAACGGCGGCGCGCGACCGTTAACGGCGGCGCGCGACCGTTAACGGCGGCGCGCGACCGTTAACGGCGGCGCGCGACCGTTAACGGCCCTTTGAGGGCCGTGGGCGGGCGGGACGGCTCGGGGGCCGCGCTTGTCCGCACCAGGCGCGCGGATGAGCGGCCGCGAAGGGGGTTTAGGGCTGTTTTTTCCGCCTGTTTTTTCCCCAAAGTGCCGCACGTTGCCCAAGGGCTGAGGCGGGGGCGCCCCGCGGCCTCCCGCGCCCCGGCAGGCGGCGCCGCCGCCCGCGGCCGCCTCTGGGGGTCGGTGCCGAGCGCGGCCCCGGGGAGGCCCCGGCCGCGGGTGGACCAGCCGCACGTGGCAGGTTTCCCGCAGGCGGTTCCGACAGAGAAAGGGCACGAATGGAGCAACGTCCCGCTTGGTGGCCAAGGTCCCCTCTAGGGTCCTGAAAGAACCACGCTCATCCATGCAGGGCGACTCGGAGGAGCCCGCTGGAACCGSCATCGCGGACGGCAGGCACTGCGCGTTCAGCACTAACACAGAGCCACCAGACTGAGGGCCGAGGGGCCGGGTCCCACCCGGCGGGACGCTCTGACCTGCCGCCCGCCCGGCCGGGGCTCCCTGGCCCTGCTGACAGCATTACCTGCAATTACGGTCCAGCAACACGGGGCCGAGGTGGCCGCCAGCGCACAAGCCGCGCTCCATGCGAGGGGTGAGAAGCTGCAGCCCAAGYTGCGCTGGGAATTGAGGGTCTGGCTGGCACCTTCTGCAGGACTTTCACCCAGCAGCGTCTCCTAGGTGTGCAGAAAGAAAAGCAAATTAGCGCAAAGGAATAAATAACCTGGAGCAAAAGAAATGGCGAGTGAGCGGGCACTCGGAGCCTAATGCATTAGTTTTTTTCTGGTACCTACATGGTGGAGTTGAGATCTGTTCTTTATGCTCATTTACTTCATCCACCAGATGTAATAAGACTTAGCACTTTTCATCTTCAAAGCACTTTGCAAACATTAGCTCATTAATCCTTGTGCCCCCTGTGAAGCAGTTAAGTATTATCCCTGTTTGACAGAGCTCTTTTCCTCCAGAATCCGCTCATTAGTTTTTAGTGCCCATCGCCTTATATTGAAATATCAAACCCATGGAGAAATTGTTGCATTAGGCAGTTAGGAGCCTCACTTCCAGACATGCTGAATCCCTGGATATCCCGTGGGAGCTCAGGACCTTTGAAACCAAGTCCTGATGTGATGAAAATTATCATTAGTGCTCAGATTAGATCGTTTTCCTGAAGCTGGTGCAGCGAGTTCACCCCCTCTGAGCAAAACGTGCGTCGGCAAAGCGCTCAGCGTGCTGCCGGCACCCGTCGAGATAGCTGCAGTTTTGGCAGCTCTTACACTGTAACCACGTGGACTTGAAGTGCAGAGGGGGTCTGTAGAGCGACTCAATAATTCATGTGTTATAACAATACCTTTGTTTTCTCAGGGCGCAAACAGTACAGCCAAGATAAGGAGCAGGCTATGGTCGGTGAGGTGTCATGCGTACCTGGAAGGCAAACACGAACACTTGAGTGTCGACTCCGCGGCGCGGCGCCTTTCCTGTTAATCAGCGCCTGGTGTTCACGCGGCAGGGTGGAGAGGCAGGCGAGCCCCGTCCAGCTGCTCCCTCTGCTCCCGAGGGCCTTCTCCCGACAGCCGCTTCTGGAGCCGCAGCAGGAACAACTGCATCTTCTATCCACGATGAGCAGGATGCAGATACGGGATACGGAGCAGCAGTTGTCAGGCTACGGAGTTTTGTTTTGTTTTGTTTTTATCGTACATCAAAGGATCTGATTATCAGGGTGGGCACTAGTAGTTAAAAAGTTAAAATTGGGGTTTCCTGCCACCTAACTGCATTCTGCTGTGTGTCCTTCTGCTGGCTTTGGGGTGCCCTGTCTGGCTTTGCCACATTCCCTGGCAGGAGCTGGTGATCCAGCGGCACCCAGCACCTCAGGCACCATCGTGCTGCTGCAGCACAGGAGCGTCGCAGCGCTCGCGCCAGGCCAGGAGGGATTTGGGGAGCTCCACACGTCCAGCAAAGCCCTTCCCAGGCATCAAAGGCAATGGGACATTTTCAGCACCCGCTGATTTCACAAGAGGAAGCTGCACCTCAAAGCAGCGCCAAGGGCACAGCAGCAGGAATTTGTCCTTCAGAGGCCAAAAGTTGAATGCTATAACCACGGGGCAAACCGAAAATGCAAAAGAGCAATACCTATTGTAGTGGGCAGGCCCAGAGCGGCCGCGCGGCAGCAAGATTAATGAGTGCTGGGTGTGAGCTGGAACCACACACCCTGCGCTCCCAAGGGCCGGGTTCCTCCCTAGCCCAGTGGGAAATGTTGATCTTTCCCAGACTTGCACTGCAGCAAGGATTCGGTTTCCTTTTCCCTAATATTTTACGTCTGCTCTACCTGTAACGGGACTTCAACCATGTAGACAAATAGAGAGCTCAGGTGGAGCCAGAGTCCCGCATGGCAAAGGCTCCGCTCGCCTAAACCCTACGTGCTGCCAACGCAGCTAAGTTGCCTTTTGGCCTCACTGGATTGTTCAGAGGCAGAAGGTGCTAAATTTTGCCTGGTAATTACACCCCTGCTGTCATCACCATTATCAGCGAGGAGTTAATATTGACAAACACTGAATAAATAGTGAGCTGGCAGCAATGTCTGCGCCCCGCGCTGCGTGTGCAGTCCTCTGGGCAGCCGCGCAGCGCCGCGCGCGCAGGGCGTTCCCAGCCCCGACGGCTGCGGATACTGGCCGGCTGTCCTGGCAGCTCCGGAAATGTGCCAGAAAAGGCTGGTGGCAACGGGCCTGTGGAGACATCTGGGTTTAATTCAGCTTGAAAGCCGTGCCATTCATCTGGGCACCAAAGCTTTTCCTTTCATCTCTCTGGAGGAGCCGCCTGGGGCAGGGCGGCTGGCGCTGCGCCTGCCCTGCGGGGTGCCCACCTCCACATCCCGCAGGAAAGGGAGGTCACGGGGAGCCGGGGCTGCGCTCGGCCCTGCAGGACGCAGCTCCCAGCTGGCGCGTCTGCCGGCTCGGCCCTCCCTCGAGCTCCTCTCAAGTCGTTTCGAGGCATATATTTCTGATGTATTTCTGTCTGCATGTCCCCAAGGGGCTCAGGCCAGCTTAGGTCTGTATTCCCTCCTAATGCACTCGACTCCAAGAACCAAAAGCGTTTGAGGACTAGATATACGTGGCGCTGTCCTAAGGGAGCGCCAGGGTGCCCGAGGGAGAAGCAGAACCTGCCAGCTCTCCAGGAGCCTGGGGAGTTGGGAGCAGAAGTAGAGGCAGAGGAGTAAAAGGTTCCGTCAGCAACCCTTGAACGACAATTCCGAGGTGGGTAAATAATGACCCTGGCAAGGAGTCTGTTCTGCACTCTAGAACGTGCTGTTATCCAGTAGAAGAGCCCAAGGCAAGAACGCGCTGCTGGAGGGATCCCGCAGGGTCTGGCGGCGCCTGTAACTGCAGCCGAGCATCACCAGGGCCCGCGGGACTCTTGGCTGCGCTCCCAGGTGCGAGGCCAGCGGAGGCTGCACCGCTGCGTCCACCCCAGCTGCCCCAGGCGCCGGAGCGAACGGCTGCCTTGAGGCCAAGGCAAGTTCCAGCATGCGGGTAGGGGCCTTGGAGCCACCAAGCAGCAGCCTTGCTGCTACCAAGCCTTGGAGCCACCAAGCCTTGGAKCCACCAAGCAGCAGCCRCTGGCGCTGAGCGCAGCGCARGGCAGTGAGGGGCGCCGAGCGCTCCCTTCCCGGGTCAGGAACGCAGGGACACGGGACACGACGGCCAGGGGCCCGGCCTGCGAACCGTGGCCACGGGCTCAAACGGAGGAGCCCTTGTCATCTCCTGCCCACGCTCCTGCTGCTGCTGAGCCGCGCGCAGRTACAAGGGTCTGCATCTTTACGTGACGTGCGTGCTGACCGCAGTCCCGAGGGCCAGCGGCGGCCTGGGAACGCAGCAGCTCCGCGCGTGGCGCGCACTGCGGGCAGCGCCTGGAGAGTCGCCTTCATTCCCCGCGAGTTTCCCCTCTCCTGCTGCACCAAGACTGCCCGGGAGCCAGGAACGGAGCCAGGGAACAAGTTAGCCGAGCTGGTCACCAGGGACCCGCCGCCAGGCAGCTCGGGTTTCCCTCTGCCCCTTACTGCGGGATGAGGACTTCCCGCCGGGAAGGGGGAGCGGGTGAATCACGCCGAGGGAGGAGAGGCAGCAGGAAAGGCAGCTGCCCGGCTGACTCAGCACAGACTCCCTCCTGAACCTTGAACAGATGGGAGCTGCGCAGCGTGTTAATGTTTAACCCCAGCACAAGTCTCATTTAGCAACAGGCGGCCGAGCGTCAGCGCTGCCCGCGGGAGGCGCTTGGCCTGCCCAGGAGCTGCTCTGGTGACGGTGTCGCAGCAGCCTGGGCCAGGATTGTGCTTCCAACAGGCAATTAAGTCCCAGGGGCCCCCCAGCAACTGCTAAGCTCCAAAGGGAGATGGATAAAACCACGGCATTAACCAGTTAATCTCCTGTCTTGCACTGTGCTGGGCTCACACCCGGGAAGGTGGATGCACATGGTAAGAAAGGAAGAGCTTGGTGGTGGTCAGGAGAGCTGTGATGAACGATGCTCCCCAAAGGGATGTTCAGAGTCCCCTCCCACCCTGCCCGGCCTCCGCAGCCGCCCCGCTGCCTGTCCTGGAGGGTAACGAGTCCTCCTGCAGATTAAACCCCGAGTGCAGCAGCTGCCATTGGCAGCTAGAAAGCGCTGATTGTCATCCCCGTGCAAGAGAGGAGGTCGAGGGGAAGGCAAGGGGGTCCTCTTCGGAAGGAAATGGCCCTGCGGAGCTGGGGGGACGCAACATCTGATCGCACCTTCGTTAGCTCTCTTTCTCTGCTTTGAATTCTTCTTCCCGGGGGTACTTATGTGTTTATTTGACAGTCTCGCTCAGAAGGGGAATGCAATACCTAAAATACAGGACTAGGACACAGGGCTTTAGCCCCAGCCTGACAGTGGTGACTCAGGAGCCCGTTCAGATTTCTCTTCCTGCCTTCGCCCGTTGTAAAAAGGGCCGATACTTCCTGGACTTGTAGTAATTGCAAGTGTCACCTAATGTTTGCTAATTAGGAAGCTCCCAAAACAAATCACAGTGTCAGTCACTATGAAGTACTCACTTGATACAGAGCTGCTTATCGGAGCCTCTGGGATGGGAACATGGATTTACAAGCTCCAAAAGCAAGAGCCGCAAGCATGGATGCCAGGAAGAGCCGTGGGCTGCAAGGGCTGCCCAGGCGCTCGGCCTTTGTCCCGCACAGAACTCGCATCCTTCAGGGCATCCATTCTCCCTCTGCAATAAACYGAAATGTGCACAAAAGGGAAGAAATCCATAACTGTTCATCAGGCAGATCCAGTATCTTCCTCAGTCCCTGAGAGGGCTGAGAGCGAATGAACTCCCTAGTTCAGCATAAAGAAGCGACTGTGAGTGTCCCCAAATGAAAGAACTCGCAGTGAGTACCCGGGGGCTAAGGTTACCTGCACACAAAAACGGGGTTGGAACRCAGGGAGATGGTCAGTGCGGCTCCGAAACACGCTAGCTGCTCTGGAGGGAGGCTGGGATTTTTTCATCATGAAGCAAGAGCAGATTTTGCTTCATAAGCCGCCAGTCTGTAAAGCTAGAATAAAGCAGCATCTGTGCTGAGACCTGAATGCAGTCCTAAGTGATCTGAAAAGCAGGTAAACAATGAGGTAGCCRCACTTGCTGATGATACAGAATCAGTCAGGATATCAAGACTGACAGGAATGGGTTAGAAAAGGGTCTCAAGACACACAATCCCTAAGCCATAAAACTGCAGGCAAAACTAAATGCTAATGAATACAAATAAAGATGCAACACTAAATAAAATTACATAGTAATGGGGTCTAAGATGGCTATTTCCACTCAGGAACGAGCTCGTGGAATCATTCAGGGATAGGGACCTCTGCGTTTCCAGGGGCTTTTGCACTCTTGTGACCATCCCTGGTGAAGCTGAGGTTTGGCTTGTCGACTGAGATGACAAACTGGCTGTTGGAGGAAGGAGTACAGGGGTCATACAGAAATACTACGTCACAGCTCCTGCCTCTCTGGAGTAGACGTTTTCTGTAGGACTTAAAGTTTCTGCCTTTCAGCTGCGACGTCGCCACGTCTAATGGAGAGGCTGTGCGAGGTCTCCGTAGCAAAGCTGTGCCCTGCTATTTTAAGATTGTCATTTCCTCTCGCCTTGGCTCTGCAAAAAGGGGAATTTGAGGACTGATGAGTATGTTTGGAAATGAAGTAAAGCTCCCATTTAATTGCTGATTAAACAAACCAGAACTGYTGCGAGGGGTCAGACGAAGTTCACCGGCCGGGTGGAGATGTGAGGAAAAGAGCTGTCGCATGTGGGTGTTAGCGCTGTCCCTGCGGCCGCAGCAGCTCCCTACCCGGCCCGCCAAAGCAGGCCTTAGGTGGGATACCCAAAGGGAGGGCTGGGAAGACAGGGAAGATTCCCTGGGTGCTCGTCCCTGGCAGCAATCACTGCGAGCAGCGGCTCCCGTTCCACCGTGGCCTCATTTCCACGCTAATCCCACAAGTGGCTCTGCGCAGCCAGATCCCACGGCCACGTGGAGCTCTGGGGCGATCGGCCGAGCCRGCCGCGGCTGGGGCGCTGCCGGGGGGCAGGTGCCACCACGGGGCTTTGACTTCAGTGTCCCCACAGATGTTGACTTTTTTTTTTTTTTT
>NW_020455549.1:69894-94471 GCF_003342845.1 Nothoprocta perdicaria | reverse complement strand
GCAGGGGGGAGAGAGCGGCCGAGCCGGCCCCGCGGTGCTCGGCCCCGCCGCGAGGGTCCCGCTCACTCGCTCCGCGGCGCCGGTTGCTGCAGCGCGGCGGGTCCTGCCCTCCCCGCTCTCCCGCCCGTCCCGCTGCGAGCACCGGCGTCCCCTCTGCAGCGCGGCTGCGCTCCCGTTTAAACCGCAGTGCTTGCGGTAAAGGGCTATTTCCTGGAATTCCTCGGCATGAATGCTGCCGGCGGCAGCAGGGCACGGGCAGCGATGCGGGAGCGCTGCGGGGGCCGCGGGCGGGCCGGGGCGCTGGGGCAGCGGCGGCGCCGTGCGGGGGCCCGGGGCTCCGCTCCGCGGGCCGGGCCCGGCGGCGGCTCTGGCAGCCCGTGCCCAGCGTCTCCGGGCACCTCCAGCCCCGCGGGGACAGCGCGACGGGGAGGAGGCCGCGGGGCCGCCCGGTTTGTGGTGCCCGCGCTCCGGGGCGCTCCGTGTTTTGCTTCCTCTTGGCCTCCTCAACCTGTCGCCCGGAGGCAGGTGCGGCGAGGGCCGCGGATCCTGGCAGCGCCGCGCCAGCCTCCTGCGCGGAACCCGCTCMCTTTTGGGGCAGACGGCTTAAAGGGCAAAGTGCTGCCTTGGATTAATCTCTTTGCTCAAGATTAATTTTAAAGCAAAAGTTTAATCTGTAGTTTCATGCACCTATTTCAGTTTTTTTTTTCCCCCATCAAATTAATCTATAGTCTTTGGGTATGTATTGTGTGGCTTTCTTAAATCTATATGCTAAGTGATTGCTATTGAGTACTGCTAATAAGGACTAAATTTTGTAATCATGAAAATGATTATTTAATTGTAGGGTTAATAATCTCTTTAAATAAGTGGTGCAAAATGAGTGATCCTCTTATATTCMAATGAGAAGAGCCTTTTTCCTCATGGATGCCCATTTTTGCAATGGGCAAAGATTGGGAGCTACTGTGAGCCCGCAAGCTGGGGAGCATCCTTGGCTGGTCCAGTAAACGTGTACAAAAGCAGCTGGGTTAATGGAACAGGAGCCACTGAATGGCACTAAGTGGAAACCTGGGATCTCTGGACCTGCACRAAGTATCTCCTCAGGCGCTGCCACCCCTGGATGGGGCAGAAGATGCGAAGCTGAGGCTGCAGCAGGACCTGTAAACCTGAGAGTTTGGGTGGGTTTCAGCGTGACCTGGAGCACTGTGCCCAGTTCTGGGCTCCCCAGGACAAGAGGGATGTGGAGCTGCTGGAGAGAGTCCAGCGCAGKGCTACSAGGATGATCAGGCGCCTGGAACATCTGCCCTGTGAGCAAAGGCTGAGGGAGCTGGGCCTGTTCAGCCTGGAGAAGAGGAGGCTGAGGGGGGACCTGAGCAGTGTCTATAGATACCTCAAGGGAGGCAGTGAGGAGGAGGGGGGTGGCCTCTTTTCAGTGGTGGCCAGCGACAGGACTAGAGGAAACGGCCACAAGCTGAGGCACCAGAAGTTCCACAGGAACTTATGGAAASATTTCCAAACAGTGAGGGTGCCAGAGCCCTGGCACTGGCTACCCGGAGAGCTTGTGGAGTCTCCTTCTTTGGAGATCTTTAAAACCTGCTTGGATGTAGCCCTGTGCCACCTGTGTGTGCAGGGGGGTTGGACTAGATGACCTCTGAGGTCCCTTCCAACCTTAAGCATTCTATGATCCTATGACTTCTATTACTTGCCAGGATAATTCAACCCCTAGATGTACCATCTAAACGGCTGTCTTGGCAAATGCGTGGTGCATCCTTGTCTGGGATCCATTGGAACCCGAGAAGGTGGGAGAAGGCTGGGGCCTCCCATGAGGAGCAGAACGTCGCCTGCCCTGCTTTGCCTGGACACTTTCCCTAAGATGCTCCCACTTCAATTGTGACTAATGGCCTGGGAGCGTTACCTGTGCTGGGTCCTCCAGCCTTCTGTGACCTAACAGTGCAAATGGGTTGAAGAAGCTGATGGAAGGGATGAGGTGGCGATGGCCCCCATGAGCGAGCAGCCCTCGGGGCAGTTAATGCACTTGCTACAGGCATTGTGCGACTAGGGATAAAAGAAAGGAGGAAAAAAAGGAAAGGCGTTGTCGCGCTAGGTTTATTTTGGTCTTATCAAAGAATTCTAAATTACTCCCCCTCCTTTCCTCCTCTGCAAAAGAAAAACTTTATATGTAAAGAAAAAAGAATCCGATACAGACTTGCTGGCTTCTGTGATGAAAAACCTGTGYAAAATCTGTTCCAGTTTGCAGCAGTACGGGGCAGTTAAAATTATTCCTCTAGGTAACTGATAGCTATTACAACATGAGGTTTACAGCTGCCTCCCTGAACAGAAGACTTGTTTTAGCTCACAAAGGAAACGGCTGCTGCATTAGGAATGAACACCACAAGGGTAAAAGAAAAATGTTTGCATAGGAATTACATCCTCTTAGGTTTCATAACTCCAGCCTTCTTACATAAATGCCAGCATATTTGCTCGAGAAGCCAGAACAAGAGAGGGCATATTAGGGCTTCCTGAGCGTGCGCATGTTCGTGCGCGCTGAAGAAACACGGCGTTGCACGTCGGCGTCCTTCTCAATCACAGCTCGCTCTTGCTCCTGTTCTGTTTTCTGGCTGATCTCCCACCCCTTACGTTGGTTGTCCCTGGTGTTTTATCAAGGAGACCATCTCAAAGGCATCTTCAGAGGAAATTGCAACTTGAATCTGATGTCATTTTCTTGGCCAGACAATACAGGAGAGCATGAATGCCCAGGACATGACGGCAACATTCAGGTGCTGGGAGCACCAAGCGATGACTTAGTGTTGAATCATTTTGTGAGACTGCTTTTCAGCTCAAATAGTTCCGACTGACCAAGACTTTTGGTCTTTTCTTTCCTGCGTAGGTATTGGTGGTGGAAAGATGGAGCCCTCCCCTTTCAACAGGAGACAATGGGTTTCGCAGTCGCTGAGGATCACAGCCAAAGAGCTTTCTCTAGTCAACACGAACAAGTCGTCGGCTCTCATGGAGAGGTTCTCCAAGTAAGTGGAGCAAAGCTCTCGAATGCAGTCGGGTTGTGTTGGTTGGCAGCTGGTGCCTTCAACGACGAYTGCTTCCCTGGCGGTTGTTTTCCTCTGTAAAAATAACATAGCTCTGTTGGCATTTCAGTTTCAGGTTGAATATGTGCTGAGAGATTTTTTTTCTTTAGTTGCTGACCAATTATATTGTTACAGTAAACAGAATCTATTCTTTCTTCTAGTAGAAAATAAAGTACAGTGTTTGCTGTTAAATAGAAAGTACTTTTAAAGGTAGAGTACTGGGGTGTAGCAGCTACAGCCATGAGCTGTTTACTTGCTCTGAAGGGGTTTTTGCAGCCCCAGCATGAGGTTCCTCTCTGACATGGCGCTTCCTGCCTGGCCTGTGAAAACCAGGGGCAGTTACCTGGAGTACCAGATAGAGGCTGCAATTCTGATCCATGCTGGCTTGGGATGTAACTCCTTGGAAGAATTTTGGGGGGATTTTTTGTGATCGTTGTGTTCCTTGCGCATGTCCCCTTCCACATGTCTTCCAGTACTGCTCAGAAAAGGAATGCAATCTCCTCCTCTTGTCTGAGAGGTGGATGATGACTTTGTTATTAGACTGTTATTTATATTTTATACACTGGATAGGACTGTTGCTGAGAGGCAGTAGCCTATGTATATGTTCTGGATAAGCTTGCGCTCGTAGAGTAGGGCTTGTGTTTTSAATGGGAGTTGCATAACAGGGTTCCCTGGGCTATTGCATTAACAGTGTAACAAGGTTTTGGAGCATTTAAATCCTGAGTGCGGAGGAAATGTTATGAATTCTATAGAGGGAGGATAATTGCAATGTGAACTTTGCAGAAGCATCGCTGTTGCTCTTTAAGTGTGTCCTAGGGAGAAGCTGCTTGCTTTGACTGCTCTGTTAAGTAATTTATTCACTCACTGAAATTTGATTACAGAACCTGGTCATCTTGCTAAATGTTGATAATCCTTTGAAAAGGGCTTACTGGAAGTAATCCAAACCGCTATTTCTTAATCAAGTAGAGTTCCTCTACATCAGCAGTGTCAGTGCTTTGAAAAACCACAGTGCTATTGGCTTTGCCAACTCTGACACAGCAAGAGTCTAATTTTTCTACATTGCTCTTATTAAAYATTTGTATGCGAAAACACCTTTTGAATTTCATACAGCATTTCAACTGGGAGTTCTGGTAGGTCAGAGACTCACAGATTTGCAGCTAAGAGCAGAGTTAATGCATTGAGATGAGCTAACTCACAGTGCTGCCTGGGATCTCCACTCCTTGTTTGTCATTTCCACTGTGGTTCTGGACTTTCATCCCCTGGGTCTCTTTGTTGCTTCTTCCAGTATTGGCTTCTCTTCCTCCCTAACCTCACTTTTTCAGCAGCATGACTCACYCGGCGTTTGGGAGCTGTGTAGTACAGAAAACATAGGTTAATGCTCTGCGTTTATGATGGAGGGCCAGCCACACTCCCTCAGCAGCGTTCAGGTGCACGGTAAACACCGTTCGTAGAAATGGGTAGGGGGGCAGACCTCCGGATCCTGCAGTAACAAGACAAGAAGCCCGTATGGGAGGTTGCCATCCACAGCGGGGAAAAGAGGCACTGCAAGGAGGAACCGAGTAGCACATTCTTTTCCTTAAAATTACTAAGTCCTCTGATACCTTATTTTTGACACCAGCAATTATTTAAAGGGTGAACTTGATGACTACTATTAGTATCTCACTTTCTGCCTGCAACCTACTGGAAGTTGTTTAGTTGCAGTAAGTATCTAGTTACAGAAATAGAGCAGAATTCATCACATCTGATGAATCCGTGCTTTTCAGAAGGAGAGTGCAGGCAGCTCGAGCAGACCCGGACTGGCACGGAGCGGGCGCTTGTGCCCGCTGGAGTGCAGATTGCTGGGGGGTTTCTGTAGCTTCTTAAGGGACTTTGATTCATGATCCAGGGTAGCTTATCTGCAGAGGGCTGCGATTACTGTTTCCACTGYTGGGCTGGTTCAGCTGCTCTTGGAGCAACTGCTGAACTGCTGCAGTTTACAGCCCGGCATAGTAAGATAAACTGGCACTTATGTAGATTTTCCTCGTATGCCAAGCTGTAATTTGTTACAGTTCAGCAGCTGCTGTATAAATAGCTGAGTTATTCCTGCAAGGGGGCAGAGCAGGCAGCTGGGCGGGGGAAACAATAGAGCCATTCCAAGGTAAATTGTCTGTATTGGAGACTTGGAGTGTTTAGATAATGAAAATTATAATGCATGCTATTACCGAGAGCTGAATAGCTTAAAATGTGTCTAGCACTTTACATTGTTCAGATACTGTTTGCTATTATTTTTTGCAGCACCTGGTTTCATCTGATAGGTCTGGAAAGTACATGAAATCCTGCTGGTGAAAGAACCTCAGCTCTCTTCAAGAGCATTCACTATTCCGATTAAAACCGTTTTCCCTCCTTTCTTCCCCTTTCTCAAAGGTACCAGAAAGCGGCTGAAGAAGCCACTGCTGAGAAGAAACGAAATGTGAGTATTTGTTTGGTAGGCAATAAGGGGCAGGCTGCAGCCGGGGCAGGTCCCTGGCACGCGCTGTTCCTGTGACGGTGCCTTGGGGAAATATCAAAGCTGTTGCCGAGCGTCCTGCAGAAACCTTGGCCAAGCCCCAGTTTCTGCCTTTGGCCCATTCCCCTTGTCCTTTTTGAGTGTGACTAAAGCACAAGAAGATCAAGTGACTTGCCCACAGCTATATGTTGAATCACCAACTTCATCCCAAGCAGCAGCCAAAGCCAGTTGCCTTCAGTCTTTTGTTCTAACCACAACACAGGAGCCTCCACCTCTTTATTCTTAGCTGTAGGCAACCTTGGTACCGCTTCACAACTATAKGTATGAGTCTCCTTGAGAGAACCTGTGAACTTCTCTGAAGTGTGGCATGTGCAGAATCCATGCAGAGGAGTCTCCTCGGAAGCGGTTGCCGGGGTTGAAATGCCCAGCCAAGGCGGGAGCTGCTCTCTAGGCTCCGTTGCAGCCTGGTCTTCCCTGCCGGTGCTCCCTGTTCTGGGGCTGGAGGCTCTGATGGGAGCTCAGGCGCTAACATTGCAGATCTGCCTCTCGAAGCAGATCCTTCTTTAATATTCACTTACAAAGACCAGTGATACAGTGATATGTAAGTAAGCTAGGAAATGTAAGTTTGCTAGCACAAGTATCCTCGATTTTTGTTGTTGTTTGTTTTGTTTTGTTTTTAAATGCTTGAGTCATTCTCCAGTTCAGGAGACAGTTATGATAAATTACTGTTCTAAAAATGACTATCCGGTCTTAAATTTTCTTCCTTGCTTGTGTGATCCAGGGCAGACAAGTCCCAAGCAGGAGTGACTCGTGCTCTGAGGTGTGCCAGGACCTCCTAGGCAGCACAGTGCTGGGTGTGCAGAGGTGCCTGTAGAGACCTGGGTGCTGTTTTGACTACTGCTATGTTTGCATTTGCCTTACAACTTCAGTGCTTTCTTTTAAAGGCAGTCAGCTAACACACTGATCTTTTTGAAGTCTCAGTGGATTCAAGTTAATTTGCAAAGCAGTGTTCAAAATGTGACCAGAAGAGTAATAGGGTGAGAGACTTAAATCCTAATATAGCTGCTAATCCTGGTTAATTCCCGTAAGCCTTGCAGACCTGTTCCACTTGCAGTGAGTTTGATATGTAGTGGTCTCCATAAGGGGCAGACAGCAAAAATGCCATGTTGGCCGGGGCCCGATCTGAAYGAACCACATGGGGGGTGGCCGGCTACTCTGGGGAGAGGTAACCGCTCCTAAGGAAGCGAATCTGGGAAGCACTTGGCTTTGAGGAGTGCTGCTCCGTGGTACCATCAAACTCACCATGGTAAGCAGAGCTTGTGCTTTGTGTGTCCGTGTCCCGTCTAGAGCTTGCGTGCTGTGTGAAATAGAAGACAAATCCCCCCGAAYGAGCACAGAAGAACGTGTAGCCAGTGCTTAGTTTGTGCCTTTGTGCTGTATGGTATAAAGTGTGGAAGATGGAGATGTGTGTAGAATTCCATCTCCATGTGAGGAAGAACTTCTTTACTGTTAGGGTGACAGAGCAGTGGAACAGGCTGCCCAGGGAGGTTGTGGAATCTCCTTCTCTGGAGGTCTTCAAAACCCGCCTGGATGCCGCCCTGTGCCCCGTGCTCTAGGTGTGCCTGCTTGAGCAGGAAGGTTGGACTAGATGATCTCTAGAGGTCCCTTCCATTCGGTGATTCTGTGAACGCAGCATAGCTGCCATAGACGTGCAGGACTCGCCCCAAAAGCCGCTGTTTCTGCGAGGTGCTCTGTAGCTCTTCTGGGACAGCCTCCTGGTCGCCGTCTGCAGCCTGGAGGACGCTGCCGCGCGTGGCCCGGCAGGCAGCTCCCGCGGCCGCGTTTCCTGCGTTTGAGGCAAAGCGCAGCCTTTGTGCGCGTTAACTCCTTAAAGCCGGTCCTTGCCCTTATAAGGCCATGCCGCGGCCGCTTCCTGCGCCGCTCGGCTCCCCTCCTCCCGGCCGGGATGCTCTTCCCGCCGTGGCACCGCGGTAACGAGCCCCAGCTGTGGCCGCGCGCGGGCCGGGTCTGCGCGCGCCGCTCGCTTCCAGCGCGGTGGTAACGCGCCGGCTCCCGTCCCGCAGAGCGCCGACAGCCTCCCGCCCCGCTTCCAACGCGGGGCCCTCAGCGCGCTCAAGAAGAGGTGGGAGAGCCCGGCGCCGGGCGCGCACGCTGCCAAGGCCCAAGTGAGGCCCGCRGTCGGCAGCCCCGGCGCGGCCGCTGGCCCCGCAGCCCCGCCGGGCCCGGAGCAGGCGCCGTGCGCGGGTGCCGAGGGCGAGAAGCCGAGACGCCGCTCGCCGGAGAGGGGGAAGATGGAAAACTGCCCGCGAGAGGTGGGAAAGGCGGACGGCGGCGACAGCGCGGAGCCCGTGGGCAGGATCGAGAAGAGCAGCGTTCCCCTGAGCAAGCTGAAGATGATGTTCGAGAAGGGCGAAGCGGCCCCCGGCAAGGTAAGGATCCTTCCCACGAGCGGCTGCAACCCCTGGGCGTTGGGAGGAGTCGCTGGAGGGAGCGCTCGGGGCTCCCGGCTCTGCCAGGGGCGGTTTATTCATTGCTCTGGATGAGACTTAATGCAGCTGCTGGTAAGGACTTGTTGGAGTGTGGAGAGTGGGGGCTTGCGCTGGCTGCGGTCGCTCGCCGCAGACTTTAAATGGATTTGGTTTTGAAAGAGTGGATCAATTAAAGGTAAGGGAGAATCAGTATGGAATGTATGCGTGTTCTTTTAAAGCATGGCCGAGATTGTTTGCATCTTGTCTGAAGACTGAAATTACTTGCATAAATATGAATTGTGTAAAAATAAATAAATAAATCTAAGGAATAGCAGTTCGAAGTAAGCTCCCCAGGCTCAGGCAGCTGCAGAGATGCCAGAGTCCCAGGGCTAACTATCCATATTTAAAATATTTATATTTAATATATCTATGCAGGTGTAGGCATAAAAGCCTAAAGCAAAAACTCCATCTCTTCTTTGCTGTCCTCTCYGCTTTCTATCTTAACAAATGTTTCTTATCAACAAAAATCCTCCCTGGGAGGAGCAGGCGCAGATAGCGAGGCGCGCTCCTGCCTTCGCCAGTTCTGACTTGCAAATGCTCCGGGCCGCGTCCGCTCGTGAAACCCGAGCCGCATGTGGACTGCAGAYTCCGTGTCCCCGGGGAGAATTGCTTAACTAGAAAATGAGTTGCAGATGCCAGCGACTTGCAACATAGTCCCGAGGCCTAGATGCTGGTGGATTTTCCAGTTTTCTCATAGTTTCCTATGCTTCTGGCTTTGTCTTGCTGCGGGTGGTTTTCTCGCGGTATTGAGTAAAACGAGCAGATTTCCTACAGAAGGTATTTAAATAATGTGATGGTTGAGGGCTTCAGAGAAGCAGCTTTATGTTAAACCAAGTTTGGGGTCCGAACGTAGCAATCGAAGCCRTCTTTCCCAGCTCGCCTTTTTTATGCTCAGCCCTATGTAAGGCAGCCCAACCCTTGTTCAAAGGGCTCTCTGCAAGGGGGATCCTGGGAGCGGCTCCAGATCCCACTGTGGGATCTGTGAGCTGGGATTCCTCAGGAAAGCACCGTTTTGCAGATAGGCGTCAAGCACCTTTATCTTAGCCTGGGGCATAAATTGTTCTGGGCTGACTGAATCGGGAATGGGAATTTCTGTCAAGTTTCGTAATTTGAACATGGTTGAAAACCAATAGTACAAAACTACTAAAACTACTCAGGATACTGCATCRAACTCTGTTCTTCTCCCCAGCTTCATTTGGTTACTTTTGAAACTGGGATGAGAAAAAGCACCAAGTGTTCTAGAGTCTAGCTGTGTGTGAGGGAGCCCTTCACGGCTAGAGAGCACTAGGGTAGTTTCTGGCCCTGGGAGTTTATCTGTGGGCTGGAAGGTGACGTCCYGCAGTCCATCCCAGCGAGAGTCACGGGGACGCGGATCTTTCTTGGCGCCGTAGTGTACATGTGGCAGAGGACGAGCTGSGCTGCTGGCTCCTGGCTCTCCCGTTTGTGCTCTGCCCATTCTGAAGCTCCAGTTTGAGCGTGAGGAGGGCTGCAGCTCTGAGCTGCGGTTTATTTCCCTGTTTGGGCTCTCACAGCTTTGCCCACACGTTTGTGTAAGAGAAGTAGCCCCGTGGCTGCAGCTTCAAGGCAGTAAAGGTGAAATGACCTGCCTGGCTGCTGGGCGAGCATGTGGCAGAATCCAGATTAGAGCCTGGATTTCCTGACCTAGTCACGTACTCTAAGTAACGTTCAACAGAAACAAACCTGCTCGGATTTTCAGGGACATGAGCAAAACCCAAATTTATTCATGTATTCATTCAGCTCTTGCTCCATCATCTGCAATTTAGCAATTTGGATGCAAGGCAGATTTTTTTTTTTATTGCACCTTCAGAAGAAAATGCCTCTAAACATATGAGCTGGAATCAAAGCAGGCATGTCAATTCAGATTGATTTAGTACCATGTGAATCGGAATCCAAGCTCTTTATTGATTTCAAAGAACGCTTCCTGTTAAATGACAATAAAAACTTGCACAGGGAAGCTTGGAAGAAAAGAAAAGCCAAGCCAATCTGCAGTGGTTTACAAGAAAGTCTCCAAATTGTTTTGTGCTTCTTTTTTCTTAAGGCAAAAACTGACTCTGGCTTGTGTAAACCTAAAGTGCTGGGTCACATTTGACACAGTTAGGATATAAGGAAGAATAGGTGTAACTTTTATTTGGTGTTTTGCCTAACAGCAGCTCCTTCTGCCTCAGGCAAAAACTTCTACTCTTACCTCTTTTGTCTTAGACCCTTGGGGCTTTCCAGACCCGAGGAATGTTTTCTCCCACTTTGCAGGTAGCAAAAGTTGYGCTACTGGAATAGTGACCTAGCCAGGAGTGCAGAGAGAGGTGGGCGGCAGGAGGGTAGAGTGGGAGTCACGGACCCCTTCCCGCTCCTGTTCACTCAGGTCAGCGGTGCTGAGATGAAGCAGTCGGGGTTTCCAAGTGGGCTAATAYATAATTCAGGTGGGTTCTACCTCTGATGTACTCACCTAAAGTCAGACTCTTTGAACATCAAACTACTGGACTGCAAGAAGGTTCGATTTGTGGGCTTGAGGTGACATTGAAGTGGACATAGACTGGATAAGAATTGTCCAAGGAAAGCTTGCACCGACATAGGAATCTGCAAGTTCTTACAAGTGTGCAGACACTCCCAAACTGAGCCTATCAACACACTCAATGTAAGGAAAAGGCTTGTCATAGCTAAGCTCTTTTCCAGTAAGAAACATTACCAAAGGCTTAAACCACAGAAATAATATTAAAAAAACAAACAAACAAAAAAAACCCCTCCCATGCTAATGGGGAAAAAAAAAGGGTTTTCAGCTGCATTTTCCTTTCCTGGTAAAGTTGCTGTTTTGTGTGCCGAAGCAGCCTGATTTTTCACAGTGATTATCTTACACTGCAGCTCTGTTAAAGTCAAACTTTGGAATTTCCTTCAGTTTGGTGACCAGCAAATAAGAAACTTGTTGGAAGCAGTGGGAGGAAAAAAATGTGTGGTTAAAGCAGTTGCCAAACCTGCCTTTTTTCCCTACTTTAGCCTCAATCTTAACTTCCAGTTGGCTCTGTGATTTAACTCTTTCTATGGAGAGGAGAAAGATCTGTCACCTTCTAGTATTTTATAGATTGACTTTCAACTGTGGAAAATACCCAAGCTTTATGAAGTCAAACTCTGTGCTTCATGAATATTTACTAAAGCTGTTGAAATTTGTTGAAATTTCTTTTCACAGACTCTTTTACTGAGCATTAGATTTTTGGGGAGTTGGTCTCAACAAAAGACTGTTAGATTTGATGGAACCAGCCAGAGAATCTGTCTGGTAGTGCCACAACCCTGTGCAGCACTTCAGCCTTGCCAGTGATTATCCTGGATATCTGAGAATATTTATCTCTGGCACTGTTCTGCTTAAGCTTCAGCCTTATCAGACCTAATTAGGGAATTATTTGGTACTGAATGAATGAGCTATCCATGTGAAAATAAGTAACTCTAGAAAACGTAGTATTTGTTGTCTTTTCTGTTGTTGAAAATTAATGCACAGGTATTGGCAGCTCCCACTTCTAATCGTCTGATTTAAAATCTTCATAAACTGACCTTGCATGTTACCTTACGAATAAACTGCAAATACGATCTTTGTGTTTCCCTGGCTTTCCAACACTCCACCAGAAGCACCTCTGGACCTCTTCAAGAAAGTGTTTTCCAGGTGGCAGAGGGTTAGCTATTCTGTGATCAAACTTTATATTGGTTAAATAGGATGTCACCTACTAGACTTGTTTAGTCCAGTAAAGCAGATTTGCTAGTGACACCTGTGCATCTTAACGGATTAAACACAACAATCTCTGCTTGTCCAGGCAGCTGATAGGTGGGGTTGTCTCTGACAGGGCTCTTGGGACCAGAGGAAGACGGCACCAAGCGGCAGGAGGGTCTCTGAAAACAGCTACTCTTCAGAGGACTGCGAGATTGCCCAAGGAGACAAGAGCCACGGTACCTCAGGTCAGTAATCCTTGAGGGGTTTCTTTCTTTCTTCTTTCTTTTTCTTTCTTTGTAAGACTGCTCTAARGAAAACAATGGAAATAGCCTTATGCCTTTCAGAATAGAAGGAAATGAAACCATTTTCCATCTGTAAGGTGCTTGAGAGCATCACATTTAATGAACTAAATCATGCTCTGACTGTTAAACCATTATCCCCTTAAGTGTAGGACACGGCAGTCATGGGACATAATGGGCAAATTAAAGAACAGAACCCACTTTTCTCCCGTGTCTTAATTCTAGGACAAAGATTTTTTTTTTTTTCCTAATAGTCAAACTAATACAGAATCTAAATAGCAAAATTTCTTTCCTTACAAGAAGACATGACAATGTGCCTTCCTTTTGTTGCTTTAATTCCTTTCCCTCCTCCTACCTCCTCCAGAAATGGGYGAATGCAGCAAGCCTTTTGACTTGAGGAAAATTACATATTTTTCATAAATTTAAAGGCACTTTCCTAACAAGGCATTTATAGACTTCYGCGTTTTCAGCCTATGGTAATATTATATCTTACTACTTAGTGGTACAGATTGTGTCCTTATTTGAGCAATACTGGAGAGACTAGCAAGAATTACTTATGCTCATTTATTATCCCCAAGAGGGACCTTAACAATTTACATAATGCTTTAGTCATCCAAGGCCACTAGCTAGCGAAAGGTTCCCTTTTATCATCCTGTACTGAATGATAAAGCTGGTCCTGTGTGAGCTGTAGTAAGTTAGCAGAGCAGTAAAGGGAACTGTCTTTTTAAGGCTAATTGGCTAAGGTTTGGCAGCAAAAATGAAGGCTGGATGGTGAGCACAGGGGGCTGGGGGATCTGGATGTACAGAGTTCAGCTGGTAGGTAAGCTGCCAAATGTTTCTTTCCTCTTGAGATAAAAGCAGATGCTTCAAAACTGCGCTGCCAGGATAAGCAAGCTAATCTGAATTATTTCATAATGTGTTTGTTCTTGAAATCCTCAGCTGTACTATGTCATGTGAGAGATTTAATTTTACAGAGAGGCTGGAAGTGGCAGGTGAGACTTCCTCTCTCGCTTCCTATAGCTTTCCAAAAAGACTTTGAAAACTATTCCACTCCATTTAGCCACTACAGTAGCTGCTTTCATTTAACCACAACAGCACGAGAGTCTTCAAGGTTTGAACCATTTGCCCTTGTTGCTTCTGAGGCTGCTGCCTGGACTGGTGAATGTGCTGCTTCTGAAACAAGCTGGATTAAATGCAAGGCTCAGCCTAAGCCCTTGCCTTGAGCACCTGAAATAGCTCTGGTCCTGGTGGTGCTGAAGGGATGAGATTTGTAACCTTCTCCTGGTGTTTCATGCAAGTTATGCTTTACCTCTGTCATTCTTTTTCCAGGGCATCTAGTAGAGAGCAGTGCAGTGCTCAGCTCGGAGAAGGCAGAGAGCAAGAAAAGCCTGGACATGCCTCGCCTGACGGAAACGTCCATAAAGGACAGGCTGGCCAAGTACCAGGCGGCTGTGTCCAGGCAGGGCAGTGCCACCAACCTGCCGGTAAGTCTGCTGTTCTTGTGTAGATGTCTTCTTTCTTTTTTTTTTTTTTTTTTTTTTTTCTCCTTTCTTAATCTGAAGCGGAAAAGAAGGTTTTGGGAAAACCAGGCTTTTTGAAGATAATGTCATCTTGTTTTGAAGAGATTTTTTTTTTTGCTCAGGAGAGTAGTTGCTAATCAAGAGCTTTCTCTACAGGCTGCAGGAAGAAATAAGTATTTGCATCTTCCTGAAATAATCTTGAAAGCTTTCCAAGAAGCTAATTGCTGGCACCCTCGCTGAGGTCCTTCTAAAACATAGCTGACATTCTTTTCCTGTGTGCCTATAGCTCTCTGCATACTTTAAAAATCTCAATTCAGAATTTGTAAATTAGCTGTACACTAGGGGAAAGCGAAGCACAGCAAGATGGAGCCACTTCCCCCGTGTACAATGCCCGGAGCCTCTGTTGCAGCCTTGGCTTCTCTAAGCAGTTTTCCTCCCTTTTGTTACCACCTCCCTTCAAGTCTTCTCATCCATTACATAAATCCAGTTGTTCTGTTGCAGTGAATTAACCTGTGCCAATTTTGCAGCTATTTGAGCAGGAAATGAGCAATTAATGAATCACAGTAACTGCAGCTGAAGGGACTGCAAGAATCTAGGCTTTTGTCAAAAAGCACACTGCAGTTGCTGGAACTGTCTGAAGATTTTGTTTAATAATAGGAAATTTTAAGTCTCTTTCTAATCTTTTTAAATTGGCAAATTTGCACTTGCAGTAAAAGCCAAAAATGTTGGTTCTAARCTTTAGAAAAGTATAAGCTTCTTGGCTATCTTTATATAGATGCAAAAAAATTTACATGCAACAGGAACAACTTCTATTTTCCATTTCCCACCTSTATTTGGCTGGATTGCCTTTTCCCGTTTATGGAAAGATCTGAAGCTAATTCCCTACATTATGCCCTAATGGCAAGAGATTTGCCATAGGCATCTCTTGACTCTTGTTCATGTAGCTCAAGCACTGTCAGCTTTGGGTCAGCCCAGGCTGATGCTTTTATGAGGCTCCATTTGGCAGAATCTCCTTTGATTTTCCTGGTGTGTTGCTAAGGGCAGTAGGCAGAATGGAAGCAAAGAAGTGCAGCTGAGGCCAGAGCTTGCAGTGCTTCTGTGCTCCACCAGGAGCCATAACTCCTGTTGTGGACCCCTGTCCACCGAACTGTGGGCCTTTCGATAACTTTATTTGATATTTGTATCTCCTTCCTCCTAGAGTGTGTCACGTAATCTCTTCTGGGAACAACTATTTTGWGGGCATTGTGGTTGATTCTGGGCCAGATTAAATGGATAGACTTTTTTTTTTTTTTTTAATCTTTATAATAGGTGGTTAGAGCATGGGTGAGAAGCAATCCTTTTATAGCATTGCAAATGWTACAAGAAATCCAGCAAGCTGCCGCTGGCGTTTGGCCGTCTCTTTTCCGTGTTACAGAGAAGATGCCTCGTGAAAGGCATGAGTCTTTCACTGCCATGGGACTCAAAATAATTGGAGAAAGAAGCACGAGGTTTCACTGGATGTTTTTTAGATGTCTGAAAGAGTCTTTTGAGAAAATGTTAAGTCAGTTTGTCAAGAACAAAATCTTAATAGATAACTGATTTAGGTTTTTTTTTTTTTTTTAAATTGGTGCTGAAGCAAAGGTAGAACTTGCTTTTATGTTGAATTATATTTAACAGTTACTGTGCTTTACACAGTGTTTGTGCTGAAATACTGGTAGTTTCAAATGAAAGGTTGCCAGTTTTGGAAAGGAAAGATGTGGAGTAAGAAGGGAGAGAAAAAAAGGCATTACATCCATAGAATAGAGCAAAATTTTAGTTTTATCTTTCTTCCTCATTATCACTTAAAGCATGTATAGCTTTTTATGCCTTTTCCTTCAGTTATGATGCTATTTGCTAGGAAAACAATTTTTAAAAGTCTTAAGAGATGTGGAAAGCAAGTACTTTCCTAGGGGAAAAGAACCTGTCAACTTTCAAGTGCTTTATTCTATAGAATGAGATTCAAGCCAGTGAAAGTGAACTCAAGAATTACAAATCTGAGCAGGAGGAGAGTATGGCAACAAGTCTTGAGGACTCCATTTCCTGTCAGGATGGGGAGAAGGTAAGATGCTCGTACTGGTGGAGATGAAGGACTTCACTCTAAGCAGAACTAGTTGGAGAGGCAGAGCTGAGATGCTTGCTCCACATACCATCTAGAAATTCAACATTACCATCAATGTTATCATAAAAGCTATTTACAAACTGTAAAATTCCTCTATTTTTAGACTGTATCTGAWCTGTAAGCTCTGCTGGTCTCACTGGAAGACTTTTAAGCAGCTACGTTCTAGAGAATAGAGATATTCTCTATTCTCTAGATATTATTAACAGCTTTTTTTAGAGATTCCCGTCTTCTCAGTGATAACATCCCTCTAGTGTGGCAGAATCCTTGACTATCAGGCTGATGTGTTGTTTAACGGCTTCAGTAACTGATTAGAACCAAAGCCTTTGAAGGTGGCTGTTTGGGTTTTTGCTTGCTTGCTTGCTTGCTTTTGTTGTTTTTCTTTTAATCTCTGCCATTAATACTTGATGACTTTGAGAAAGCCACCTAAACTTTTTTGTCAAATTCCCTACTTCTAACATGGTGATTCAGAGTTGGTAGTTGATTGATGTTTAAAAAATATACCTATGAAAAGCTTTGTGTGACACAAGTAAAGGAAGTGGGTCACTTTCTCCTCCATTTAGTGACAAAATTTTGATTAAGGTAACTGAGAGTGCCAGTTTGGGTTTGTTCCTGGTTTTGAGTTTCAGCTGTAAATGAGACTAAATTACTCTGTGAATACAGGGATATTAAAGCATGCTCAGACATTTGTATACTAAATTGGGGTTAGCAGAAAGGATAAAAGTAGCTGAATAATAATTGGGGTACTGTGTATTCCAGCCATTCTGAACACGTGGCAGCCTAATGCCAGGAGGCTTTTAGAGCTTTCCAGCCTTCCTTGGGCAGAGGGCCAAATTGGGGCTTTCAGCTGTTCCTCACTGACAGCTGAGCAGATTCATGTCTAATTGGTAGAAGCTGCTTTTTGCTGAAAGGTGAGTTAATTAAAAGAACACCTGTTAAATAAGAATGGTTCCCTGTTGTTGAATGGCACGTTTGACAATTACTGCTGAATACAGGAAATTTTATTCAACTGACCTTATTGAAATTCTTACTGTGTTGCATCCTGTTGGGGGGTCCAAGCATGGTAAAGAACCTGAACAGAACACTATTTGAGAGTCATAGTTGTCATTTTTAAAAATACAGAATCAACTTTGATATTAGGCMTAATTAAATCTATTAGCAGTAAAGGAAAGAAATGGGAATCTTTGGGGGCGGGGGGGAGGAAACCAAACTTGCTAGCCTTTTCTGTCACTTCCACACTAACTCATGAAAGATTTGGTAGCCAGGCCCTTGTAACTCTTGCAGACATGGAGAATGCTGATGCATTCCCAATAAGAAAAGTTTTATCACTAGCTTTGCAGTAGAACAAAATATGTTATTTTATGTCTTGCTTCCTCGTTACTGCATTAATTTGCAAATTTTGGTTGTTTACACGGAACCTTTCAATTACTGAAGTGAATTAGTGATGTTTTGTGGCTTATCTTGTTACAGCACTTCTCGGTGACACTGCTTCTAGCTGTATTTAATAGCAATAAGGCTGTGTTTAAGAAGTCTACATCAAGAGCTTTACCTGTAGCACACTTAGTATCTGCAGCTGGTTTAGACCCGACTTAAAGGGTGTGCCAGTGTCTGGGAACACAGAAATGTGATGTTTGTATGATCGCTACAACGGATGGTGTGAATTCTGCAAGAGGTGTGAAGCTGGGAGGACGTCTGCTTGTGGCAGGGACTGAACATTCTTGGTAGTCACCTGGACTCTGCCTTCTGCCTCCAGAACCACAAGCAGGCTGCTGTGCACCTCAGCATGGCCAGTCTCTTCGTCTTTAAGTGCTCAAATCCATCAAATTGCCTGTTGTGTTATTCGGGCTGTGATTATTCAGACTTGTGAAGATCAAAGGTGCTCATTGTGTAGTATTTTTTTGCAGGCTTCTGGAGGGGAGAACAGCCTGCATTTCCACTCTTGTCTTTCTGAGGATGGCAACAGTGAGTACTTGTTCTCCTGTCTCAGTAACAGTAGACTGCGTGGCTGAGGAAATTATTAAACTCTGCCCTTTGTGGATATGATGCTTGAGGACCCGCTTGTCAAGTGATGAGTTTGACATAGCAAAACTGCCACCTTCTAAAAATCAGTCCAGTGCCAAACTCCAACTTGATAATCATTTCTGACATCTTTTGAAAACAGTTTGTAATCATAATTATGAGATGGATGTAACTTTTATTTGCTCTGACTTAACATATTTAATGTAGCTTCCTCTCCATTTGGGCTTAAACTAGTGGCTATAGCAAACACTGTATCAGTCAACAGTCTGATAGATAGTGTTGCTGTTCAGGCTTACCAGAATAAGATCTGCATGGTTTTCAAATCACTGCAGTTATTCTTTTCTTCCTGCTCTTCTCCTTTAGTTGGACTCAACTCAGAAATTGAGACGGAGGTTCAGAAACCTGTGAACACAAAACAGCAAAACTTTGGTTCCAAACCACTTGGCCAGACGGATGCATCTCTGCCAAAGGCAATGAAGGTAAAAGCAGCCGTTTATTCTTAAGCATTAGCAATGGTTAAAATCRTCTTTCTTCGCTGTTGCTGAAAAGCCTGTATACAACTACTCAATGTGCTCACCAGAAATCTAGCAGTGACTATAGCAGTACCTGATCAGTCTTCTTCAGACTGTGTTCATGAGGGAACTTAAATTCAGAATGGAAAAATATCTCAAAACTGTCAGTTTTCCTTCAAGGTTAAAGTTTGAGGTGCCTGCTGAGAGTTGSCCTGTCACTTAGAACAGCTTGTCCCTGTGGTAGCGACAAGCTCTTTTGTCTGCAGTATTGGGAAAAGGGGCGGAGCAGGGAAGTCAGGATGCGGATCCTACCGGGGCTGGACCGGGCCTCCAGTCAAGTTCCTCTAGAATGTTCCTAGAGACGGGCRCGGAGGGTCCTGAACTTCAGCACTCTCAGCAGCCAGGACCTGGCTCTCCACCCCTCCTCTTCCCCAAACAACTGCAATTGGTAGGAACTTTACAGTGAGGGYAATTTAGCGGGGGACTCCTCAAAATTTGAGTTTAGCATTTTGAATAGCAAGTCTTTTTTCTTTACCAGGAGCTCTAAAGCATAAAGCAGGTAGAGAATGTCTAGGATAGGAATGTATTGCTAATCTTMTTAAGCGCACACACACTGCAGCGCTGAGTATTTTGATCGTGCTGTACTTGCTCGTCACGTGTGCCGTCTGGAGTTAGGATGCCTGTTCCGTGTGCTGCCACAGACTTCCTGGCTCRCTCTTGAGGAAACAACTGTGCTTTTGTTGTTTCCCCATCTTTGAAAGGAACCGTGCTGCCCTCGCCAAGACGAGCGAGTTGTGGCTTCCTAGTGTTCTGGAGTGTAAATGCCACTATGTGAAATTAGAGCTACCTGTAGCTTTTCTATTATTTCAGTCTTTTAAAGCATACAAGGTACGCAAGCTATGTGGTTTAGTCCCTTGTAAGATCTGATTATAGTATTAGAACTGCTTTAGTGCTCTGCCTTGTTACTGCTTTTGATGCTGCACTGCACAGATAGAAACCTAGATGCTGTTTTATTCACGCAAGATTCCTATTTGTCTCTTCCAGCTTCTGTTTCCTGTTCTTGGTTCCTACTCTCTACTCCTGCCTTCTACTTCCCTCCTAATGCAAGCTCAACTCCCAGCTTTCTCTCAAGTTGTCTGTATTAACTGGGCCTCACCTTCCTCCTGTAGCTCCTATTTGTAGTAGGCTGGAAAGGAATTTCTTTCTCTTCACACCCCAAAACACCTCTCCATCAGACACAGGGCTCATTGTTATACAAGTAAGTTCCTCCTCTCAGATAGGGACATGCATTGTTGAAGCACACGCCAGCACAATAATGTATTCTTGCAAAACTCAGCTCCCACAAAAAGTCATGTTTCTGAGCAAATTGCTACCCCCTTGCTCTCTGTGGCAAGTGTGGATGCTTAGGTTTTTGTTTGTATCAGTGAATTGTTTGTGATTGAAGTGAATCAGTGAAGTGTTTGAGATTGCATATAGCAACTTGGCATTGAGAATTTGTATTCAGCTCTGGTAACACCCAGAGGGCGTTTATTTTATTAGTTTGCTTTCCAAAAGGACCTCTGAACGCTGAGATGGCAAGCTTTTGTTGGTCAAGCTGTCATTATCACTTGAACTTTATTATAACTTCAAACAAAGCCTTAAATTAAAAGATATAGAAACCTGTTAAACTGGAATTAAATTTGCAGCAAACTTCATGGTTGTGACAAACTGACTTCAGCTGGCTCAGTCTTCAGCAATCAGTCCCTCACATACTGTAACTTTCATTGCCTGGCCATTGTTTCTAGTGTTTGTTATAAATAAATTGTTGTAGTTATTTGTCTTCCTGTGACCTTCCTGTTTTTTCTTTAACCATCATATTTTTCCTTAAAGCTTTTTAGTAGGCTTGTAGCAGGTAATTCTTTGTTCAGAAATAAATAAGCAAGTTGCAATATCAATGTGTCTAGCTACAATATCAGTGTGTCGCTGCACATCCATGGATATGGAGCCTGGCACTCTTAACCCACTGCTACAGTGATTGCAATCGGTGTGCAGTCCAAAATCATCAATTTTCACCTTCCTGTTATTTAGTTTTATTCTTATATAAAAGTGCCTTTCCTTCTGGCCAACCTTAATAGTTTCCAAGAAGTGAGCAGCATCAAGTGACCTTTTTTAATGGACAGAGTACTTGCTTCCTTGTTGCTGTCTGAAAACAAAACCTGAAACTATTCCCATGCAGCCCACAAGCGACACTTGACTCCTTAGCATTTAAGTTTACCCTTACACTAAACTCTCAGGAAATTGTCTTCATGGGTATATAAACAACTCTAGCTGCTTAATGTCAAAACCTTGCTAACATTAAGTCTGGAGTAAATTTGTCCTAAAACCTGACTATAGTTTCTTTGCTATTGGAATTGCTTACAAATGAAGTCACAAATGTTTCCTGCTGCCTCCATCTGTGCTGAGGTGATTTCCTCCTCTTTAGGGGAGCATTCAGCAAAACTGGTTTGTTTCAAACTTTCGAGCAGCCTGTTCCCCTCCTATTCTTCCCAAGACAATGCTGTGAGCGTGCTATAGTCTTTTCTTTGCTCGTTGCCTCCCAGCACTCTCTATGCCATAACTAGCAGTTTAAAGTGAAATGTCGCAAATTTTCTGAGCACGCAAGAAGCTCAGTTTGAACCCAAGTGAAATCTCATAAGAGTTGATTCATTTTCCAGTCAACCAGCTTTCTCTTCCCTTAGAAGTTTCAGTTGCCAGCGAAGGAAATCTGTGTCGGGTGCCAGAAGACTGTGTACCCAATGGAGAGGCTGTTTGCCAACCAGCAGGTGTTCCACATCAGCTGCTTCCGCTGTTCCTATTGCAACAGTAAACTCAGGTAAACACAGTGCTGCATTTGGCGGCCTCTTGGCAAGTTTGGCTATCCTTTTCCCAGAAGTTGAATAAGATGCTATTCAGGCTTGGCAAAGGCAACATTAATCCTGCAGAGTGAACAGGGGCAAAGGAATGGTTTTAGAGTCCTRGTTCTGCCACTAGCCTTTGCAGCTGGTGCAGTTTATTTTAAAATCTTAATGGCATTTGGTGTGTGTGTGTGTCGGCGGGGAATATAATTGTAGATAACTCCTGAAATTTGAAAAGACAACCATAACTGGTCATGGAAGCTGGGGACACTGTCAAGTTTGTCTTTTTTTAAATGTGAATGTGCACCCTGCTTGCTGGCTGAGATAGCAGTATTAACGCTTGATTTAATATCTTTCTGACCAGTCTTGGGACATATGCGTCTCTGCGTGGCAACATTTACTGCAAGCCTCACTTCAACCAGCTCTTCAAAGCTAAAGGTAACTATGACGAAGGCTTTGGGCACAAACAGCATAAGGAATTGTGGGGAAGCAAAACTGAAGGTGAAGAATCCTTGGAGAAAACTGCCAATGCTGGAAATGCAGCAGAAAGTCCTCCAAGTCCTGGGGTAGAGGATGCCCCAATTGCAAAAGTGGGAGTTCTGGCAGCAAGCATGGAAGCCAAAGCTTCGGCTTTGCCTGAGAGAGAAGAGAGACCRGCAGAAACGAAGAAGCTCAGGATTGCCTGGCCGCCTCCTTCTGAYCAAAGTATTCAAGGAAGTGCCTTAGATGAAGGCATCAAAGTTTTAAAGCCCAAATGGCCCCCAGAAGAAGAGGTTTCTAAGCCAGATGTGCAGGATGATGTGGACCTGGATCTCAAAAAGTTACGAAGATCTTCCTCACTGAAGGAGAGAAGTCGGCCCTTCACAGTAGCGGCCTCATTTAGAACAATGTCTGTTAAAGGCCATAAAACAGAGAATTTATCTCCTCCTCCTAAGTCAGAGAGAGACAGCTTGAGAAGAGGCGAGGAAATGGAGAGAGAGGTCACGACAGGCAAAAAGCAGAAAGAAAAGAAGGTTGAGAATAGGAACATGCAGAATGCTGAAAAGAAAAACATAGAGGAAGAGCAGGAATTGTTGGATAGCAAAGCAGTAGAGCATAACCCAGTAGAAAATGGCCAGGTGAGTGTAGAAACAGATGAGGAAGAACATGAAGAACATGCTGTGGAAGAGCAGCAAACACTAAGTGAAGAATTTCTTGAGCCAAATTCTCCTAAACATTCCAGCTTAGCCAACCTTAAGATTGCTGATGAATCTTCTCCTGACCAGAATCGTAAGTCACAAGATGTTGGTTTCTGGGAGGGTGAAGATATGGAAGATCTCTCTGTGGAAGAACAGATCAAAAGGAATCGTTACTATGAGGAAGATGATGAAGAATGAATTGGCCTTTTACTAGAAGACTTGCTGCACGGTGCTGGGCCTTTTAAATYGGTATTTTTAGCTTTAATAAGCAGCTGTCCTCTGTGAAAGTGATGCTGTACTGCACATCAGTGTGTAAGGGAATCATTCATATGTGCACATTACCTTGAACACAAAAATACTGTGGAAGCCTGTGAAGAGCATATCAAGGTGCATGGAAATAAGGGCYTGTTGCTATATTCAACGGGTATTCTCTATGTACAGCATGAGAACAGAATTGTCTTATCCCTTTTGAGCTTAGTACTTATTCCACTAACAAYTGACAGAATTTTACTGTGCTCATAAAGGTGGTATGAAACAGGCTCTCTGTAATAYGCAACTTTTACCACTACAATGCTACTGCAGTGCTTAGGGACCAATCTCAAAGGGACTTTCTGGCCTGCTTAAAAAAATGGTAACTGAATGCACTTTAATACATGCAAAGGGCACAGCTGGGTTATTTTTCATAATGAAAACCMTACTTACGTTTGTGCTTAGAATCCAACAACTAAAGCATCTTAAACTGAGCACAATGTATCTTCTTTTTAATCTCAAAACTGCCTATGATCAGTGGAAGACTTCCTACTCTTCTCCGTACAACTGGAATGGTATGCCCATTGCTGGAATATATGTATTTTAGTGCTTGCCCAGGAGCTGTGCTGACAGGACTCTCTGAAGACAAATCAGTACTTTTGGAGGAGCCTGCAGGGCATTATTTCTGAATTTCATATGCATTTAAGTGTTTTTTCTTTCTTTTTTTAGTAGATTTCATCCTTGATTCATTTAAAACTGCAGATAATTTTTAAGGCCTTTTGACGATTATGAAATCCTATTTGCACCAAGCTGCCAGAAATTTTTTCCTTGTGGCTGTGAAATAGCAAAATATTTGGGATAAAACCATATGAAAAGTGAAACTCCGATCCCTAGTATGGGAGCTTAGTACATTTGACTTGTACTACATTTATTTTTTGAACAATGGAATATGAACAGTGCAAGGAGGATGTACTTTTATACTAGCTCTTATTTGTACTGTATTCTTATGAGAATTAGCTCTAACTATATTTGAGGTGTAAAATATTCTGCTTTCTTAACAATCCTGCTAAGTATGAAATCTTCAATAAAATTCTGTCATTTACATTGTTTTGAATCTGAAGACTGGTTCATACTCATTTCATAAACAGCATTTTAAAAAGACCTTGAGAAAAAGGTGGGATACAAGTTTTCACTCAAACCCGCTGACAAGAACAGTAATTTCTTGATGCCACTAGGTGACACTGTGTCCACATTCCTGCTTTACTGTCTAATCCCAGACCATGTTCTCATATGCTCCCTGAAAGACTGATTAGAGCAAGAAGGGTAGAAGAAATAAGGATATGCAGCTAGGTTACACTTTCTTTGCTGGCTTCATCTGTTTTTTGGGTATAGTAGTTGCAGTTACCAAGGCTTTTTTTTGTTGTTCCTCTTTTTTTTTTTTTTTTTTTCCCCAATCCTAAAGGCTGCTCTGTATGGCAAGTGTTTTCACTCAAGCCTGAGGTGGTTTTGGATGGGTTACCTCACATTTCCTCCGGGTCTCATGTGTATCAGCAGTTGTGCAGCCTGAGGCATAACATGTTCCTGACTCTGACGGGCAGCATTGAACTACGTATAGCCAAAAAGGAAGAACAGCTTTCCTATGAGACCAATTTAGCCTTGGGTATCCCTAAAAATGATTCGACTGGATTCATGGGACATACCTACTACTTTTTTTCTTAGAAATTGTAGTTCCATTTTACAAGGCATACCCACTTACCTGACTCTAAAGCAACAGTGGCTGCAGTTACTGGAAACGCTGATGTTATACATCATTAATTCTGTTTAAATCTGAGACATCTCCAAGTCCCTGAGGAACTGGGATCCTCGCTGCTCACTTAGTCTGACCCTAGCTGAACTTCAAGAAGAAATTTCCACTGCTGGATACTTTATTGAAGTCATTCCATTAAAAAAAAAAAAAAAATTAAAAAAAAAAA
>NW_020455549.1:51991-69810 GCF_003342845.1 Nothoprocta perdicaria | reverse complement strand
TGAGTGCTTAATGGGCCATTTAATTTGCTCTCCACTGGACAGAAGCCAAAAGTGCAATTTTATYGAAGACGGATCATTTGCTACAGTGTACAAGGAAGTTGCTGCTGACCACCTTTACACTGTTTGAGAACCTAATTAAAATGTTTACACAGGGCTACGTTTTGTTACTTGGTAACCTGTATCCCCGGCCTGTTAGCCTAGAACATAATAAATAAGTTTCCTGTCTATACAGACTGTAATACAGACGTATCGTTTCTTTTAAAACCTATTCAGACCAGTTTAAGCCTCGCCACAGCAGTGTTTATTGCCGCCTCAGACTGAGGGCGGCTGCCTTCCCCCCGTACTCACTTTGGCTCGGCGCCTGCCGCAGCCAAGCCCTTCCTGGGCGACAGAACCGCGTCCCTCGCGGAAACGTGCGCTTCGAGGGGGGCTTTTCGAGCGGAAAAAGCGTTTTCCACTCCCGTGGCCGCAGTCGCGCGCCGCGGGGCCGCTCTCGCCTCAGGGGGCGCTCGGCGCTCGCCACGGGGTCTCCACGGGGCGCGCCCCAGGGCGCCCCCCTGCAACGCACTCGGCAACGCGCATGCTCCGAGCTAACGGTCCGCGGCGCAGCGGGAGAGACGATGCCCCGCCCCCACACTGTGACCCCGCCCTTATCCGAACAGCCACGCCCATCTCCGGTTGACCACGCCCTTTCGCGCGTGGCCCCGCCCCGCGGCGCGGCGCATGCGCGCTGGCTGCAGCGCCGCCCCGTTGTGGCTGCGGTGGCAGCCTGAGCAGCGGCCGCCGGGCGGGGAGGGGGGGGGCGGAGGGAGGCGGCGGCGGAAGATGGCGGCGGCCGCGGCGACGCTGCTGCGGGCCTGGTTCTGGAACGAGCGGTTCTGGCTGCCGCACAACGTGACGTGGGCCGACCTGGCCGGCGAGCCGGGCGGCGGGCTGCAGTACCCGCGCGCCGGCCACGTCCTCTCCGCCTTCCCGCTGGCGCTCGGCATCTTCGCCGTGCGGCTGCTCTTCGAGAGGTGAGCGCGGGGCCCGCCCCCGGCCCGGGCCGGCGGCGAGCGCGGCGCGGGGCCGCCGGGGTCTCTTAGCAACGGGCGCGGCGGGAAGCGGCACGGGGCCGCCGGGCGGCCCGAGGCCTCGGCGCCGAGCCCGAGTCGCGCTCGCCGCCTCCCCGGCGGGTTTTTAGCGCTGCTGCCACCCCTATAAAAACTCGTGTGGTAAAAAAGATCCGTGTGGTGAAGAAGATCCGTGTGGTGAAGAAACGTGGTCCGGTCGTGGAAAACCTACCGGGGCTGCCAGGGCGCCCGCTCTGCYGCCCTCGCTGAGGTGCGGGCCCGGCCCGCGCCCTGGCCCTTCCTAAACCCGCTCCTTGGCCCTTCCTAAACCCGCTCCTTGGCCCTTCCTAAACCCGCTCCTTGGCCCTTCCTAAACCCGCTCCTTGGCCCTTCCTAAACCCGCTCCGTGCCCCGGCGCCTCGGGACGGTTGGCGCACGTGCGGGCGAGGCTCTGGAACAGGCGGTTCGCGCGGGCACCGCCACCACGCGCCGCGATGCCTCGCTTGCGGCGGCGCGGCATCCTCTCGGCGATGGGTGTCGCGGGCCGTGGCGCGGCTCCTAATTAACAAGGCTGCTTATTTGGGAAGACCGTTAGGCGAAGCAGGCCGAAAACGCCTTGGGTTCCCGTTTAACTGGTTCATTAGTGGCTTATCTGATTTTAGAAAGGGCCAAAATATTTCCAAGCGTGAAAGGGCCTGTAGGGCTAAACTGAGCGGGAATCCAGTCAGTTTTCATTTTGCATCTTTTCTGTAAGGAGCGCTTTTTTTTCGTGAGCTTTCAGGTCTTAGACAAGAAGAGGAGAGCAGGGCAGAGTAAGACAGGAGTCCTGTGGAGCCAAACGTGAAGCAGGTAAGCAGAACAGGCCAGAAATTTGAAAGCCTGCCCTGGAAAAAAAAAGATAAATAAAATGTTTCTCTGCTCAAACCAATGCAAAGGACTGAGGAACACAGAGATATGTGGCAGTGCYAAATGCCATCCTAGTGTGGAGTGGTCTGAACCAAGTGTCCGTGCTTCCTTGCAGACCAGGGAAGGAAGCTGTGAGGTGGGATATCCCCCCTTAGAGGGATGCTGCAGGGATCAGGATGGAAGGTCTTCGCTTCCCTCAGACCTCATATATCCGGCTGTGTTATTGGGAAGAAGTGCGCGATTGTCTCTTGTTTGCAGAGCATGAGACATTGGTGCAGTGCATCCTGATGAGAYAGTCCTCCTGGTAACACTTATTTTGTCCTCATAATGTCCACGCTACGTTCCCTGCCTTGGGAACTTGGTAACTTAGAAAGGAGTCAAACGAAAAGTTAAGTCTTCTTCCTTCAAAGTGAAACCTCAAGACTGAGGCCTGGTCGCCAAGAGGGCTGTTTCCTTTCCTTCATGTGCGTCTCTGCTACAAGGTGGTTGTGCCCTGAAGTAAAAGCAGATTGCAAGAACAYGACCTAGGCGAACTGTAGGGTGCGTTAAAGCCCATACTGCTTTTAAGAAATGCTTTCCTCTTTCCTTCTGACCTTTTGAACATGTCATAAACCATCATATTTGTCTAATAAAATGCCATTGTGCCCATACCCTGGTACAGGCCTTGGGGATCACAAAGTCAAATTGCTTCCTTGACACACAATTGGCAGTGGGACTTGATGACTCAGAGCTTGAATTATATAGTTTTGTAGCTCTTTTGTTTTAGCTTTTCTTTCTTAATTTCTCCCTTTCCTGCTCTCATTTTCAGTAAGTCTTCAGTGTGTGGAAGTGCTTTTTCCCTCTTGCTGAGTAACTTGTAAAATTAGCGCACATTTCTGTTAATGAATGCTATTTTACATTAGCCCATGCGTCGAGATGTTGGTAAAATCTTCCTTGCATTGATTGTGTGTGGGGAATAGCATGTGAGGACTATGGAGATGAGGCAAGACATGTAGGGAAAGATAAGGGCCTGACGCACAGGAGGGGATTTTTGTGCAGATAAGAGGATGGGCTTCTGCCTCCAGCTGTGTCCGTTTTCATCTCTTCTCGGCTATCCTGGAGGCTATTTCCCCCCTACGCATCTTACACACAGAAATTCCCAGGTATCTGGGAAAACCTGGAGCTGCTTACTCATATGACTTGCTTGTGATTGCACTGGAATGCCTCTCCGCTGATAGATGCTCCCTGGTATGAGCTGCAGCTTGTGCTGGCTGTGGCCGAAAGGCAGTTCTGTTAGTTCTCCAGGTCCGCCTGGAAGTCGGTGCCAGTTGTGGAGCGAGCTGCTCTGTTCTTAACGTGGTGAAAGTGAAAGGTTGTGCGGAGATGGGCTCTGTCTCCGAGTGCAGCTAGCCCCAGGATGTGCAGGCTTCATAAATCTTACTGTTTAGGGGGTTGTTCTTCCTTTCCAGAGCTCTAGTGGGAAGTTGCTAGACAAGACTGAAGGTTCCATTAAGAAGGATTTTGAAGTTAGGTTTGTGAAGTACATACTTGCTGTAGCGAGCGATACCTATGTACTTGAAAACCGGTGTCACTCACAGAATTAGTCTATCTSAGTAACCAGCATGAGAACGCTAGTGTAAGGTAGGTGTAAATTCAGCCAGTGAGCAGATCCTTGTTCAGAAAATAACAATATAAGCGTGTAAGTGCAGATAATTCCTTGCTGGAAGGGTGCRGCAGAAACTTGACCTTGGGAATAATTGGTGCAGTTGAAAGATTTTATGGAGTCATAAAATAATTGAGGTTGCAGGGCGCCTCTGGAGGTCACATCCACCTGCCTTCTCAAAGCAGGGCAAACCCTTTGGTTAAATGGAGTTGCTCGTGGCCTTGTTCTGTTGTTCTCAATGTCTGCAAGGACAGAAACTCCTCAGCCTCTGGGCAACCTTTTTCGGGGCTTAACTCTGGCTGCTCTGCAGATTTTTTCCTCCATGGCCAGTGGTTGTAGGGGGAGCGTGGGGTGTCGGCGAGCCAGACGAAACACCCGTTYGCAGCTGCGCAGGAAGCCCTGGCGCAACTCGTTGCACTTGCAGTCCCGCTGCAAGAGGCCATTGCTAGAGCTGGAGAGGCTGCTTGCGCTCCTCGCTTATACTTCCTTAAAAGCAATGAAATCCATCCTTGCCATCTTTTTTTCCTTCCCGTTTTATGGCTGGGACATCCACCACCGTTGYGGCTTTGTTTATTTGCCTGCGTTGGTGTTAGCCTGCTGCTGTGCACCTAGAAATGTTTGTGGGGTTTTATTGTTTTGCTCTTTGGTCGCCTGCATGCTTGATTGAGTAACTCAAGAGCTGCAGAGCGTCTGTAACCTGGGGCTCACTCTTGCTCTTTCTTTTCTTTCTTTGTCCCTTGTGATTTCTCTGAACAATCTTCTTTGTGCTGCATCAAGCTCTGAATTCTACCATTTTCTATGGATCAGTAGGAGYTTAATAATTGATTTTTCTTTATGCCTACTCTTAAAAGAAAAAAGGATCTCTTGAAAAAGAAATGAATTAAAGGGGCGTATTTGTAAATTTTCAGGCGTTCTTTCTTATATGAAGAAAATGATGGAAACTTTCAGCGCTCTCTGAATTATTTTTCTGATAAGAGTCCAAGCAGTGTGACCCACACATTGAAATAAAAATATTTGACATCCTGTGACTGCATGCGCATACTTGGTTATTGTTGCAGCGGTGTATCCTGTAGGGAAGAAGGTTATAAAGTAGACTTTTATGAGGGTCTGGCTAAGTGTTTTTTAATATCTTAGCACAATTCCTGGCTGGTGGTCTCTGGGCCGCAGAGGAAGCACTAAGCCTTTTGAGCGAAGAAGAGTCAAATTAAAAGGAAATCGTGCTTTCCTTTTCCTTTTTTTATTTTTTTTTTTTTTAATTTTTATTTCTTTATTTTTTCCTTCGTCCCCCACCTCCCCCCCAGGGTGGTGGAAGTGAACAGTGCCTGTAAAAAACCTGAAGGACAGTCAAACTGAGGGTTATAAAGTCATGGGGTCTACTACTTGTCTAACAAGTTCTTTGTGCCCAAATAATCTTTTTATCAKTTTTTTTTCTTTTTAATTTTGCCGCTCTTTGTAGTCCTTGCCCTCCAAGGAGGAGAAACTATTTACATCTTCCAGTAACACATGCGTTTTTTGCTCGCTTTTTATTTATTTATTTAAATCTCCTGGCCAGTTTACTGCAAAGAAACTACAAACCCTACTTATTAATATGTATATCTTCATTTTATTTGMAAAAAATGGTCTTGTTTTTAATGTCTCTTAAATGAGAAAATGTCTGTGCTCCTAGATCCACAGTTAGGTAAGCTTTCGGAAGCSATGTCGCATACGGGGATGAAGGAGATCCTGCGATGCTGGGGCTTTCAGGCTGAGTGGCTTCTTAAGTCTTTCCCACTCCCTCTCAGTAAACCAGCCACTTATTTTCATTTTCCAAGGGCGGGGGAAAAAAAAAGTGTCCTTTGGGATCTGTGACTGTCACTTGGGTGTCTTTCACAGCTGTGTGACATGAAGAAGCCCCGGGAAAGAAGGCCTTTTGCTTGCAGCGCTGCAGGGGCTGCAGTGGCCTGTTCCTGGTGGGCTCTCCTCAGTGATCTGTCACAGAGCGCTGTCAAATCCCCCGGGAAAGGCAGCCTGCTCCTGCAACAAGGGCCTTGTGCCGGAATCCTTCTGTTTAGGAAATGCGTGAGCTGTGTGTGCTCTTTATAATTACCACTTGGCCTAATAAAGGATATTGCCTCGCCTGTGAAGCCTAGCCCCTTTTSTGGCCCTGAGGAGGTTTCTTTGAGCAGAATGATGGAGACCTTCAGAAGCTTCTGGGACAGTTCTGGCGTCTGTGACAAGAAAGACTCGTTGTTGTTAAGGCAAAAAGGARGGGAATATATATCTTATTTTAATCTGGCTCTTTCTTTGGAATTCTTTCAGGTTTATTGCCAAGCCATGTGCCATAAACCTTGGCATTCAAGACAGTGGACCTCACAGAGCCCAGCCCAATGCAATTTTAGAGAAAGTGTTTACATCCATCACTAAGGTAAGTCGCACTTCAAATCCTACTAGAAGGGAATGCTTGTAAGTAAGAGGGTTTTGTTGTTGCTGTTTTCCACTTCTCTTGCCCTAGAGAATTGYGTCTTGCTGGGTGCATGTACAGGGAACATGCTCCTTCTGGTTTTACTCTGCCTCTGGCATGTCTTCTTTCTCGTAGCAAAGTAAATTCTCTTCATGCCTGACTTGTGCTTTTACAAACAGAAGGATTTTTTTGAACGAAAAATGTTCTCTTTCTACAAAGACGTGAGTCTCTTTTCCTTTAGCTATCTGCCTTTCTGCCCAGCTTATAACTCCTGTGACAGGCTCTTGCTTTAGTAAAAAAACGATTTCCAGTGCCTTATGTTTTCTATGGAAAGGCCCTGCTTTCTTCAGGGCTGTTACTTTGCTGGTCTTATTGGCCAGCTGTGCCAATGCCTTTCCTTATTTTTGCCGTGTACAGTGTCACACAAAAGCTGCCACAGGGGTAGTCTGTTATATAAAGCCATTCAGTCCGTGGAAGTGTGCCCTGATAAAGGGTAGGACATTGAATGTTGACAATAGCAGTTTCTTGTGCTTGTTTCTTATGGCCATTTTCTGCTCAGCATAAGCMGACAGGGCTCCTTCACTGTGCAACTGTCTGTCCTCTATTGAATGTTGGCAGTTAAATCAACACTAACAGTATGATAGATTTTCATTAAAGATAATGAAATGGAAGGTCGTACGTTTTGATCTGGTGATGYTGAACTTCATTCTGAGTGGAGCAGATAAAGCGCTCGGTGAATGGAAGAGAAATTATATAAAAACCTTAGTGACACTTCCCTTTTGGGAACGTAACATTTTGAGGTATTTGGAACTGAAAGGCCCTTCCAATTTGACGTCATTTCTGCAGAGGACTTTGATGTAGGGGATGTCCTTGAAATTCATGTTTAGGAAAGCCCTGAGGAAGCATGCTGTGCAAAATGTAACTAGCTCATAAAAATAGGGCTGCACTTAACTGTACACTGTGCTTGTGCCTGCTGCTGGTTTGGATTTGGAGAATCAGGAGATAGGGTGGCACTGATGCAGGACAAAGATTACATTGCTGTCCTGAAACTCGAGCTCTGTAAATAAGCTAGAAGATTAATTTTTTTTTTTTTTTAGTTTAAAAATAACGGAAGCTTCACCTTCTGTCTGATGCCTTTTTGGAATATGCAAATATTTTGCATGTTAAGCCTCAAGATTTTAATTTAAGGGAACTTCACAGGGAGTAGCAACCCTTAAACATGTTCAGCTTCGGTCTTCTTGAATTCTGGGCTATTTGGGTTGGTATGCAAGTTTCAACAGGTAGGTCAGGACATTTTAAAAACTCCTTSCCCCAAGTTAATAAACAGAACAAGTGCATTTTCTGTAATAATGTACTGTCAAGTGACAAAATAGATGAGGAAATGTTAAACCAAAAGCATTCTGAATAATTAAGTAATTAGTCGTAGGTGAAGATTAAACATGAATGAGTATCTGTGGTAATAGGTTTCTGCTGGTGAAATGTAATAATGTGTACATAATGCTTTCCTTATATGATTTTTTTCATTAATTGTGCATCACTTCTATTGATTTTAGTACAAAGGAGAAGACTCTCAGACTAACACTGGTTGAGAAGTAGGAGAAGTGACGCTTTGTCTTATTTTCCTTCAGTCTCCAGATGGAAAAAGGTTAGAAGGCTTGTCAAAGCAGCTAGACTGGGATGTCCGAAAGATCCAGCGCTGGTTTCGGCATCGGAGGAACCAGGACAAACCCACCACCCTCACTAAATTTTGTGAGAGCATGTATGTTTGTGTAGAAGTCAAGGTCTGGCTTCATCTCAGAGCGCAAGTCAAATGTTTAATTATCTGACATTGTGGTCAGCTGTTTACTTAATATAGTGTCTGGGGGTTGACGGGTGAAAGTTCTTATATAGAAAAACAGAGGAAATTAGGAGGGCTTTCTAGAATTCAGTGTTCTGATGTATTTCGTTTGTACGTGTGACACCCTGAACACCTGTGCAGGATTGCTGTGTAGCTGTCAGCGATGAGCAGCTCTCGGTAGCGCGCGCGTGCACGATGCGGACGGTGACGCTTCAGTGGGGCTGTGCGTGTGCAGACAGCGGCACGCGCACAACCTGAGTAACTGTACTTGTCTGCTGCCTGCACAGTTATGTTGTAGACCAGTCTGTAGATCAGACTGTCCTTAGGACGTATGCAATGATGCCTGTACTTTTGTACAGGCACTTCTTGGATCACTCTTCTTTTCAGTTCATTCTTTTGTTCTGTTTCTTTCTCAGTACTCATAGTTGCCTCTGTTAGTGTAGTAGCACCTGAGTGATTTTTTTTCCTGACTTGTTATTTCTTCTGTGCTGGTTTCTTTCCTTTCCAGTAATCTTCTTCATATTAATTCTTCCCCCCCAGTATGATTTTGTCTACTTAAAGSCACAAGGTAAGAGGGACAAATAAATATATTAGGATACCTTCTGGATAACGATGACTTTTCTTGTTGTGCTTTAATACACAGTATCAAGATATGAATGATGCACGTTCACTCTGAACTTTATTTCAAACATGGCTGTTGATGTGAACTAGTGTGGTGTGAAAATTCTTGAATAGGCTTATTCTTACAGAAAAAGGTCGCAAATGGAGAATTACAAATTGGAATAACCCTTTTTAGGTGTTAGATGTAATTGTTTTAATGGTTGTTCCAGTTTTAGTTTTTGGTGAACATTTGTTACAACTTTTTCTTAATATGTTTAATTTTAATTTTATTTTTATTTCTGTTTCCAGGTGGAGATTTACATTTTATTTAAGTATATTTTTATATGGAATCAAATTCCTCTGGTCGGTGAGTTATTTGTTCCCTCCCACCAGCTGCCTCTACTGCTGTTCTGTGTGGTGGCCYGTGTCAATTGAGGAGGTGTGATCTATAGTGATATATCTTTAGTGATCTATAGTAGTCATCTTTATGCTTTCTTACTTGAGTCCAAATTCTTGACATTTCCATGTATATTACAGATTACTGTTGTCTGCAGAAAGAATACTTTAAATCCCTATGCTGTCTTAGAACAGATTCAGCATGGATGGTAGAATTGAGAGAGAATTTCTGTAGAATTCGGTCTTGTAGGTGATAGAGCAGAGAAAAATCTACCAGAATAAAAACTTTTTGTTCTCCTGTCCCTTTCAGGCACCCTGGTTTTGGGACACACGACAGTGCTGGTACAACTACCCTTTTCAGGTAGGAGATGAACACTTAACCAGATTCAGTTCTCTTGCACTAGATTGCAGTTCTTTTTCCTGGCTWTTATTTTTTTGTTAATGATAGCAGACTGAAACTCAGTAGACCTGAATGTTTCTCATTTTCTGGGGAGGGGATGCTGCCCAGGCCGCAGCATGGTAAGCTTTGCAGTTAGGGAAGGCTTTGGGAAGGCACAAAGAGRGCATTTTGCTCTTTGTCCTTAGGTCTGGTTAGGGCTCTCAGCAGCACTATTTCCTCAGATGGAACTGACTCGATTCACATTCATTGTACAGTTGATTGTGGCTGAGATTATCAAAAGTGTATTTTATGCATAAGTCATGCTAGTATCTTATTTACCGGTAACTTAACTAGTGCTCTTTTTTGCCTTTGTGCAGCAAGTATAGTTGTATAGAGGCCAACTGATCTGTTTTAATGCCTAGTTTTTCTACCTAAGAGGCTGCAGGATGAATTGTAAACATGGACAGGAGAATCTTGCTCCTTTAGAATAAGGTTCAGAYGCACATGTGTGTGTGGCTAAGTGCATAATAAGACTTCTGTTGCTTAAGCTTATTCTTACTAAACCTTAATTCTGGCCCTTTTAACTTATGCCTCAGCATTCTGGAGGAACAGAGTGGGATAGGGAGGAAGGAAGGGAAAAGAAAAAGTGAGTTTTAATTGTAAATTTTGAAGAATTTTGTCTTTTAACGGTGCTGTCTCTGTTTGTTTTCCAGCCTCTAACATCCAGGCTTTATTATTACTATATCTTGGAGCTGGCCTTCTATTGGTCTCTCATGTTTTCTCAGTTTACAGACATTAAACGGAAGGTGAGATTAACCAGAATTGCACTAACCACTTGGCTGAATAGATGGGGCTACAGAAAACGACAGCGTGCGTGGCCAGTGGGGCCGAAGCACAGAAATGCCTATACCTTCCTCCTCACTCGCATCCTTTTGTAGCCTGCCTCCTCCTGCAGTCACTGCACAGTCCTGGGGGGAAAGGGAGGGGCAGGCCTGGCATGGAACCTGGCATCTCCTTGAGAGTCCTTTTCACCTTCCCAGGAAAGAAGGAATCACTCAATACCTCCCAATAAACAGTTGATAAAAATAGATTGAGGGCTTGCAGGAAAACATTGACACTCTGAGCATTACCTTGCTGAGCAGGGTAAGCAAATGGCAAACACTGGAGCAATAATAAGTGGGTTTTTTGSAAAGTGGTTCTTAATCTGTGCACGCAACAGAATGATGACTGGTAATGACTGCTGGAATCTAATTCCATTGTGCTGTATTCTAGGATTTGGCATATTATTTCTGTTGAAAACAGTTCACCGTAAATCATGGCTTATTGCTTCTAYTATACAAATGGCAATGTAGTAAATTATCCTAGTTTTTGCACCAGCTGTTCAAAAATAAAAGTTTGCCTGGGATTTGTTCAGTCTTGAAATATTAGCAGGTGAGGCTGGCACCACAGGAGACCTTGTTGCTGCAGGAAAGAAGTGACTAACGGCAGCTCAGATACCACATTTTGGCTATTTATACCACCCAACATTTGTATATAAAACATTTAATTTTGCACTTTGACTTCAACAAAGTGGACTACGCGTCCSACTGCAAACATGGCAAGGTGCCCGCAGGGAGTGCAAGTGCTGCACCCAGTGGCACAACTCTAAAAGAAGCCCTGAATTTTTGTGCATAGTATCCTTTTCTTTTTTAAATGTAGTGGTTTATCTCGAGCTCTTTGCCTGCTTTGCTCTGGCAGGCTTTTGCAAACWGACAACAGTAAGAGCAGCATGCTTAAAATTTGTGCCAGGATCCAAAAAGAGCCAAAATAAGGAGCCTACCTTGTCCTGTCATTTCTTTTTTTTTTTCCTTTTTTAGTGGGGTTTGTAGTCACATTTGCCTCTGCCTTGCACGTATGTGCCAGGGAGACTTGTGCTGTGCCTGTGTTTGCAGAGCTCTGACTTGACAGGATCACAAATGTTAGGACTGAGACTTTTTTGGAACATCTAGTGACGATGGGTGTTGCTGTGAGATGAGCTGTTTTATATAGAAGTGGAGTCAGCGTTTGAACTGAAGTAGTCCTGTGACCCCAATTAGTCAGTTTTGGGACTTTGTTTCATACCTTTGTATTTGACAGCCAAAGGTTCTTCATTCATTTTTCTGCTTCCAGGACTTTCTGATCATGTTTGTCCATCATCTGGCTACAATCGGACTCATCACATTCTCTTATATGAATAATATGGTGCGGGTTGGGACTCTGGTGCTGTGCCTGCACGATGCCTCCGATTTCCTTTTAGAGGTGAGCTGCTTGATGTTTCCTTTCTAATCTCTGTGTACCTAGTGCTCGTGCGCTCTCAGGGGAGCAGGCCGACTTTCCCATTCTGGATAAACAGCATTAAACGTGCCATAAAACCTCGCTGCTGATCCTGCCTTGTCAGCTTTTCCTCATAACTGCTTTAGCGCTAAGAGTAATCCTTAAATGTCCCAAACTCCTTAGAAATGTGACAGTTTGAGAGTATCAGAGCTCTAGAGCCTGGTAATTACATGAGTGCACAAAAGGGAATGAAYCTTTTCATGTTTCCCGTCTCTTTTAGGCTGCAAAGCTAGCCAATTATGCCAAGTACCAACGTGTGTGTGATGCCTTCTTCATGCTCTTTGGTGTGGTATTCATCGTCACGCGCCTGGGCATTTTCCCTTTCTGGTAAGCACCTTGAGCTGTGGAGTCTCGTTTGTTCTTCCAATCCTTTGAGCAAAACCTGTGTATTAAGATGTCTTGCGAGTGCTGCAGCCTGTCCCTCGAGACAGCCCAAAGCCGCAGACACTGTAAATGTTGTTTGGAGCAATCCTCATTTGGAGCTAGGTGCGTGAAGAAGCCTCTCAACAGTCGGTTGAGGGAATGTGAAAAACAATTAGAATCCTAAAGCGCAGCTGCCCCCTCTCTTCTCGCTGCAAAGTGATGACAGTGCCTATTAGCTGGAGCTGAGTCAGCTGCTGTCTCTTCTGGAAGACTCGAGCTGTTTGCTTCTCCTGATTTTTTAAGGAGTTTTGGGAATAGACTTACAAATGAGGCACGGTCTCCTGAGGTAAACTTGATTTCTGAGCATGTCTGAGTCATCGTTGCCTCTTCTGATCTCTCATGATGCTCTTGTCCTGTCCTTGTGCTTTGATTGTTTGGAGCCTGAAATAGGTCTCGGGTTTTGGGGAGGTAAAAGCTGGACTAAATGGCTTATAGCTCATCATCCTCTAATGAGATTCCCTCTCACCCCATGTGTGGCCCTCACATCTCCTTGGGRTGATGTGTTGTCTAGTTGTTCCTGCTGAGGTGTACTGAAAATGTGGTCACAGCCGATGATTGCTCAGTTTGGGTTTTGCTCTGTGCATTTATTTCATGGGCATTTCATGATCAGCCTGCGTTCCCAACTGGAGTGCTTAAAAGGTGGAGGAAATGGCACTTAATTTACGTTTTGATATCAGGATTGCAATTAAAGCTCTCACTTGTTTTCCTGTAAGTGCATCAAGGGAATACGGGTAAGGAATAATGCTGGTGCTCGTGTCTCCATAGGCCGCCTTCCAGTGCCAGCTGAGAAAGTTGCCAGTGTTTTCCTTGCCGTGTGTGTCGTGGGAYGATGCTCTTGCATCATTCTATTGCTCAGCAACCCTGTAAATCTTTAATGTGTTTTCCACTGGCTGTAATGTAATTCCTCAACTTCATAGAGAAATCCAGCACACTTTCTATAGTACTGCAGACCCTATGGCACTTTCTGCATATTCCCTTCCCTAATTAGTAGTATCAGCAGACTTCTGGAATTTGTATGTAATTGAACTGTAAACTAGCTCTGATTTAGGTGTTTCTGCAGCTGTATCTTCTGCAGGAGGGGGGTGGATTCTTCTTGGAAAGCTCACTTTTTTTCTTATGAAATGTTAAAAGCCACGTGAAATTAATGGCATCTTTAAAGGTCCCTCCACACCTCTCTACTTCATAATGTCTAGAGTGTTTATCAAATTACTTAAGTGCTAGCAATAAATCGCCCTGACAAGAACAGCAGCAAAGCATTAACGAAGGAATGCGCGATGCTTTGTCCGCASAGCAGTTCCCAGTCCCGCAGCTTGGCAGGAGGAATCTAGAAAAGTCCCCGGGAAGGGACTAGCACATCGTGAGAGAGAGGGGCCTCCTGGGAACAAAATTCCTTCCTGATTTTTATATATGGGTGAAGTTTGCCCAAGTATGAATCTGTGCACGGTTGTTTTGATGACCAGTGTGGTTTGACATCACTTCCTGCAAAGTTGTTATAAAAACTGGTGCTGTTGAGAGGCAAATTGGCAACAGATCTGTATATGTAACCAAACTGTAGAACATCTTCTCCTGCTTGCTGCTCAGTTCAAATGTTTCTAATTAGCCTTGGCCTCTCTCCTAACTCTGGCAAGAGGCTAGAGGCATCACCACTCTCTGAGAGGAGGAAAGCAGCAGATGCTTAAAGAGACACAAAGCTGCTCTGCATCTGGCCAGTCGTCTGAATTTGGAGCTGGAACCGTGTTAGGAGCAGCCACTCTCTAACGTGTTTCTGGATCTCTTTTAGGATTTTGAATACAACCTTATTTGAAAGCTGGGAGTTGATCGGCCCTTACCCTTCGTGGTGGCTCTTCAATGGCCTTTTGATAACCTTGCAGATCTTGCATATTATTTGGTCCTATCTCATCATTCGCATTGCCTACAAGGCCCTTGTGCGAGGAAAGGTAAGACTGCTGGTGCCTGCTCTGCGTCCTCTTTTTTACAAGCTCTGTGAAGGAATCGTGGCAGCCAACAAAGCTGGTTCTGTGCCATGCATGAGGGATGGTCCTGGCTCCGAGATCCTTGAATCAGGAATGCTCTGTGGGAGCCTGGGTTTATTTTTACCCTTGTTGCTCTGCAGACTCACCTGCCAGCTGCAGCCAAAGGCAGGGCTGGTTCCGTCTCTGTCCCGGTCATGCAGGTGAACATCATGTTCTGCTGCATGCAGGGGTGGTTAGTAGGGCTGGTGGTAGATGTGCTACATGCTGCGTTCAAAACTTAAGCTGGTTAAAGGCTCTCTGAACTATCATAAAGGATGGGTTTTTCCAACTCTTCCACCTCAGCTGGTTGTGTTGGGGATTCTGTGTCTCAGGGGCTACTCACCTACTCTGACACTCAGCTAATGCAGCAGGAGAAGCCGCCTCCTTCAAAGCTACCAGTGTTTTGCTAGCAAAAATGCCACTTTTGCCAGACATTTGGTATCCAAGTCTGAGTTTCTCTTCAGACTCCGCTTTATTTTGTGTTGCTGATCAGAGCTGTGTGTGGCAGTGATTGCCGTGGTTCAGAGCATGCACGAGCTGATCATCTGTCCCCTACAGCTGCTACCGCAATGTCTTAGTTTCTGTCTGTGACACTGTTTCTTTACCTTGAGATCTACATCTTTTTCCTTTCCTTGCTTCTCTCCTGACCAGGTTACCTAGCCAGAGGCAGGACTCTAAGCTCTGTATTCTTCATTCTTTTCTCACTCCTTTTCTCTGTGCCAGATTGGAGCTGGACAGTTTCATCCTTTGCATGTAAGTGTAATCTCTGCTCCCGTTTGTACACTGAAATGTATCTGTGCCTATTTTTAAGCTAAGTGCAAAGTTATCGTCTTGGGGCTTCACGTGGGGTGTGCCTTCTCTTAGAACGTTTGTCTTCTTGGCTGATACAGTTGATTTTCCTAGAGGTTAAAGCAGGGTCCTGCAGTTTGCTCTCCTCTGCTGTCAGCCAGCTGTGAGACCTCATATCTTTTTACTACAGCCCCACAGCTAAAAATCACAATGCCTGGGTCTTTTTAGTGCTCATTACCACTCTGCTCGATGAAAGAGGCCAGCAGAAGGCCGGGCGTTCTAGCGAGGAGTACAGGAACAGCACGGTCACTTGTTCCCCAAATAATCTGGAGACACGGGAAACATGTGGAGGGGTTTCTGCTTCCTTCCAGTGACCCTTTGCACTTCCAGCGCGCGAGGGGAGTGGCGAAACATATCAAAGTTTTGGCAACACACACAAGGCAGTACAGCAAGGGGCCTGTGAGCCATCCTGGAAATCATTAACTTTGCCTGGCCTCCTGCCAGCTCTTCCTCGGCTTTGAAAACTTCCTGTCTGGTGCTGTTCGAAACCCATCATCCCAGCTCAAAGCAGGCGGAGGAGAATTAAATCCCGAGCACAGCTTGGGAATGCCCTTGCCACGGAATAAGTGCGTGCGTGCTAAGGCAAGGGGGGTTCTCAGCTGCAGGCGGTGAGGCACCGGCCTTGGGGCATGAAAAGCCGGGGCCATTCAGGCAGTCGCTTCTCAGCAGCAGCGGGTTTATGGCTGTGGCTCTTAGCCAGCAGCCAAGGTACGGATGTGCAGTTGGAGCTGGGTTTACAGCCTCCCCGCGTTGCTGCGCGCCTGCGCTCCGCGTCGCACACTGCCCTCCCGCGGCGCTCGGCAAAGCGGCCGCGCTCCCGCCCGGAACGAGGCCGGCTCTGCGGGGCCCTTCGGGGCTCTGGAGAGAGCGAAAAAACTGCAGTGCTTTCACCCAAGARGTGCAGAGGGTGGGGAAAAGGAAACCCTATTTCTAGGCTGTCTCTTTAAACTCCRTCTTGCCTTCGGTATGTGGTTCCTAGCTCCTATTCACCAGTTTGAAGCGACTCCAAACGCAATACTGAAGGTAACTGTAGCTGACTGGGGCTAGTTAATCCTGTGCACGCCACCTTCTAACTGCTCTTTCCTGTGAATTTATCATCTTCCCTCCTCCCTTCCCCGCTTCCAAACGCCATCCGGAACGTTTAGGTATCAAAAGATGACCGCAGCGATGTAGAGAGCAGCTCTGAAGAGGAGGAGGCCACTTCCAACAGCACAAAAGGAGTTTTCAGCACTTCGAGCAATGGCTCCAACCGCATTAATGGCCACGTGGCCAGTGGCCAGTGGACAGAAGAGGAATAAGACTGTGGCTTGGCCTTGAGCAAACACGAACTTATCTTTAAATGTCTAGATGTGTTGAGCTCCACATTCCCAAGTGATCTTTAATCAAGATACCCCTTCCCCAGAAACCTCCAGCGAATCTGAAAGGAGCACAGCTCAGCCTAGTGAGAGGCTTTATGTAACAGAAGGGATAAAGCCAATTACTGGGGCAAAAAAAAACAAAGCTGCAGATTTCATTTTAAGCCATTTTGTACTTAAATCATTGTCCTATGGATGCGGAGGTGTTTGTCTTTGCGATAAACTGGTTTTTACTAGGATCAACTCGAGATGCATCAAGCGGGGACGAGGCCAGACGGTTTGTTGCAGGGCAGGTGCCGGCGTCCCCTCGGGGCGCTCCCGGAGCACGGAGCCCGCCCGGAGCCCGCACGCTCCCGCTGTTCCCGGCCGCCCTGGACTCTTCTCAGTCCCGCTGCGAGGGCTGCGCGCGCCGGGGCCGCGCTACGCCCACACCACTGTTCTGCGGAGGCCGCGGCCGGCTCTCGCTGCCGCCGCGGGGCCCGGCTGAGCGGTCGCTGCCTCTCTTGGTGCTGCAAGCCCCGCTGCGGCTTGGCGAAGCCTCCTGGAAGGGCAGCCGGAGCCCTGCCCCCCGCCCTGAGCACCCCCTCCCACTCCCTGCCTCTTTAATATATCCTTTCTGGCACGAGGCTCGGCTTTGAAGCCTTTTCCAGACCTCCCGGAGGAGGGAGGGGAGCAGGGCCGGGGGCCGCTCCAGCCTCCCCTGTGCGCCACAGCTCAGCCCTGCAGGTCGGCACCGCTGGTGCGCTGGGCCGAGGGATTTTCTTTTCCTTTGGGTTTTCCTTAAGTTAATGGTACTGGGGAGGGAGGAGGCGCGGAGGACCCGTGCGTCAATCACGAGCAGAATGGGGAGACTTCTTGAGTTGTTAACCCTTTTATACCGTCGTTTACTCTTCTCTCTGATTAAAAGACGCTTCAGAAACGCCTCGGCCTCCTGTGATGGGGACGCGCCAAAACCCCGGGCCCCCCTCGGGCGCTTCCCGCGGGGCGGAACCGCCGCAGAGCGAGGCGCAGAGGCGGCAAAGGCGCGAGGAAGGGCCCGGCGGCGGCGAGGAGGCGGCTCGCGGTTTATTTGGGCGCGTTACCGGAGCGCGGGGCTGCGCGGGGCCGCGGGGCTCATTCCGCGGGCGCGGGGCCCGGCGCGGCGCTCGCCCGGCGCGCGCGGCGCTGCCGCAGCAGCCCGTAGGCCCGCACCCCGCACAAGTAGCCGCCGTAGAGCGTGAGGAGCATCATGGAGCCGGAGAAGGCCTTGTAGCCCACGTCGGCCAGCTGCTTGGCGGACACCATGGCTGCGCCTGCAACACAGCGCGGCGCTCAGCGCGGGCCGCGCCCCCTCCCGCCCGGCCCCGCTACCGGCCCCGCTACCGGCCCCGCTACCGGCCCCGGTACCTGCTGCGGCCTCGCGCTCCGCGGCCGCCGGCCCGGGGCTCCCGCTGCGCTTCCGGCTGCGCGCGCCTCTTCCCGTCACGTGGCGCCGGCGGCGCCGCGCTGCCTGCCGGGACTTGTAGGCGGCGGGAAGGCGGGAGGCTGCAGCGCCGCCTCGCGCCGCCACGTGACCTCATGGCGGGAGCGCGGCCGG
>NW_020455549.1:50182-51796 GCF_003342845.1 Nothoprocta perdicaria | reverse complement strand
CGCCTCCCGCCCCGGCAGCGCTCGAGGCGAGGGGAGGCCGCGGCGGGGGCGGGCGGCCGGGCGCCGGTGCTGCCCGTGCTGAGTGTGCGGAACATAACTCCAAATGGCAAAGGGAAGAGCCTTTTTATAGCCGCGCGCCCCCGCGARCAGCGGGCCGGCCGCAGCGGCGGCGCCGCGGGCAGCGCTCGGCGCGGGGAGAGCCGCGGGCCCCGCGCCCGGCTCGGAGGCCGAGCTGCTGCCCTGAATCGAGGCAGGTGCCGGCAGCATCCCTGGAATGCCGGGAGAGGCCGGGCCCGTGCGGACGGAGAGCCCAGAGCGGCTCCCGAGCCGGCACCTCGAGGCCGCGGGAGCCTTCCCTGCGGAAGACACGGAGCGCTCCCCGTCTTCCAGCCTCGCTCCCCGTCTTCCAGCCTCGTTCCCTGTCTTCCAGCCTCGCTCCCCATCTTCCAGCCTCGCTCCCCATCTTCCAGCCTCATTCCCCATCTCGCTCCCCATCTTCCCGCCTCATGAGCCGCTCCACAGAGGGAGCCGCCGCCGGCCCCGTCCTGACCGATGGCTCAGTTGACTTTAAAGGTCGTAGGGTGCCCGGCGAGAACGCGCATCTAATAAAAGGCACAGAAACAACTGCAACACGAGCGGATTAAGTTCCCCCAGCAAGCGGCTGAGCGGAGGGGTGACAGCGCCGCAAAGGTCACCCGGGTGCAGCGTGTGTCAGGGAACGGCGGGGACGAGGCGAGGCCGGCAGGGAGAGGAAGGTGCCGAGAGATCGTTAAACTGTCAGGGCCTTTTCCTGGAAGCCAAGAGCTCAGATCCAGGGAGCCTCGGGCCCAGGGGCCTGGCCCTGCTCCAGGCCCTGCAGCGAAGGRGCAGCGTTTTGCAGCCTGTTAAGCATTGCAGCCTCGACCCTCTTCGGTCCTACGGGCACATTGGCACCAGAAGCTCTGCCGAGGAAAGGCGAAGGGGCACTTACATCTTGTGGCGCCTGCGGTGGGGTTTCTCGCCTGCTCCTGGACACGCTGCAGGGCTGCGGAGGCTGCAGGGAGCAGCCCGGGCTCTGCTCCCCGCTCTTAGCACGTGCAGCGGCCACCAGCCCCCGCCAAGGATGCGCTGGAACCACAGAGCAAAGGGGGCATCTCCCCTCCCACATTTATTGCTTTAAACATCCATAAATTACACGGCGAGCGCGAAGCTGCGGCCGCGGCGCCGCGCGCATCGCCGGGCACGGGCCTGAGCAAACAGGAGCRCAGCGGCCGCGGAGCGGAGCGGAGGGCTGCGCAAGGGCCAAGGTTCAAAGGTGCCTGCACAGCACGAGGCACGGAGACCTCTGGCCTCCCCCTGCGCTGCGCGGGGATCGCGTGTCCGGCGCTGCCCTTTGCGCCGGGGGCAGCTCCCAGGGAAAGCTGGCGGGGAAAGGGAAAGCTGGGGGAAAGGGAAAGCTGGGGGGGGGAGGGAAGGAAAGCTGGAGGAAAGGGAAGCTGGCAGGGAAAGGGAAGCTGGCAGGGAAAAGGAAGCTAAGGGGGAAAGGGAAGCTAAGGGGGAAAAGGAAGCTGGAGGGGAAAGAGAAGCTAGGGGGGGAAGGGGAAAGCTGGAGAAGGAAAGGGAAGCTGGGGGGGA
>NW_020455549.1:39406-50166 GCF_003342845.1 Nothoprocta perdicaria | reverse complement strand
AAGGGAAAGCTGGGGGAAAGGGAAAGCTGTGGAAGGGGCTCCCTGCGGCAGCGGTGCAGGGCTGGGTGGCAGCGGACGGGCCGCAGAGCGCGGGGGCTGCGGGGGCACGCGCGCGGACGCCGCACGGCCCAACTGCTTCGGCGGGCGCCCGGCCAGGGCGGCGCAGCCTGCGGCTGCTCGGGGCCGGCCGGGGCAGTTGCTCCCTGCCTTGGCAAAGCGGGCGCAGGACCGGCAGGCGGGAGGGCCGGGCGGGCGCGCGGGGCTGGGCGGCCACGTCGCAGCCGCAGCTCCCTGCCGCGCGGAGCAGCCCCAGGGGTGCCCCCTTGCACGGGGGCAAACAATAGAAGTGCTTGTCCCCGCAGGCAGCACGCGGAGTCGCAGCGGGAGGAGGAGGAGGCCCAGCCTTCCTCAGGGCAGAGCCGAGGCAGCAGCRGAAGCTAAAGGGGCCCTGCAGAGGCAGGGGAGGATCCGCAGGTACCTCCGCGCGGACGCCGGGCGGCAGCTCCAACCGGAGGCGCCGCTGCCCTCCCGGGGCTCCGCGGAGGCTCCCGGCAGGCGCCGGCTCCCGCCAAAGCCGTCGCAGCAGCAGACAGGCGCAGGCGCCGCGGCCGCGCTGCCCTACATGTGCACGGGGTGGTCCTGGAGGCACTTGATGATGTTGGCCACAGCTTGGCCCTCGTAGCAGATCTGATACACGGCCGTGAAGAGGGGGAACCTGGGGGCACACGGGCAGAGTGAGCGCCGGCCGCCGCCTCTCCTGGGACACGTGGGGCCRCCGGAAGAGCATCCGCATCCGCAGGAGAGATCCCAGCGGCACGCGGGGCYGGAGCGCTCACTTGTCCACCGCCTTCTTGCTCTTGAGGATGTGATGCAGCTCAGCGGATGTCTGCGGCCCCTGCAGCTTCTGCCCGTTCAGCATCTCCTTCTCCAGCTGCTCGATAGACTGCAGCAGGGCGGCAGTGAGCGAGTTGCACCCGCATGCTCTGCGCCGGAGCCRCACGGCCGGTCCCGCAGCACCGGGAGCCCCACCGTGGGCAGGTCCCGCAGCTCCGGGAGCCCCGTTGTGCCGCAGCACCAGGAGCCCCAGCACGGCACAGCACCGGGAGCCCCGTCACAGGCAGGACCTGCAGCACTGGGAGCCCTKTTGCGCGCAGCATCAGGAGCMCCGTCACGGGCCGGTCTCGCAGCACCGGGAGCCCCATSGTGGGCTGGTCYCSCAGCACCAGGAGCCCCATCACGGGCCAGTCCCGCAGCACCAAGAGCCTCATCAYGGGCCAGTCCCWCAGCACTGGGAGCCCCATAGTGAGCTGGTCTCCCAGCACCAAGAGCCCCATGACGGGCTGGTCCCGCAGCATCAGGAGCCCCGTCACGGGCCGGTCTCGCAGCACCGGGAGCCCCATGGTGGGCTGGTCTCCCAGCACCAGGAGCCCCATCACGGGCCAGTCCCGCAGCACCAAGAGCCTCATCATGGGCCAGTCCCACAGCACTGGGAGCCCCATAGTGAGCTGGTCTCCCAGCACCAAGAGCCCCATGACGGGCTGGTCCCGCAGCATCAGGAGCCCCGTCACGGGCCAGTCCCGCAGCACCAAGAGCCTCATCACGGGCCAGTCCCRCAGCACTGGGAGCCCCATTGTGGGCTCGTCTTCCAGCACCAGGAGCCCCGTCACAGGCCGGTCCCGCAGCACTGGCAGCCCCATCGTGGGCTGGTCCCGCAGCACCGGGAGCCCCGCCGCGCCGCCCGGCCCCGCTCACCTTGCCCGTCTTGGCGAAAGCCTCGGCCACCTTGCGGTTGCGGCCGCCGTAGCAGGTGGTGATGAGGTCGGCGACGCCGCAGCTCTCCAGGAAGGTGGAGGAGGTGACGGGGCCCTTGCAGAAGAGCTTGGCGAAGGCGATCATCTCCATGAGGCCCATGCGGATCACGGCGGCCTTGGTGTTGTCGCCGAAGCCAAGGCCATCGCAGAACCCGGCCGCGACGGCCACGATGTTCTGGAAGAGGACGGCGCCGTGGCCGGACCGGCCCCGCCGGGGGCTGCTGGGTGCCCGCGCGGCCTGGCGAGCCCCGCGGGCGGCTCACGCACCTTGAGCGCCCCGCAGATCTCCACGGTGTCGGCCTCCTGCACCACGCTCACGCGGAAATTCGGCGTCTGCATCAGCTCCTTGAGGATCTGCCCGTGCTGCGTGTTCTTGCAGCCTGCGGAGACAGCGGGAGGAGGTGACGGCGGGTCCCAGCGCGGGATCCTGCGCCCTCCCTGCCCCCTGCAGCGCCGTCCTGCAGCCGGGAGCTGCTGCGGAGACAGGAGCCCCTTTCCCAACGCGGGGACGTTGCTAAACATGTGCAGGGACGCRGAGTGCCAGCCCAGTGCGCGGGCGGTGAGCAAGGCTGCAAGCCTGGAATGCTCCCAAGAGCAGGGCAAGCCCGGCGGGACAGAAGGGACACCTGCTCAGTAGGGTAAAGGTATGTTCAGAGGTTGCAAATCTGGGGCTGGACACTGCTGTGTTCTCGGGTCCTGCCCCGCACAAGAGCATTTCTGAGCGACAGCCCCTGCGGCCCCTGCGTCACACACCTGCTGGTGGTTAAAATAGGACACAGCCTGAATCCCGTAGCTCCCGACCCAGCAAACTGTTCCCGTTGGCTTTGGGCACTTTGAGGGAGYCACAGGAAGGATGGGGGACACGAGCAACAGGCGCTGGACGAACTTCCAAGCAGCCATAACCCGGGATGCAGGTGAGTGTCCCCAGAAACCCAGGCAAAGAGAGCTAGGGGAGCTCAGCTTAGTCCTGGGGGAGGCCCTGCGCCCCACAGCCTTTCTGGAGGCTGGAAATGGGGCAGATTTCTGCCTTGCAGGACAGCCCTGGCGCAGCCCAGCTCTGCCGTGCCGGGCGGTGGCGGCAGTGCTCGGACTCCTCTGCTCCGGCCGGGGGAGGTCGATGTGCGGCCCCTGCCCGCGGCGCTGGTGAAGCCGCGGCCGGCCCCGCGGCGCCCGCTCACCGATGGTCGTTTCGCAGAACTCCTCGTCCGCCACCTCGTTGGCGATGTTGGCGCCCATGAGGACGCTCATCTCTATGCTCAGCTTCTCGCGGATGATGTCCGAGATCAGCTTCAGCCCCTCCGGTCCTTCATCCACCCCCTGGCCCGCGAGCGGGGACGGAGCTGAGCCCGTGTCCTGCTCCGAGGGACGTGCCGGCCCCGATCCCTCCCTCCCTGCGCCACATCCCATGCYGAGCGTCACCACAGGGATCCCCCCGCGCCTCCCCCCTAATGAAACCCCCCTGGGGTCCCGCAGACTCCGTCCCCCCAACCCCGCAGCCCCCGGGAGCCGCTCGCACCTTGATGAGCGACAGCCCGATGGCCTCTTTCTTGATGTGGCCCTTGAGCTGGTCGCAGACTTTGCCGATGAACTGGTGGGGCACCACGAACAGCAGGATGTCGGCCCCGGCGCAGGCCTTGAGCAGGTCCGGCTCCGCCACCTGCGGCCAAGGCCAGCGGCGTCGCGCAGCGCCCCGGGGACGGCGCCAGCCCGCGYGGGGACACGTGGCACCGAGCCCAGGCAAGGGGACACCGGGCGAAGGCGGCCCGTCCGGGTGYGCCGCAAGGTCGTGGGGAGCGCGGCCGGCCCCGCCGTGTACCCACCACGTTGGGGGGCAGCTTGCGGCCCGGCAGGTACTTGACGTTCTCGTGCTCCGTGTTGATGATGTCCGTGAGGCGCCGGCCGCCCACGTCCTCCTCCAGCACCCACATGTTCACATGGCTCTCGAAGGTGTCGAGCCGCGCCGCGTTGCTGCCCACGATCTTGGCGATGGCCGAGCCCCTGTGCGGGCAGAGCGGGGCCGAGCGCGTCGGCAACGGAGCAGCGCGGAGCAGAACAGAGAGGAGCGGAGTGGCGCAGAATGGAGTGCAGAGGAGTGGAGCAGAATGGAGAAGTGCAGAGAAGGGCAGAGCAGAATGGAGCAAAACAGAGCAGTGTGGAGCAGAACGGAGCAGAGCAGAGCAGAACGGAGCAAAACAGAGCAGTGTGGAGCAGAACGGAGAAGAGCAGAGCAGAACGGAGCAAAACAGCAGTATGGAGCAGAACGGAGCAGAGCAGAGCAGAATGGAGCAAAACAGAGCAGTGTGGAGCAGAACGGAGCAAAACAGCAGTATGGAGCAGAACGGAGAAGAGCAAAGCAGAATGGAGCAAAACAGCAAAGAGCTTCTGCTCTCAGAGAGCAAAACAGAGCTCTGCTCTCTGCGGAGAAGAGCAGAGCAGAACGGAGCAGCATGGAGAGAAGCAGCACGGAGAAGAGCRGAGAGAAGCAGCATGGAGCAGAATGGAACAGTGCGGAGCAGCATGGAGCGACACAGAAGGGAGTGGAGAAGAGCAGAGCAGTGCGGAGAAGAGCAGAGGAAGAGCGGAGCAGAACGGAGCAGTGCAGAGAAGAGCGGAGCAGAACGGAGCAGTGCAGAGAAGAGCGGAGCAGAGCAGAACAGCGCAGAGAGGAGCAGAACGGAGCAGCACTGAGCGGAATGAACAGCGCGGAGGAAAGCGGAGCAGGACAGAGCAGAGTGGTGCGGCGCAGCGGGGCGCTCACCAGTTGCCGGAGCCCACGATGCAGACCTTCTTGCCGCCCATGGTGCGGGAGCGGGGCCGTGCGCGGCGCAGCCGGCCGCGCTATTTCAGGGCAGCCGGAGCAGGGCCAGCCCCGACCCGCCCCCGGCTCCGGCTCCGCCTGGGGCACGGAGCAGGGGGGGCCCGGCCCGCGTGCCCCCCCCGGCCCCAAGCAAAGGTGAAATAGCTGCAATCCCAGCGCTGCAGGGCCAGTGGGTGCCACAAACAGCGGAGCCGCCTTCCCAACCGCGGGGCCGTTTTTCCTGGGGAGAAACCCGAACCCGGTGCAGGGTGCAGGCAGCTCCGGCGCGGAGCGCGGCGCTCGCTGCCCTTCRCTCTGTGCAGAGGCCACCGGCCGCYGCCGAGCCTCCCGCGGCYGCCGCTCGCCCAACAGCTCCCCAGGACAGGAGCAGGGGCTCTTGCCTTCCTTTTTGAGGACAACCTAGCCTAAAGCTGCTTCCACGACCCCACGCACGGCCCGTGCGTGGCGCTCAAAACGCTGCCGCCCTTTGCGAGGCGGCAAYGAGGGTGGCAGCGCAGCCGGCGAGGTTCTACCCAGCGCTTGGCCACYGCCTTCCCCGTTTTGCTCCAGTTGTGGAGCCCGTTGCCCACAAAAGGAATTGGCCAAGGCTGAGCAGGCTGGAGCTCCTCGCTGCAAAGGAGGGCGCTGCATAAAAGGCCAAAGCGTGGAGTACATTTATTTTCTCTCCCGTTTCTTATCCCAGTTGGCTGTGTTAAGGGGGAAGGGGAGGCAGCGATGTGTCCTTCGTGGGCACGCACAGGGAGGGCACGGGCGGCACGCGGGCAGCACAGCAGGACGCAGCCCAGCTTCCCTCGCACGAGGCTTTTATTAAAACCGGGTGACGTCTACAAGGGTACAATACAAAAAAAAAATTTGGTCCATGGAAAAAAAAAACATAATAATCAGTTAAGAAAAGCAGTTACTCTGCAACAACTACGCTTGCCTACGCAGTACTCAGCATCCTTCACGTGTGATCACCCTGAGGAGTCAGTAGCTGCTTCGTCAGCACCAAGACCTTCACCCCGGTGCCACAGAGGAGCCGCTTCATAAGGGGCAGAGGAGAAGGGAGTCGAGAGTCTATTACTCACAGACATGTAGTAACACAGACACGAGCAGCAGGGCCACCCGGGCTCCCAAATTCAGAGTGAGCTTCCCGGCCACCCCGGGATGGGGCGGACTACGGGGGGGCTCGTCAGTAACATGATTTTGGGGCTGGCTCCGAGAGAACATGACCAGCTTTTGAGGTCCTTTGCATTTCAGGCCCGAGCAGAAATACTGAGATTCAGGTTAAGAGAATCCATTCTCTTACTCCTAACCATTAATTAATTCACTGTTAATTCATTCMATGGAGAAGCAGCCAGGCTGCTACTCCCCAAGGTTGAGAAAATCCACTTGTACATTCCTGATCCATGCTGGGCCTTACAGCAGCCCCACAACCTAAAACTGCCCAACGAGGAGCTTCAGCGAGGAAACCCGACGCACGGAGCTGCGTCTGCCCCACAGCCTGTCCCGTAACCCCGCACATCAAACCCAGGAGCCCTGGTCCGGCGCTTCCACATCCCTGCCCGGAGCCAGCGCCTCCCGTCCCTGGCCTGGACAGCCTGCCCAAGGACACRAAGGAAACGAGGGAAACAGAAAAGGGACAAGGGAAGGAGCAGTTCTCTGGAGTCGGGTAAACTCTTCCTCAAGGAGTGACCCGGGAGGTGATGCCGTGCAGCAGCAGCCCCCTCGGAGCAGGAGGGCACCTCACTATAAAAACCAAGCAGGGAGGACGCTGCTCACAGGGCTCCATCCCCGCGACAGAGCTGGAAGCAGAGCTGGYGGCCCAGGCCCGTGTCCCGCCTGCGCCACGACTAGGTGCTAGTTGAGGAGGGGAGGCTGCTCAGGGTTTCTGAGCTCGAGGGGTTCCGAGACAGCAGTCGTACCGGCTACGGGGGACACTACAGGCGGTGYGGAGCCACGGGGAGGCTCGCGGAAGCCTTGGGACTGACAAGGCAACAGTCAGAAGGAAAACCAGGTAGAAGTGTGTGCTCGTTGGAGCCTGTCTGCTTGTCACACCCCAGGAGAGCCCAGAGGGACAATGCCAGCATGGATGGTGGCGCAGGCCTCRGTGCCGGAGTGGGATTAACAGCATCCTCCGCAGCTCTCCGCCTCCACAAGTAGCTGAGGTGCCTTCTGRACGCAGAGGAAGCAGCCTATGTGTTCCGGATTCCCAGGGCCTGCTCCAGCTCCTGCCGCCTCTGCTGCACCTGCGGGAGAAGCCGCAGYCGCAGTGTTAATAGTCTGCAGAGCAGGGCAGCGTCTGAGGGACAAAGGTCCCGGCTGCAAAACACAACCTGGGACCAAGAGTCATCATCGGGGTCTGCAGGTGGGGGTTAGCAGTGCCACTCGGCACCGGCGGCGCCTGCCCCGAGGAGGGACGGGACTCCCGGCCACCAGGACCGCAGCCCTGCCTGGGACGCTCACCTTGGAGTAGAAGTATCGGCACACGGCTTCCTGAGCCCACGGCTGGAAGTAGAACTCGGCTCTACGCTCCTCCTCGGGGTTCCCCACAACATCAGTCATCGTCTGGAGAGCACCAAGGACACGAGGGTTGAGGCAGCAAACCCAACCCCGCTCCTTCAAAGGAGCTTCAGCACGGTTGGGTCACGCTCAACTCTGAGTCCAGCCCTGGTTTCRGAGCAACAAACTGCTGCTCGGGGGGAGCTGCTTCTACGAGGGAAGCCTGTGGCTGGATCCACCTTCCGCCCGGGATGAAGCTCTTACCTTCAGATCCCGGCACTGGGACTGTAGCCAGTCGTTGATGAAGCCCTGAGGGTCTCGGGCGAAGCTCAGCATGAATTCCCGCTGCGTCTTCAGCTGGTTGATTGTTTCTATTGTTTCATGAATCTGAAACACAGACCAACAACTGCTCAAGAGGGGAAAGGGCAGAGGGAAAATATCAAGTGATCCAATACGTGAAGGTGAATTCTGATGCTCCCTGCTTAACTTAAACTTATCAGACAGAATTCTCAGTTTTGTTCCCTGCGTTACCRGTGATCCCATTGACGTTTGCTTTACAGCTTTGTTTCCAGATAAAACCTCTAATTTCTAACCATGACCAACTTGACACCAGACTCCAAATGGGCTCCCGTCCTACCAAGAGCTCACCTGCTCCAAGGACACCTTTGTATCCAGCAACGAGAGGGGCAGAAACGAAGGAGCTCTTCCTACCTTGTTATCCAAAGCAGCAATTTCCTGTTGACTGGCCGTAGAGAGCAGGAAGGAATTCATCTGAGTCTTCAAAGTATCATCCACCTCCACATCAATGTCATAGCAGGCTGTTTTCTTCTGGTCGTTTGGGTCAACACTGAGGGCAGCCACAAGAAAGAAACTGAATCAAGATGCTCAAGACAGCAGGCTCCTTGGAAAGGGGGATTTGGTTAAGAAAGAAACAATGGTAGGAGATGCAGGGGAAGCACTCCTGAAAAACCAACCCATTGGAACATCTTCCCAAACCAGGCTTGTCCCTTCTTTCCACCCATTTTCCCGGAAAAGTGGACTCGGGTGGGCTTGCCTCACCTGATCACGTGGTTAATGATGATCGGTTCCGGGGGCATAAGCAACGCGTGAAGCCGCTGGGGGATTTCGGAGAACTTCATCCGCTGGGATTCAAATATCTGCGACAGAAACGCAGGCTAAGGGAAGGGAGGGGAGCTGAGCGCCGGGACCGCCGGCTGCTCCCAGGGCAGAGCTGAGGCCGCCGCGCGCGGCCGCTGCGCGCCCCGTTACCTGCTGCAGGTACTTGTCACAGATGACRTACTCCCGCTCGTGGGGGTCCTGCAGCTTGTGGGTCTTAATATATTGCCAGAGCGCCTGGATGATCACGGGGCGGGTCTGGGTGTGAATGCCCAGGAGACGGGCCAGGCGCGGATCCAGCTTGAACTGGGGAGGCTGCCACAAGAGATGGGGACGCGGTGGGGCCCCGCGAGGCGGGACAGGGCCCCGCGAGCACCCCGCGCGCTTCCGAGGAGCTCACCTGGTAGTCAAGCATCAGCAGGACGGTACAGCGCACGTTCACGTCGCCCGGCCTCTTCACCTGGAAGCCGTCCGTCTCCTGGGTCGTGGCCGTCCTGTGCCACTGCGACACCGAGCGCGGGACAGYGGTCAGGGCACCCGCATGCTTGGCTCCCGACACGCTCGCCGGGAACCCCCCCACACCCCCAGAGTTAGTCCACCCCCTGGACAGTTGGGATCAAGAGTTAATGCGCCCGCTCAGACCCCAGCAAGGCCCCAGGAAAGCAGAGGCGTCAGCAGCTCCCGGCCGCCCGCTCCGGCCCGAGACACGAACGAGGAACAAAGGCTGCCTGCTGAGCGGCACCGCACGGGGCGAGACAGCGCAGCAAAGGGAGCTCACCTCTACCAGGTGATTGTCGGGGCCGTACAGGTCTTTATCAAGTTCAATGACCAGGGATTTAAAGAAGGACGAGAACTTTCTTTTCTGTTTGGTGGCATCGTATTTAGACAAAGCAGACTGCAAGCAACACAGGAAGCGAGAGCGTTAGCAGAGCTGATCTCAGAGGGAGAGCCCCGTTTAGCCTCATCCGGACATCAGCGCACGTCTCCTGCCTCCCTACGAGCCCGGCTGTCTCACACTCACGTCCTCCAGGAGCCGTCCTTCCACCCGCAGCTCCCACGAGGCAACAGTTCCTTCGCCATCCTCGGCGTCCGACTTGGCTGGATTGAACGTATTGGAGATAAAAATACGCAGCTTTCGCTTTTGCTAAGAGAAAAAGCATCAGCTAAATGTTAATTTTGAAATAAAGAACTATCTTGCCTTTCTTTTCCTSAAAGAGGCTCAAAACCCCTTATCCATTTCATTTTCCTTCTCTCCCAGCAGAGGCAGCAAGGAGAGAGGAACACGAGGCGTTCCCGGCTCCGCTCCTGCCTGCGTCTGGACGACGGGGGTTCCTGCTCCCCCACGTTTACGGGGACGGGGCCCAGGCTCCAGCACGCGGCTGCTCCCCTGGCTACAGGCAGAGACTCCCGTCCCGGCTCGCGGCAACGCRGCGCACGCTCCGCTCCGCTCTACCTTAATGGGTCGCTTCAGGGCCTCCTGGATATCCAGGCGCTTCCGCATGATGGTCTGGTCCAGCTTCCTTTCGAAGGCCAGCAGGTCCATGTAGGCCTGGGACTCGGGGACCAGCTCACGAATCTGGGGCGGAAAAGAGGCCGCTGAGCGAGGCGCAGGGCTGCGGCCGCGGCACGCGGCGCCCGGCCCCGCCGCTCACCCGCTGAGGTAGGATCTTGTCTGCCATCTTCTTCTTCTTGGCGCTGCCGAGGGGGACGCGGGCGCAGACGCGTTAGTGCCACGGCGCGGGACGGGGTCCAGCGTCGCGGTGGTGGCACCGGGGCCACCAAAGCGCCGACAGTCCCCTCTCCTTGGGGCAACAATCCCCCCTCCCCGGGGCGGGGCGGCACATGGGGCCCTGGGCCCCACGCGGCAGGGACAGCGACAGCACCCGCAGTGGAAACACGGCCCGTGCAGCCGCTGCCTCCCTGCGGCCGGAGCATGGATGGGAATCCCGGAGCATGGACCGGAATCCCAGCGCACGGATGGGGATCCCAGAGCATGGAAGGGAATCCCAGCGCACCGATGGGGATCCCAGAGCACCGATGGGGATCCCAGAGCACCGATGGGGATCCCAGAGCACCGATGGGGATCCCGGCACCCCTGTGGGAGGCTCCTGGTACCCAAAGGAGGAGGCACTGGTGTCCAATGGGGGGGATCCCGGTGATGGGGAAGGGGTGTTTGTTGGCGGGGAGGACGCCGGTGCCCAAGCCGGGGGGTGGGTCCCTGCATCCCTGGGCTGGAGGGGGTCGGTGGTTGGTCCCAGCACCCGGTATTGGAGGGAGAATGGGGCCGCTCCCGGGCATGGGAAGGGGGCCGCCCCCGCGACCCCGCGGAGGGGGGACGGGGGCCGCCCCCGCGACCCCGCGGAGGGGGGACGGGGGCCGCCCCCGCGACCCCGCGGAGGGGGGACGGGGGCCGCCCCCGCGATCCCGGGGAGGGGGGACGGGGGCCGCCCCCGCGATCCCGGGGAGGGGGGACGGGGGCCGCCCCCGTGCCCCGCGCCGCCGCTCACTTGTGGTTGCGGTTGGGCACGGCCTGC
>NW_020455549.1:35880-38345 GCF_003342845.1 Nothoprocta perdicaria | reverse complement strand
GTATAGACATAGCTATAGATACAGATACAGATATAGATATTGAGATTATAGATATAGATATAGACRTTATAGATATAGATGTAGRTATAGATATGGGTATAGATATAGGTATAGATATAGATATAGGTATAGACATTATTGATCTAGATATAGATATAGATATRTAGAGATAGATATAGATATAGACATTATAGATATAGATATAGACATAGATATAGACATTGTAGGTATAGRTATAGRTATAGRTATAGATATAGATATAGATATAGATATAGATATAGATATAGRTATAGATATAGRTATAGATATAGGTATACACACACACACATATATRTGTGTATATAGGGCCTGTATAGACATGTTGGTGTGTGTCTATGTAGTGTGTGTGCTTAGAGTGTGTATACATATATACAGTGTGTGTAGACGTGTGTCTGTGTGTATAGAGACGTGTGTGTGTATAGAGTGTGCGTGTATATATGTAGTGTGTGTGTATAGACGTGTGTGTGTATGTATACAGTGTGTGTGCATAGCGTGTGTACATATATATAGTGTGTGTCTATAGATGCGTGTGTGTCTGTGTGTGTATAGATGTGTGTGTACATATGTATAGTGTGTGTGTATAGACATGTGTACTTATATATACAGTGTGTGTGCATAGAGTATGTGTGCATATATATAGTGTGCGTGTATAGACATGTGTGCATGGGTAGTGTATAGATATGTGTGTATTTATATATATTTAGTGTGTATATAGTAATATATAGTGTGCATATGTAGTGTATGTATACAGTGTGCATATGTAGAGTGTGTGTGTATAGGTATGTGTGTATACATATATTTATATGTATAGATGTGTGTATGTGTATATGTATATGTATGCATATGTGTATATACATGTATATGTATTGTGTGTGTATAGACATATGTGTGTGTGTATACACACACACACACATATATATACATACGTGTGCGTACACACGGTGTGGAGCTGCTTCCCGCGGCACGGGGGAATCCYGCGGCACGGAATGCAGCGTGCGGTGCCCACGGTGCCCCCGTCCCGGCGCCTGGCCGCGGTTCCGCTGCTGGGGGATCCGGAGCCGCCGCGGGATCCGGAGCCACCACGGGATCTGTTCTAGAGCTGCTGTGGGATCCGGGACACAGGGATCTGCAGCCACCACAGGATCCACTCCAGAACCCCGGTGGGATCCAGAGCTGCCGCAGGATCCGCTATGGAGTCATGGTAGGATCCGAAGCCACTGTGGGATCCAAAGCCACTGTGGGATCCGCTCTGGAGTCGTGGCAGGATCCGGAGCCACTGTGAGATCCGGAGCCGCGGTGGGATCCCCTGCGGAGGGAGCGCACGGCCGGGGGCTCCCGCGGCTCCGGCGGCTCCGGYGGCTCCCGGCACCCGCTCGCGGCGCACGGAGGCTCCGTGACCCCCTGGGACGGGCTCCGTCACCCGGTCCCGGCTCCGCGCCCTGCAGGGAGGGAGCGGGAGGGCGCAGGGGCCGCCCGGATCCGCAGCAAMCCCCCCGCCCTTTCCCGGGCAGCGGGACACGGCAGCGCCCGGAGCCTTGGGGGGCTGCGGCTCCCCGGGGACCCCCGTCCCGCCGGGCACCTCCCGCTCCCCGCGCCCTTTGGGGAGCTCCCGCTCTGGCTGCGCCCACCCGCGGCACCTTGAAACCGGGAGAGATCCTGGGGCCTCCTTTGTGCCGAAACTCGCGTTTCTGTCCCCAAACCCACGCCTGGAGTCGTCAAAGAGCAGCGGCACATGCGCCAATTCCCCCCTCCCCTCCGGGAGAATCCTGGGATGGGGCCATTCCCGCTCCGGGAATGCTCCCGGCGGCTCGCCAAGAGACAGGGACTCGGTGCTCACGACTTATATCATTCTTTATATCATCGTTAAGAGGAGCGGGTATTGATGTACAATGCGTCTGTCGTCTTATTGTGCTTCCTATGAAAATGTGTGTACATAGTACAGATACCAGAGAGAATCCAACACTTTATACACTCGAAGGCATTCAGAGAGCAGTAACGGAAAGAAAATGGCACAAGAACAAGGCCTAAATGCTACTAGATGGATATCTACACTGATACGATGCATATAGATATATATATATATGTACACATATATATATAGTCATATATATTATATATAAGAAATATAAAATGAGAATGATATAATAGAAACAACCAAAAAAGTTTTTTTTTTTCCGGGTGAGCGGCAAGGTCGAATCTCAGCCCCATCTTTAAAAGCTTGAACGGGAGGAAGAGAGAAAATAAATAAACGAGATGCAATGAGCCATCGGGAAAAAAATCCATAAGAAAATTTATGGATGTGGCCGACCCGTCGTCTTTGGGCGATTGCTGGATACAAAGGACTAATTTCCCCACACGCAGTTTCTAATTTTGGTCAGGAAGCAAATAATAATAAATGACGATAATAGAAGCAGGACTGAGCTTTC
>NW_020455549.1:30594-32303 GCF_003342845.1 Nothoprocta perdicaria | reverse complement strand
GCCCGGCTGCAGCGGCCGCCTGGCCCGCGCGCAGAGAGCACGGCGTCGGCGCCGCCGCTGAGGACGTGGCGCTCGTCACACCGGCAAGGGCGAGCGGGTCGGCAGCCTCCCGGCGGAGCCACCGGCACGGGGCTACTCACCGCGGCGAAGTCCCCGGGGCCGCAGCGCTCGCCGCGGTAGCTGCAGCTCAGCAGCATGTCCTCGAGCCGGTGGCACGTGCGGTTAAAGAACCCGTGCAGATTGAGGGGCTCGTCCTCRTCCCCGAGGGGCTCGGGGCGGCGCGGGGCGAAGCCCGGCGCGATGCCCGGCTCGTAGGCGACCAGCGGCGCCAGGTAGAGCAGGTCGTGGGGGCTGAGCTGCGAGAGGCGCGCGCGGTTCACGTTGCAGAAGGTGACGGCGGGGAAGGCGAGCGCCGCGCTCTGCTCCTCGCGCAGCAGCGTGACGTGCTCGTACTGCAGGTAGCAGGCGACGCGGTCGGCCACCTGGTAGAGGAAGACGGAGAGGGAGAGGAGGAAGGCGAGCGCCCAGAGCGCCTGCCGGGCGCCCACGCTGCCCTCCACGAAGATGTGGCTCAGCCCGTGCAGGGTGCAGCTGCCGGCGAAGGCCACCAGGTCGGTTGCGGCCGCCGCCGCCGCCTCCTCCTCCTCTTCGTCCTCCTCCTGCCCGTAGAGGATCTCGTCGGCCCCGTCCTCGCCGGTGCCGCCGTCGGCGGCCGCCGCAGCCGCCTGCCTGTCCTCGCGGGAGAAGGACACGGTGCAGAAGATCTGCAGGGGCATCGTGCGGCCGGGGCAGCCGAGCGCAGGGCAGCACGGAGGGCGCACGGAGGGTATTTGAGCAGCGGGGCGAGAGGAGGAGCGAGGGGCGGTTCTGCGGCCGCCCCGTCCCCGGGGACGCGGCAGCGGCACCGCGCGACGCCGCCCGGGCGGCAGCTCCTGCAGGGAGCGCGGTGCCGGCCGGCTGCTCCGGCCGCTGCTCCCGCGGGGCGCCGGGCTCCTCCGGTCGCCATATGTTCGTCGGGCGCCTTGCCGGGGCGGCCGGAGCCAGGATGCGCTGCCCCGAGCGGTGCCGCCCGCGCTCCGCGCTGCCTCTCTCGGCACGCTTGCTCCATGCCGTGATTCAGGTGGCAAATCCCCYGGAGCAGATCCTGGAGGTGCTTCCCGCCTCCGGTGCTGCTGGGCCGGCGGTTCCCGGAGCGGTGCCGGTGCTGCTGGGAGCAGAGCCGGCCCGGCCGCAGCTCCGGCGTCTCCGGCCGGCGCCTGGGAGGCCCTGGCTTGTGGTTCGGCTCCTTCCTGTGCTCAGCGCTCCGTAAAAGTATCCGGCGCAACCGCAGAGCCGGCGGCCGCGTCAAGGCGCCAGGGAGAGCGGCCTGCAGGGCCCCTCCGTGCCGGCTTATGGAGCCCGGCATTCCCAAAGCGGACAAAGMAGCGGGGCCAGGGACAGATCCGGGTGATCCCGGTGCCAAAGCCCTGCTCTTCCCGAGCACAAGTGATGCCAGGGTCCATCCCGGACCGGCCGAGCCCTGTGTTCCCGGGCCAGAGCGAGGCTGGCTGGTGTCGCCGCCGAGCGCAGCGTCGCGCCGGGGTGACCTTGGGGACCCGAGCCAGCGCCGGCCCCGAGGCCGGGATGAAATTTCACGGAGCTGCGGCCAGCTCGGCGCCGCGGGAGCAGCTCCGGCCGTCCCGCTCCGGCCGCGGGCGCCAGCGGCTCGG
>NW_020455549.1:27312-30278 GCF_003342845.1 Nothoprocta perdicaria | reverse complement strand
CATCCCGACACATCCCGACACATCCCAGCGCATCTCGCTGCATCCTGGGCACATCCCGGTGCGTCCCGGGCGCTCCGGGATGAGGGATCTGCCGGCCGCGCTCCGCAGCCCGTCGCGCTTCCACCGCAGCGGGGATCAAAGCCGGCGCTGCCGTTTTCACAGGGATAAACCCGTCCCTGAGGACAGAGGGGAAAAGGGCGGCGCGAGCCCCACCGAGGTGCCGCTCCGGGTGCTCCGGCGCGCTCGGAAGCGGCTCGGAGCCGTTGGCATCGCGTTCCCCGGGGCGGGAAGGGCCCCGTGGCGCTGCCGGCGCCGCCGCGCTCGCTCCGGGGCTAATCCCGGCGCCCTTATCGGCTCTGGCCACCTTGCCGCGCCGCTGCTCTTATCCAGCCTCCATCCCCCAGATTAGGCGCTTCCCGGCGGATTAGCACTACGCATCCCCATGCGGAAAAACGGGCCGGGAAAGGGGAGTTTCTCCCCGCGTTATCCCGCTCCGGAGCCCCCGGCATTCCCGGCAGTTCCTGGCCCATCCCRACGCCACGGTTAAAGCCCTGAACAGCAAGGGAGGTTCTGGGGGCTCCGTGCTTCCCACCGTTCTGTGCCGCTTCCTATCGGAGCAGCCTCATCTCCCGCTCCGGGCGCTTCCATTTAAATCCCATTAATCTTTCAAAGCTTCCCTGCCCCCGAGCGCTTCCCAGCYGGTGCTTGCCAGGATCCTGGCCTCGCCGCAGCGCTGCCTTCCTCCACTCTCCTCTTCCTCCCCTGGCAGGGAATGGGATGATCTCCCATCGGATCCTCCCTGGGAAGCTCTTCCCGCTCCGGGAATGGCGAGGGGTCCCTCTGCGCCCATCCCGGGATGATTCCCGCAGCGCCGCTCCTCCGTGCGCGTTTGCTCCCACCTGGAGCAAACCACCCACCGGCCGCTTGCAATGTTTCCCGACATCCTTCGCAGCCGCTTGGACGCTTCCCGCAGCCCAGCTGGGGCCGACGGTTTTATTGGCGGGAAGGAGCACATTCCCGCGCGGTGCTTGGGAAGCGTYGGCCGCCTCCGGCCCCGTCTCCGACCCCGTCACCCCCGGGCAAAGCCGGGGCCAGAGAGCGCTCGGGAACGGGATTTGCAAGAGGAGAAGGAAGAGCGGGAGCAGAGAGGCCCCTTTTGCATCCRGAAATCCCGCTTTTCCCGACGGCACCATGGGAAGAGAGGGAAAAGCGGCTCAACGAGGGCTTCGGGCAGCGTTTCGGGGCAGCGCTCCGAGCGGCGCCCCGCGGGGCCTGGAAGCCGCTCCCGGCGGCGGATGCGGCCATTAAACGTTATTAATAATAATGAATAATTAATCCGCTAGCGACGCTCTGCGCGGCGGGAGCCCGCGCGGGACGTGCACCGAGCGCGGCCAGGCCTCAGCCCCCGGGCCGGCCCCGGGGCTCCCGCCGCATCCCGGTGCCCGGGCGGCGGGTCGGGCCGGAGCGGCGGCCGGAGCGCGGAGCCCGCGGCTCGGCCCCCGGCCGGTAACCCATTGAGGAGCCGGCGCCGCTGAAGCGAGCGATTCCACGAGTCGCGGAATGATTCGGGGAGCCGGGAAACGGCRGCGGCTCCCGGCGCCCCGGCTGCATCCCGGGTGCTTCCCGCTCGGCCGCCGGGCTGCGCCGCGCGGGAAGGAGGGAGCCCCAGCTGCACCCAGGGGTGCGGGGGCTCGGGGGGCTCAGCAGGGCGCTCCGGCAGCCGGGCTGCCGGGAGCAGGGATCCGCACGTGGGAATAAATAACAGATCCCCGGTACACCGGGCGACCCCGGAGTTTGGGGCGATTTGGGCAGCACAGGGAACACAGGGATTTGGGAGCCGGTGCGGGGAGCCGCGGGGACCCTCATCGCTCTGTTTCTCTCYTCCTCCAAGGTGCCAAAGCGGATTAGCTGGATTAGCTGGAGGAAGAGCCGCCCTGCAGGACTCCTGGGCCCCTTTCCCGGCGCGGGGGGACGGGAGCGGCGTCCGGGCTCGGGGGCGCTCAGCTCCCGCGGAGCGGCCGTGCCGCCGGCTCGTGAATGATGAAGCAGCCGGCAGGGAGCCCTGATCCGCGCCGCTAACGAGCTCGCCGGCAGCGCGGCCTCCGGGGGCGATTCCCGGGAACGGGAGCCCCTTCCCACCCCTCCTGAGCCGGATACGGGGCCAGGAACAGGAGGGGCAGGTCCAGGGGGAGGGGKGGCAGCCGGAGGGGCTGAGCAAGGGGCGCCCCCCCCATTCCCGGGCGCTGCCGCAGGAGGAAGGGGAAGTTGGGGAGAAGCCGGAACAATCCCCGGATGGGGCTTTGTCCCTGCCCGCCCTCCCCGTGCATCCCGCCCGGAGCTCGGCCGGCTCCGCCGCTCCGAGCGTTCCCTGCCCGGCCCCGCTCCGACAGCTTGCGGCCCCCACGCATCCCGCCCCAGCGCCGCGGCCGCCCCGGCTCCGGCCCCGCTCCGGAGCCCCCCGGCTCCGGCGGATGAGGATTCCCGGCGCGGCAGAGCCGGTCTCAGCGCYGGCGGGAGCCGGAGCGCGCGATGCCGGGGATGCTCCGCAGCGGTGCCCAGGGCTCTCCGCTGATGCTGGAGCCCCCCGGGGCCTTTCCTGTTCCCGGCACGTGGGGAAGCCCAGCACGGAGCTGCCAGCCCCGGKGTGCAATCCCACCAGATCCGCTTTGAGGTGGGCAAAAGCCGGAGGGGAAAAGCAAAGGAAAGCGGAAAGCTGGCGATGGGAAGGAGGGCTGGAGGAGGCGGGAGCCGCTTCCCGCCGGCTCGGCCGGAGCAGCGTGCGGAGCCGCGGGTGCAGCGCCCGGCCTCCTTCCCCCCTTCAAATCCATTAAATCAGCCCGGGCAGCAGCAACGCGGCAGCTGCTCCGGCGCGGAGCGGGAGGCGGGAAGCGGGAAGCGGGGCCGGAGGGCGCTGCGGCTGCGGGGCTGCGTGCGGGAAGCGGGAGCTGCTGGGCTCGAGCAGCACC
>NW_020455549.1:25495-26607 GCF_003342845.1 Nothoprocta perdicaria | reverse complement strand
TTCCGCCGGCAGCGGGAGCCGCCGGCACCGTGTCCGGCACTCACCACTTTGAAGTCCTCGGGGCTGCACTGCTCCCCGCGGAAGAAGCAGGACAGCAGCATCTCGCGGATGTCGTGGCCGGCCCGGTCGTAGAACTCCAGCATGTTGAACGGCTTGGGCTTGAAGTTGCGGAAATTGGCTTTGTCCTGCAGGATCTCCAGCTGCCGCTCGTCGGCCGTCTGCGTGTCCGGGATCTCGTACCTGCGGAGAAGGGCSAATCCCGGCAGGCCGGAGCGTTTCGGCAGCGCCGGGAGCGCTGTGCCGGCTCCAGCCCTCCCTGGCACTCGCAAATCCCTCCCTGCCATGGGCACGTCCAGATCCATGTGCTGGGACAGGGCTGAGGGAAGCCCTCGGGAAAGGCTCCGTCGGGAAGCCTCCCTCCCTCCCTCGGGGTCCCAGGGACCCACCAGCCCCTCGAGGCCCCTGTCCCATGGGCTGGGTGCGCATCCGAGCAGCAGGACCCACGTGCAGGGTGCGTGGGTGCTCTGAGCACCCGCAAGGCTGCACGGGGACCCTGGGACAGGGCCGCGCTGTGCCCAGAACCAGGAGCGGGGAATGTTGCATGGGACCAGGGACATCGCAGGTGGCTGGGGACATCGCAAGGGCCAGGGATATTGCCCGTGTCAGGGATGTTGCATGGGATTGGGGACACTGAGCCGGGGACGTTGCATGGGGACAAGGACATCATGTGTGGCCAGGGACACAGCAGAGCGGGGACGTTGGGATCATCCAAAGTTGTTGCACGGGGCTGGAGATGGTGGAGAGACTGGAGGTGCCACAAGGGCTGGAGATGGTGGAGGGGCTGGAGATGCCACAAAGGGCTGGAGGTGCCACAGGAGCTGCAGGTGCCACAAGAGCTGGAAGAGCCACAAAGGGCTGGAGATGCCATAAAGGCTGGAGGTGTTGCAAGGGTTGGAGATGCCACAAAGGGCTGCAGGTGCCACAAGGGCTGGAGATGGTGGAGGTGCCACAAGGGGCTGGAGATGCCACAAGGGCTGGAGATGGTGGAGGTGCCACAAGGGCTGGAGGTGCCACAAGGGCTGGAGATGGTGGAGGTGCCACAAGGGCTGGAG
>NW_020455549.1:22871-25218 GCF_003342845.1 Nothoprocta perdicaria | reverse complement strand
TGGAGGTGCCACAAGGGCTGGAGATGGTGGAGGTGCCACAAGGGCTGGAGATGCCACAAGGGCTGGAGATGGTGGAGGTGCCACAAAGGTCTGCAGGTACCACAAGGGCTGCAGGTGCCGCAGATGCAGCAGGTGCCGCAGGTGGCTGGAGATGCTGCCGGGGCCGCGGCCACCGGCCAGGCTGGGCACCCGGTTGAGGACCCACCTGTTATTGAGCAGGGCGAGCAGCTCGCCCGCGTGGTACAGGTCGTTCTTGGTGACGCGGCTGAAGCGGAACTCGTTGAGGTTGCAGAAGGTGACGGCGGGGAAGGTGAGGCGCGTGGCCGCCACCTCGTCCAGCTTGGTGACGTGCGGGTAGAGGAAGTAGTACTGGATGCGGTTGGTGCAGACGAGGGCGAGCAGCGCCAGCGAGCCCAGGAAGCAGAGCGCCCAGAGGCCGCGCTTCACCGAGAGGCGCTCGTAGGAGAAGATGTGCGCGAGGCCGTGCAGCGTGGAGCTGCTGGCGAAGGCCTGCAGGCTCACGGGCCGCCCGCCGCCCGCCTCCTCCTCCTCCACCTTGAGGTCCATGGTGGCGCCCTGCGAGGGGAGCCCGTGGGTGCCGGCGCCGCGGGGGCCCTGCCCGCGCCCGCGCACCCTGCGCAGGAGACCTGTGCCTATAGGTGTGCATAGGCATAGGTGTGCATAGGCATAGGTGTGCATAGGCATATATGTACATAGGCATCTATGTACATAGGCATATGTGCGTGCATAGGCATATGTGTGCATAGACATATGTGTGCATAGACATATGTGTGCATAGACATATGTGTACACAGGCATACATGCACATAGGCATATACGTRCATAGGCATATACGTACATAGGCATATATGGCATATAATGGCATATATGTACATAGGCATATGCGTGTGCATAGGCATATAAACATATGCATGTACATACATATATATGCGTGTGTATAGGCATATATATAATGTGGCCCTCTGGGCAAAACTGCCCTCCACTTCTGCCCTGGACATGTACGCATGCATTAAAAAATTATATATGYGTGTCTATGTATATGTGTGTATATATATAGTATACCTACACATATTGTATACATACATATAGCATATATAATATATATCTATATATATTTAGGTGTGTATACATATATATGTGTRCATATATAATATGGCCCCAGGGTGAGGCTGCCCTCAACTTCTGCCCTGGACACATATGTATACATTAAAAAATTACATGTGTATATATATAGTATGCATGCAATTGTATGTGTGTATAACATGCATATATATACATATATAGGTGTGTATACGTATATACGTGAAGATACAATGCAACCCCAGGGTGGGATGGGCACCCTCCCCTGCTCCACCACCCTGGACACACATATATATATATGTGAAAATATAGATAGATGGATAGAAAGATASGTAGGAAGATAGGWAGATAGGTAGATAGATAGATAGATAGATRGATAGATRGATAGATGGATGGAYAGATGGATAGATGGATGGATGGATGTGGAAACACATTTGCATGTGTGTGCATGTGTATATACACACTTCTATATGTATATATATGTAACGTGGCCCTGGGGTGGAACAGGTGCTGTGCCCTGCTCTGCCACCCCAGCCGYACATCCGTGTAAATATGTATGTATATATAAATAGCTATAGAAAGGTGTGCATCCCTATACGTGCATACGGATCCATAACGGCTGTGCCTGGGTGCAGCCCCTGGCGCTGCCTCCCTCCCGCCTCCTCGCCGCTGTCCCCACGGCAGGACCGGCACCGTGCCGCCCGGCTCCCGCATCCCGGCGCCGGCTCCCGCATCCCGCCGCCCCCGGCCGCCCCCTCCCCGGCGGCCCCGGCCCCGCGACAAGATGTCAATAAAGGAACGGGCAGGATGCGAACCTGGGCTCGGGGCCGGCGGGCGGCACCGGCTCCGCGGCTCCCGCGAGGCGGATGCCGGCGGCGGAGCGGCCGCCCGCCTGGGATGCGAGGAGGGATGCGCGGAGGGCCGGGATGCACGGAGGGATGCGCGGAGGGACGGGATGCACGGAGGGATGCGCGGAGGACGGGATGCACGGAGGGACGGGATGCACGGAGGGATGCACGGAGGGATGCACGGAGGGACGGGATGCACGGAGGGATGCACGGAGCGAGACCGGAAAAGAAGGGAACGGCGGCGGGGAGGGGGAGGCCGAGGAGGAAAAGCGGGGAAAGGCCCAAAAATAGCGCGGCCGGTACCTTGGTGCAGCGCGGGAGCGGGGCTGCGCCGCGGCCCTGGCTCAGCGCCGCGCGCCGGAGGCGGCCGCCGAGCGGCGAGGCGGAGCGGGAGCGGG
>NW_020455549.1:8476-22631 GCF_003342845.1 Nothoprocta perdicaria | reverse complement strand
GGAGGAGGAGGAGGAGGAGGAGGAGGAGGGGGAGGGAGGCGGAGGAGCCGCGCGCGCCGGCGGCTGGTGCTGCTGGTGCACGGGGATGAGGCGGGGGTGCGCGTGCCGCTCGGGCCCGCTCCCGTTCCCGCTCCCGTTCCCGCTCCCGTTCCCGCTCCCGTTCCCGTGCCGCCGCTGCCAGCAGCCGGCACCGGGGCCGGCGGGAGCACGGGCACCAACCTCAGCCCCCGCTCGCCTCCGCACTTGTCCTGAAGCTGCTCCCGAGGGGTGTCCGGGCTGGCAGCCCCGCGAAGCGGCGGCTTTGCCGGAGGTGCTGCCTCGGGCACCGCGATTCGGCACCCGGCACGCGGAGCCACGCGTTGCTCCAAGGAGCGATGAGGGAGGGCCGGGGTTGTCCCAGCACCAGCCACCAGCCCGGCCRTGTCCCCACCGCGGCCTCTGCGGGACTCGCTCTGCTCCCAGCACGAGGCTGGGGGATGAGGCTGGGAATGACGGGGAGGGAGAGGCTCAAGGAGGGGACGGGGGGAAACCCAGAGCCCCTCACCTCCGCGCCACCCCATCCCACCGGACAGGGATTCCAAGGAAAAGCAGTGCCATCAACTCCCACTTCCCGATTCCAAGTTGCTTSGGCAGCACCCGAATACTTGTGCCCCAAATACCCCGGCACAAGGAAGCTCCCACAGGCTCCCCTGGCTTTCCTGGTCCCCATTTGGGGACAAAGCGCAAGGTGGTGGCATCTCGGGGGGCTTTTAACCCTTCCCAGCCCAGAGCAAGGGCCTCGGGGGCCAGGCAAGCRCAGGGCATCCCCTGGCCGGGTTAGCCGCATCCCAACGGGATCCCGACGGGATCTCYGGGCGCAGATGTGCTCTCCGGAGGCCTCCGCTTGTTAAAAGGACAAGCTGTAATAAAGGAGCGGTTAATGAAGCCAGGAAAGCTTTTCCGCGCCGGAGTTGGAGGCACTAATATCGCTGCGCTCTGCGTGGGTGAGGAATTAGACAAGAGTTCCTCYGTGCTCACGGGGTTCTTTCCTCCCCCCTATTCATCTTCCTCAACAATTATCTTTTATTTTGATCCGGTTCTATTTAAACCAGCCGGAGCGCGCTCAGGGACGCCGGGGCTGCGGGGCTCGGCACAAAGGGGCCTTGGGCTCGCCGGGACGTTTGCCCCCTGGAATATTTCCCCCGGCTCTGCTTTCCGCATGGCCCCGCACCGCGAATCCCATGCAACGCCGCTGCCAAGAGGGCCTCGCTTGTGGGATCCTGCATCCTGCTTGTCCAGGATGGATGCGATCCAAGGCCGTTGGCTGTGGATCTGGGGATCCGACRGTTGAGAGAAACAAAACACAGGGCAGAGACCCGACGAGATCGTTTCACGGGTGGCCCCGCGGCCGAAGTTCCCTCGGCTACTGTCTCCAGGCGATGCCCCCGGCTCCAAAGCCGCTCCCGGGGGCCGGGGCCCATCCCGCGCCGTTCCCGGCGCTTCCCGCACGCAGCAGCGCGCGGCAGCGGGAGGGTTAACGGTGCCGGCTCCGCACGGCGCCGGCGGGAGCAGCCGGCAAAGGCATCAAAGCGACGCCAGGATCGCGCCGCTGCTCTGCGGCCTTCCCGGCTCCGCCGCGCTGCTCCRGCAGGGATTGCGCTGGGCGGGAAGCAGCGCCCGGATCAGCCTTCCCCCCCAGCCTCCTGGCGACTTYGTAAAGCAAAAATCCACTTAATTCACGATATCCATCAATCTTCCCCAGCCGGCGCGGGGGCACCTACATCCGCCCATCCGCTAACGTGCCGCAGCGGCGCYGGCTCCGGATTCCCCGCTTTGAGGGTGGCTTGATCGCTATCGCTCCTAAATCCGTAAGGAAATGTCATGGGAAGCGCTACAAATAACCCCGATCACCCGCAGCCTCCTGGCGCTCGTCCCTGCGGAGAGCAAGCGGCGGCGCACGCCATCCCCATCCCGGGCGCTCCCGGTCCGAACGGCTCCGGAAAACCAGCCCCGGGGAAGCCATGGGGAAGCGGGGTGCGAGGGGCAGCGCCCGCGGGCTGGAGCGAGCGGAGGGGTTAGCGGGATGCGGGCGGCCGCGGCGCGGAGCGGCGCGCGGGCCCTTATCGGCGCCGGCTGCCCGCGCGCGCGCGCCCGCTTTATCTCCGCTCCCAGCCTGTAATTCAGCCCCAATATCAGAGCGAGCCGGGAGATTAATTTTCTCCGTTTTGTATGGCAAAGGGAGCGGGGGGGGCGTGCTCCGCGCTCCCAGCCGCTTAATCCGCCGAATATTTATCGGGGGTGGAAGGATCCCCGGATCCAGCTGGCCAGACCCTGGGGGCTGCTTGTTTTGGGGGGAATGAGGGAAATGCCGATTCTTCCCTTTCATCTGAGGAAGCCCAGGGGTTTGGGCAAGAACTTCGCAAAAACCCCGGCGGCTTCTCGAGTATTTGGGAGACGACAACTGTGTTGATGAAAAAAAATGGATATCCCCCCTTGAATTTAAGGCGGAAAACATCCCTGGGGCTCCTGTTTTGCAGTCTCCTCCCAGAGCGGAGGCTCCGGCTTCACTGAGATCCCAAATATCTGCCCACAAAGCTCCTTTGTCCCCGTGCTCCCGCCACAAAAGGTCATTGATCAGGCATTAAAAGCCAGTGGAAAGCACCAGAAAGACTCCTGTTGTTTGGGAAGGAGCTCGGGGGCTCCAYAGGAGAATCCAAGGGCCTCCCGGAGCCGGCTCTCTGCTCCGGAGCCGGAGGAGCAGGGATAATCCAGGATGCTCGGAGCGCCCGGAGCGGCTGTCGCCCAAAGGCAAGAGCGTGATGCCACCTGCCGGCACCGGTGCCAGCGATCCCACCGCTTCCCGCTTCCCGCTTCCCACCTCCCRGGGCTGCCGGAGCTTCCTCTCGCTCCAGCATCTCCGCATCTCCGAGCCCACGGGCAGAAAAAGCACCCAAAAAATCTCTCCTGCTTTCCTGTTTCCCCCTCTGTCTTGAAGTTTTGCAGGGAACAGTCCCCAAAACGGCTGCCTTACGGCTGGAGAACTCGGGTTTGGRATTAAAGGATGTTAAAAGAAAAGGATTTTCCCCCCTCCCTGAGCATGAAGCTGCACTGAGGGGGTTGCGATTCCCCATTGTGCTGTCCCAGGCTCAATTCCCTGTGGAAGCTCCCGCTCTCCGGCTCCGGCGCGGAGCGTCTCCGGTGTAAGGGACGGACGGGATCAAGATGGATGGCGGGGAGGAAGATGCAAGGAGGAAGATGGAGGCAGTGGGAGGAAARCGAGGAGCATCCCTGCTGCCTGCGCGGCCCCACTGCTTCCGCCAGGAATCGCCGGAATCGGGGAATTAGCATAAATTCTATTAGCGGTTTCACAAAGGACACATTCCGAGGCTTCTCCCGCTCTCAGCCTTGACCTAAGGGACAAAATTTGGGTTGAAAACATATCTCCCCGGGTCACTGCATGGCAGGGGGTGGCCACCCAAAAATAGAGGCGACCACCACYGTGTCAACAAGGGGGGCAACACAAAACACTCCAAAAATGGGCCAAATACACGTAATTTTGGCCATTTCTACCAGGAAGCCTCATCCCTGCATGCTCTTTGGAGGCTTTTTACCATCGGTGGTGAATTAATTGCTATTAATTTGCTATGGGCAGGCGGCACAACCCACGCGGAGCTGCTCCGGCCAGCGAGCGCCCGCTCCCGCTCCGCGATTTGGAGYGTTTAGTTCCGCTCTCTAATTGCTAATCTCCGTTCCTCAATTACCCGCCGTTTCGCCTCCGATTTTGGAGATTAACCTGCCTTGTGGACACGATTCGGCTCCCCGAAACGGCCTCGTTCAGGGCTGGGAAAGAGCAAATGTCCACGAGGGGAAGAGCTGCAAAACACCTGAAATGTTATTTTTTTTTGCAGCTGGGCAGCTGTCCAAAACAAAAATTTCAAGGAAAAATTGCTGGCAGTGGCATTTTTCCGAAGTGGGAGCACTTAATAAGGGGCCTCAGCTGCGTGTGAATAGGTTCCTGGAAGGTTTTGTGTTTTGTGAATGGGAATGGACGGAAAATGGAGGTTTTCCTCCTATTCCAGGAAGTCAGATCCATAAATTTCTCTCCTCCTTGAGGGCCGAAATTTGTGCGTCATTGTTGCGGTGTTTTGTGCTTGTTGATGGCCCGGCTGAGAGGACTCAAGACCCACAGCCAGTGCATTTGATTAGAAGYGAAGGTAATTTGGGAAAAATGATGGTTTTTAATATCTGAGAGGCGCTTGGGGAGCTTTGGAGGGCTGGAAGGGGCCCATCACCTCCCACATATTGTATGGGRGTTATTGACTTCTGGGCCTGGGCCGGGGCTTGGGGACAAGCCCCAAAGAAGCCAACAAAGACGGGGAGAGGAGGGGACACGATTTTGGGGTAATCTGGGGCCTTTCAGCATCCCCCACCTGCTCCGTTGCCAAGCAACGCAGGCCGGGGGSCCGAAGTAAAGATGGCGCCGGAGCGTCTTCACCACGCGGCCGTTGGGGCGCTGTCCGCCCTCGCGCGAGGGSAGGGAGCGGAGGAGACCGTGCCCTCAGCAGACATGGCGGCGGCCCGCCTTCGGGCCGGCTGCGCGCAGAGCCAATAGACGGCCGAGAGGGTGGGGCAGCGGCCTGTGATTGGCCGGCCGCGGGGATTCAAACCCGAGTGCGGGGCGGTTGCGCCGGGCGGTTGCGTCTGGCGGGAGCGCGCGCCGGGTCGGCGCCTCAGGTGAGCGGCTGAGGGGGAGGCCTCGGAGCCGCCGGGCTCGGGGAGCCGCCGCGCTCGGAGCCGCCGGGCTCGGGGAGCCGCCGCGCTCGGARCCGCCSSKCTCGGAGCCGCGGCCTCGGGGAGCCGCCCGGGCGGTTCATGCGGGCGGGTGGGCAGCAGGGCCCGGGGCGCAGCCCCATCCCGGAGCCCCCGCAAGGTGAGCGGTACGTGAGGGCCTCGGGACCCCTCGGGGCTCCCCCGGTGCCCTCCTGCTCCTTATGCCTTGCCCTGTGCCTCCAAAGCCCCTGTTATCCAGCCCCCCGTGCGCCCCGGCCGCCTCTTGCTCGGGAAAAATCCTTCCCGAGGCCTTCTCCCTCCATTGCCTCCCATGCTGGAGGAAAACATGCTGACTGCCCTGAATTTCAAACGCTGTTTGCTCTGGGAGCCGCAACTTGGCGTGCAGCTAAATTTAAAACTGTATTAGAACTCCCCAGAATGTTGCACCTATTTTTATCTTAGGATGCTCCAAAACCTTGYGGGTTTTAGTGGCCTACATAGTGCCAAGTTGCTCGTAGCCCGGGTGTGAGTTGTGTTCTGCAGCCTTCCAGAAAGGAAATCGTCTCGGGGGGCTGAGCCCCTGTAATTTACTGCAGGTTATTTGAAGCAATGAAACTGTGAGCTAGGCTGTGTCTTTATATTGCTGTTCTCTTCTATACGCGTGAGTTTGGCTATATCTTGATTAAAACATAGCTCCTGTGTTTGTGTATCTGCCAAAACTTGGTTTTTTGTTTGTTAGTTCTAAAGCTGGCTCATCCTTGGGATGCGAAGCTCTGCTCGAAGGGGGTGAGCAAGGGTTGGGCTGGTTGTTTAGATCTCCTTCCTTGGCAGGCGAAGATGGAGACCTCGGTGCTGAATCTGCGGAATCTGTTTGACCAGCTCGTGTGCCAGGTCGACGTCCTGAGTGAACGGAACGAGTATCGTAAGTGAGCCTGTAAATACACAACGAGTATCTGCTGTGAGCCTATAAATACCCGAGCAGCGGTGGCTGCTGCTGCAGAGCCCTGGCTGAAGCTGGGGGCAGCTGCATCTGTGTGGGGGCTTGCTTTTTTCCTCCTGTTGTCCCCAAATATAGGGCTTTGGGCTGAACTTTTGGGCAGGGCCGTGCTCTGCTCCCTGATTTCCTGCAGGGTCTCGTGTGTCCCAGCCCTCCTGGTTGATGAAGGGCTCGGTCTGTGCTCTTGGTTGAACGTCTGCGCTCTAGGTGTCCACCCAGGTGGACAGCTACAAGCGAGCACTAGTTCACTAGTGTTTGACAGGCCAGCTCGCCCACTTTCCCTATCCAGGATGGGATACGTCACTAGATATCAGCTCTCGGCGAGCAGGGCTGCGGAGTCTGCTCTGTTTGCTAAAGACCGAGCTGTTTTCTCCCCAGAATTCGCTCAGTTAGCGAGGAACTTTGAAGAGTTTCGGAAAAAATCCCAGAAAACGGAGCATGAGCTTGCCAAGTACAAGGATCTCCTAATGAAGACGGAAACGGAGCGCAACGCGTTGGAGGTGAAGCTGAAACACGCCCGCAACCAAGTGGACGTGGAGATCAAGCGGAGGCAAAAGGCTGAAGTGGACTGCGAGAAGCTGGTGAGGGATTCTTTATTACCAGCTGGCTCATTAGGCTGCCGAGAGCTAGTGGTTAATTTGCACTGCCCTGGAGAAAAGGGCTGCTGCTCATAAGAACTTTTTTTTAATCCGGCTTGGCTCTCTGTAGTGGCCTTTTCCTTTGACCTGGAAAAAGGGCCAGCGGCCGCTGTTTGCGGCGGAGCTGCTGGTTCCTGAGCGCAGGCTGCTGTCGCTTTGGGCCATTAACGCTCCCCTGGGAAGGGCTATCAGCTCAGTGTCTCGCGCACTCGAGATGAGTTCAAACAGTAAGTTAARTTGAATGGGAGTCTGCACCGTGGCAGCTTCTGATCCCACCTGCCTCCACAGGAGCGCCAAATGCAGCTGATCCGAGATCTGCTCATGTGTGATGTGACCGGCAGCATCCAGCTCAGCGAGGAGCAGAAGTCTGCGCTCGCCTTCCTGAACAGGCCCCAGGTCTCCGCAGGGAGCTCRGGGAACAAGAGGTAGGCAGGGGAGCGTCTTGTCGCGAGTAACAGCCCTCCAGCTCTTGGACAGCTGCGATCCTGCTGACGCTGCGCTCCTATGAGCAGCGCTTCACTCCCTATTCCACTTTGAAATAGGGCTCTTATGAGTCRGTAAGATTGTTCTGGAACCACAGCTTCCTGAAAGCCTCACTGATACGTGTTTCTTTTAACTTTGATTTTTATTTGCTATCTTTTTCTCCCTCCTTTTAGGCTGTCTACAATTGATGAATCTGGCTCAATTTTGTCAGACATCAGCTTTGACAAGACTGATGAGTCACTGGTAATGTAACGCCACCACGYTCTGAAGTTTTTTCTCAACTAGAAAACCTGAAGGGTGTGGGTAATCTCCGGGGAAGTGGTGTTTAGAGCACTCTGGGATTAAGCTGATGTTGCTGATCTGCATTTCTTTGGAGTGCTGCTGGCTAAAACACAATGAAAGCCTTGGTCAGAGGCTGTGTGATATTTACCTTGAGCTAAACAGTGCTGTGCCTTTCCCACAGGACTGGGACTCCTCTGTGGTGAAATCGGTGAGGCTGAAGAAGAGAGAAAAGCGGGTATGTTCAGTCCTTGCCTTCAGACGGCTTCCATTGTTCGCCTTGGGTGCCGCAGCGTCACCATCTGTCATCTAACAGCCCCTGTGTCGGCTCCTGAGCTGCTAAGGGCAAGGCAGCTTCAAATGGAGCAGCTGCGGGGGTTTAGGTTCAGAGTTCATTCTGATCTCGCTCATCTGCTGAAAGCGACTGCGGTGGAGGTCTAAGTGTCTTGTTCTGGTTTGGCTCGCAGCTGGCAAGCAAGTGCTTCAAGACAATTAGCCGCTACCAGATTTGGGGGGGAATTATCATACTCTCTTTCTGTTCACACTCAATGGCACTTGCCCACTGAGAGTGGTGTAACGGATCACGATAGGGGTGGGTGAGGAAGGGCAGGAGTTACARCAACGTTCGGTCCTCGCAGCAGCAGAGTTTAGTGCTAAACTGATAACGCGCCTGTCCCGTTGACAAAAATGCYGCATCTTTTCAGCGCTCCTCCCGGCAGTTCATTGAAGGCCCCCCCGGACCCCTGAAGAAAACACGATCAATTGGCTCCACGGTGGAGCAGGTAYGGTGGGCTCAAACCCTTGGTCCTCTTGCTTGCCCCTTTCCAGGACCAACAAGTAGGAAAATCCTTGTCCCGCCATCGTACGTGTCGCTGGCACTAACTGCGGGCTCCTGGTTGCAGGGAAATGAGTCCATAGTGGCAAAGACGACTCTCACCGTCCCCAGTGATGGTGGCCCCATTGAAGCCGTCTCCACTATCCAGACGGTGCCTTACAACCTCAGGAACCAGAGGAAGGGTAGGTGCCCCGTTTGCCGCTTGTCCCAGCTCTAGAGCAGCTGGTGAGAGGGCCGTGAGATAATCTGCAATATTACAGGAACTTTTGCTGCTCCTTAGGCAGCTGCTTTTAAATTATAGGGTCTTTTCTTGGAAGCAAAGGTTCCCCAGGGGAGTGATTCTGTTCCGAAGGTGTCCATCTCTTCCAGATACCCTCCAGCCTTGGAGCAGCAACTCCAGCTTGGGCAGCAGGCAGCTGCAGGCCAAGTCGGAGAGCGATGGCTCCAGCACTCCGCAGGGCACGGGCGGCGTGAGGCTGCACGAGTTCGTCTCAAAAACGGTAGGTCTGCGGGCAGGAGGAGCTGGAGAGCGGGGACACAATCGCCTCCCATCAGCCTTGCTTGTTGATTAATCAAAGGCTCTGTCGGATACAGACCCGGAGCGTGGGCAATATCCYGGCCCTCCTGTGAGCTTGTGGGAGGCCACAGTTGCAGTTTGGGTCCTGGCACGTGCGTGTGTCTACCCTGTGAGACCCGGTCCTGCCGCTGGGGAGGTCTGGCTGCCCCTGAGGGATGCCCCAGCCCGCTGGAGCATGCAGTTCCCAACCCAGCTCCCGGGAAGTGAGGCTGTGATGGCTGGAAACAGACTTAATGAGCAAGATTCCCCCAAACGGGGCTCCTGAACCAGGGGTTGGCGCCTGATAATGTCCGAGTCCATATTGACTGTAACCTGCCTGGATCAGGGAGTGTGTTATCCTGCCCAGCTCTCCGCTTCCTCCGGAGCGGCTGTGCTGCATTAATCTCTTCCTGGTCTCTGTATTGCTAGGTTATCAAACCAGAATCGTGTGTTCCCTGCGGAAAGCGGATCAAGTTTGGAAAACTGTCTCTAAAATGCAGAGACTGCCGCGTGGTGACTCACCCGGAGTGTCGGGACCGCTGTCCCCTTCCCTGCATCCCCATCTTGGCAGGCACTCCCGTCCGGATCGGGGAGGTGAGGCCCCGGCGAGCTCGGAACAGGGCAGTTGTGGCAGCGAAACGCCTGCCTGGCGTCTGGCTAGAGCACGCCTGAGCTCCCAGCTTCCTGCGGGAGAGCTCCCGTTGCTCGGAGCCACGTAGTAAATCCACAAATGACCTTGTAAAAGTATCCTTGAAAAGCAAGGATTTGCTTGGGGGAAGTGGGCGCCTTGTGCAGGAGGGTGTTGAGCGGGGTGAGCAGCGGCTCTGGGCAGGCACTGCTGCACCGGGCTAATGGCTGTTAAGTGCTTCTCCCTTCCTGGCTTGTGAAGAAGAAGCAGGGATTCCTGAGCCGAGATGCCAGGGTGAATTCCTGGGAGAGCGTTTTCTGTGTCTTGAAGGCTAAATATCAATTTTATTTTCTCCTCCCTTCTGCCTCCTAGGGGACCTTGATGGACTTTGTCCCTACTACTCATCCAATGATCCCTTCCATCATAGTGCACTGCGTTAATGAGATTGAACAGCGAGGGCTGCGTGAGGTAAAAGCAGGATGAGGAGTGACGCGGTGCTAATGGAAGGGTGGTGGTGTCAGGGAAACAAATTAACCCCCGGACTCCTTATTTACGGAGYGCGCAGCGTGCTCGGCGCTGGCTGGGCAGCGCTGCCCGCGCCGAGCGTTGCGGAGCAGAGGCCTCCTGCTGCTGTCAATGCTCTGCTCCAAGCAGCGCTGCTTGTGTCGCAGACGGGCCTCTACCGCGTGTCTGGCTGCGACAAGACCGTGAAGGAGCTGAAGGAGAAGTTCCTGAGGGCCAAGAGCGTGCCTTTGCTCAGCAAAGTGGACGACATCCACGCCATCTGCGGCCTTCTGAAGGACTTCCTGCGCAACCTGAAGGAACCCTTGCTCACCTTCCGCTTAAACAAGACCTTTATGGAAGCTGCAGGTGAGGAGGAGCGAGGCCAAAGGGCATCTCTACCGCTGGGCTCGGTGGTCACGGGCTCCTCTGACAGCCCAGGGCGCTCGCTGCTCCGTTGCCCTCTTGCTCACGGCCGCCCTCGTGATGAGGTGCGTGCTAGAAAGGCCTCGCTCCTGCCGCGCTGCTTCAAGGGACCACGTAGCTCTAGGTGTTGAGTTGCTCCCTCCACAAACCCGCGACAGCTGCCCCGCGAGGCGCTCCTGGTGCTGCCCTCAGCTCCCCTTCTGTGCTGGGAGCTGCCGTGTTCCCACGGCTCGGCAGCCCCCTCGCACAACACCCGCGCAGCAGGCCAGAGGCTGGCACAGTCCTGTGCGACCCCCAAAGACTACGGGGAGCAGCGCGTGGGGGCAGCAGGAGCCTCAAAGCGTTAACCGTTAGGTAATAAATCAGTGACTGGGGCCAGGGCGGCTGTTGCGAAGAGGAAGGAGGCAAGTTCTAGGGCTATGGAGCTGTTGGAAGGGCCTGTGCTGGGCTGCYGTGTTCCTTGGTCCTGCGGCCAGTGCAGGGCACTGTGCCAGTTGTGCCCCTGCCACTACCTTCATCTACTCTGTTTTTTTTTCCTTTTCTTTCAGAAATCTCTGATGATGACAACAGCATTGCCGCTATGTACCAAGCGATCGGGGAGCTCCCGCAGGCCAACAGGGACACTCTGGCTTTCCTCATGATCCATCTGCAGAGGTGAGTGCAGGTGGTCACCAGTGCCTCCTCRGGGAGGTGACAGTTACTGGTTTGTGTTCTGGACCTGCCTGCCCTSAACTGGGCAGGCTGGGGGGGTGTTYGTGTAAAAAGAAAGAACGACCTCCTGCCCCTCTCATCCAGAGTGGCTCAGAGCCCCGAGACCAAAATGGACATTGCCAACTTGGCCAAAGTCTTTGGCCCCACAATCGTCGCCCACGCRGTGCCCGACCCCGACCCGCTGACGATCCTGCAGGACACGAAGCGGCAGCCCAAGGTAGGATGGCGGGACCTGGGCACAACATCCCTGTTAATAACTCGGCCCAGGGCCCCGGGGCTGCGCCCGTCCCTCGCTGCCCGAGCCCTGCCGTCGCCGCAGGTGGTGGAGCGGCTGCTGCTGCTGCCCCTGGAGTACTGGAGCCAGTTCATGGTGGCGGAGCAGGAGAACGTCATCGAGAACACGGCCGCCTTCTCCGCTCCCCAGACGCCCGACTTCAAAGGTACCAGCTGCCTCTTGCTGCAATAAATGGCCTTCAATTAGCGCTGCCTCCGAAGGGGAAATCCGCCCTTCCTGGCGGCGCTCGGAGGAAGCGCAGCGGGGCAGGAGGTGCCAGCCCGCCCCAGCCGTGGGGCAGGGCTCGGTGCCCCCTCGCTCACGCCTGTCCCCACAGTGAGCATCCTGGGCCCCCTCACCACCCCCGAGCACCAGCTCTCCAAGACGCCCTCGTCCAGCTCCCTGTCCCAGAGGGTCCGCTCCACCTTCGGCAGAACCACCCCCAAGTAAGTGGGGCCGGGGGAGGCGTGGGGGGCCGGGTGGGCGCAGGCCCAGGAGAGCAGACCGGGCCGCAAAAAGCTGCCCTGCGCTTTCTCCCTGGTAACTTCTGCTTCTCTTGAACTAGATTTGGGAGCAAAAGCAGCTCCGCCACCCAGCTCAGCCGCCAAGGCCACTTCTTTGCCTCCCCGGTGCTGAAGTGAAGYGGAGCGGAGCCTGCAGCGTTGCTTTTAACTTTGCACAGCGCGAGGCCGGGCTGCCGTCGCGCCGCRCGGCCGCCTCCTCGCGGGCTCTGCGGCGCTCTTGCGGTGCGCTCTCCTCTAGCCCTGTCCTTGGCGGCTGTACTCGCACACCATTTTAGTAAAGAAACCCACCCCGGCCTCGTGCCCGCCTTCAGCTGCTTCTGCCCCCTCTTATGGAGCTGCCGCCTCTTGCCAGCCTCCTCCGTGGAGGCAGCGGCCCCGGAGCACCCCGGGCACCCGGAGCTCCTCGTGCAGGGACCGGCTCCAGGGCAGAGCTGGGCTGGGCTGGGGGCCGCCCTGGCGCTGGGCAGGGAGCTAATGGGCACCAAGGGGGTCTGGGCCGGAGGAAAGCTGCCCTGGTACCCCTGCCACCCCCTACTGCCCCCGGGCTTTAGCAGGGCCTGGGCGCTGGTGCTGCTGCCCGGCCCCCCCGGCCCTGGGGTGCAGCGGGACCTGGGGGTGGGTATCGGTGCCTGTTTCCCTGGCCCGGGGTGCAGCGGGACCCGGGGGTGGGTACTGGTGCCCGTCCCGCCTGGCCCCGGGGTGCAGCGGCACCCGGGGGTGGGTACCGGTGCCTGTCCCTCCTGGCCCCGGGGTGCAGCGGGACCCGGGGGTGGGTACCGGTGCCCGTCCTGCCTGGCCCTGGGTGCAGCGGGACCCGGGGGTGGGTACCGGTGCCCGTCCCGCCTGGCCCCGGGGTGCAGCGGCACCCGGGGGTGGGTACCGGTGCCCGTCCTGCCTGGCCCCGGGGTGCAGCGGGACCCGGGGGTGGGTACCGGTGCCCGTCCCTCCTGGCCCCGGGGTGCAGCGGGACCCGGGGGCCGGTGCTCCCGCCCGGATGGGCGCGCAGGGCGGGCGCCGCGGCGGCTCCAGCCCCAGGGCGTTTTCTCACCTCGAGGTGCGAGGCCGGCGCGCGGGCCGGATATGGCACCGTGCTCCACCCCGCTCTGCGCCGCGCGGGGTCCTGCYGGGCGCTGCCCGGCACCCTCCGCTCTCAGAGCCAGCGCCCGGAGCCGTCGCCGTGGCCGAGGGGCCGCGGGGGCAGCGCGGGGAGCAGCCCCCAGCCCGGGGGGCACCCGGCAGGGCCTGCGCCCTGCCCTGTGCCCGCTGCGGGGACACGATGCGGGGTGAGTGGGGAGCTGCAGCGGGGCCTGGCGTGTGTGTCTGTGTACATGTGTGTTTGCATGTGGGTATCCATGTATGTATGTGTGCCTGTGTGTATGCATGTGTCTGCACATGTGTATGTGCATGTGTCTGCACATGTGTGCATGTGTCTGCATCCATGTGCACATGTGTCTACATGTGTCTGTGCGTGTGTGTATCTAGGTGCTTGCATGTCTGCACATGTGTGTGTCTATGTGTATCCATGTGCACACGTGTCTACACATGTGTCTGCATGTGTGTATCTAGGTGCTTGCATGTCTGCATATGTGTGTGTCTGTATGTGTATCCATGTGTACATGTGTGTCTGTGCATATGTGTATCTAGGTGCTTGCATGTCTGCATATGTGTGTGTCTGTATGTATATCCATGTGCACATATGTCTACACATGTGTCTGTATGTGTGTATCTAGGTGCTTGCATGTCTGCATGTGTGTGTCTATGTGTATCCGTGTGCACATGTGTGTGCAGAGGCAGCTCCAGCTGCTGGGGCGGGCAGGTGTGTGAGGAGACACGTGCAGGGGCAGGCACATGTATGTCTGAGTGCATGCATGTGGGTGTGCACACGTGCAGGGCTGGTTCACGCAGGGATACACACGTGTGAGCTGCACGTGTGCAGGAGGGCGCAAGTGTGCGGGGGCACGCACATGCCGGGGTGCCTGCGTGCAAGGGTGCAYGCAGGAGAGGGTGCACACATTGCAGCGAGTAGCGCTGCAGCACATGCATGTAGGGYCTGTGCCCCAGAGCTCTGTGCACACACGTGTGCTGCGGTGTGCATGCAAACACGTGTGTGCTAGGATGTGTTTTGTGGGTGTGCACATGTATCCGTGTGCTGGGGTGTGTGTGCATGTATGTTGTGTGGGGGTGTGTGCACATACCATGTACCAGGGTGTGTRTTCCCGTGTGTGCACATGTGTCAGGGTGCCTGTGCACACATGTTCCTATGCTGGGGTGCACGTGTGTCTATGTGCTGGAGTACACGTGCATGTGTGTTCTGTAGGGTTCATGTGTGCATGTGTCGTGTTGGGGTGTGAGTGCACAGGGGTTGTGTTTCAGAACATGTGTGCACGTGTCTTCCTGTGCTGGGCTGTGTATGCACACATGTTGTGTGCTGGGGTGTGTGTGCACATGAGTCATGTTCCAGGGCACGTGTGCATGTGTGTTCCGTAGGGTGCATGTGTGCACACATGTTCATGTGTTGGGAAATGTGTGTGCACATGGGTTGTGTTCCAGGGCA
>NW_020455549.1:4789-6776 GCF_003342845.1 Nothoprocta perdicaria | reverse complement strand
GGAGCTTCCTCAGGAACAGCCAGAGATTCCCTGGGAATGGCCRGAGCATCCCCGGGAATGGCCTGGAGCAAGCTGCCCAGTGCCATTGTATGCAGAGCATCCCTGGGAACAGGCAGAGTGTCCCCAGGGATGGCCTGGAGCAACCTGCACGGCGCTGCCGTGTGCGGAGTGTCCCTAGGAACAGCCGGAGCATCCCTGGGAATGACCCGGAGCGACCTGCCTGGCGTTGCCGTGCACGGAGCAGCCGTGGGAGCGGCCGGAGCATCCCCGGGAATGGTCTGGAGCGACCTGCTCCGTGCTGCTGTGCATGGAGCATCCCCCGGGAGCGTCCTGCTCGGTGCTGCCGTGCACGGAGCATCCCTGGGAATGGGTCGGAGCAGCTTGCTCTGCCCTGCCATGCGCGGAGCATCCCTGGGGAGCAACCTGCTTGGCGCTGCCGTGAACGGAGCAGCCCCAGGAMCGGCTGGAACATYCCCGGRAATGGTCTGGAGCGACCTGCTCTATGCTGCTGTGCCTGGAGCATCCCCAGGGAGCGACCAGCCGGGCACGGCCGTGCACGGAGCATCCCCGGGAACGGCCTGGAGCGACCTGCCCGCCACTGTCTGGATGCACCAGGGGCTCCCGGGCAGCCTCTGGAGCGACCTGCTCTGCCTTGCTGGGATGCATGGAGGCTCCCTGGGGTATCCCTGGAGTGAGGTGCTGAGCACCGCTGGGATGCACCAAGGATTCCTAGGAAAAACCTGCACCGCCCCGCTGGGCGCTGCCGGGGTGCACCAAGGATCCCCGGGAATCCCCCAGGGTGACGTGCTGGGTGCTGCCAGGGTGCACCAAGGATCCCCGGGAATCCCCCGGAGTGACGTGCTGGGTGCTGCCAGGGTGCACCAAGGATCCCCGGGAATCCTCCAGGGTGCCCTGCTGGGCGCTGCCGGGGTGCACCAAGGATCCCTGGGAGGCTCCCGGAGCGATGGAGCCGGCAGCGCCGGGATGCAGGGAGGCTCCCCAGGGAACCCTGGAGCGCCGCTGACGGCAGCGTCGCGATGCTCCGTGTCTCCCTGGGCCCCATGGGGCTGCCCTGGGGTCCCCAGCGCTGCCCCCGGTCCCGGTGTCCCCGGGGCTCTTCCCAGCACCCCTGGGTGCCCCAGAGGGGCTGGCGATGGTTAACGAGCAGCTGAAATAAATCAGTGACACCCCGGAGCGCTGGGGAGCAGGGACAAGCGGGAGCCGCGTCCCCTGGGTGGGCCCTGGAGCGGGCGCCGGGCCCTGTGGGGAAGGGGCTGCGGGGGCCCCCGGCCACCCCGAGCCAGCGCAGGAGCTGCCGGGCTGCGGGGACCCGGAGCGGGGACCCGGAGCGGGGAGATGGAGCGGGGACACGGAGCAGGGACCCGGAGCGGGGAGATGGAGCAGGGAGATGGAGCAGGGGCAGGAGGGACCCCGGGAGCAGCGATGGGGACGGGGGCGCTCAGGAACCCCCCATGTGTGTCCCTGTGGGTCCAGCCCCGTGTCCTCCTGGGACCTCCCCATGTCCCCAGGGTCCCCAGGYGCCCAACCCCGTGTCCCCCATTGCCCCCCGGCTCCGTGTCCCCTGTGTCCCCAGCCCTATGGTCCCAGTGCCACATCCCGCTGTCCCACGTCTCCAATGTCCCCAGCCCCACAGTCCTGGTGTCACCCACCCCGTGTTCCCCAGCCCCACACCCCCAGGGCCACATCCCCGTGTCCCCCAGCCCCATGTCCCCAGTGTCCCCACGCCCAGGGCTGCCACCACTCACGGGTACCCGCGGGCTGGCCCGGCGCAGCTCTGCGCACCCAGCCCCATCCCTGTCCCCATCCCGGTCCCCATCCCGGTCCCCATCCCAGTCCCCATCCCGGTCCCCATCCCTGTCCCCATCCCTGTCCTTGGCCCCGAGTGCGGTGGGGATGAGGAGGGACCTGCAGAGCGGCCCGCCCGGCCACGGGTGCCCGGCGGCACTGCGCTGCGGCAGCTTGCAGC
>NW_020455549.1:0-1113 GCF_003342845.1 Nothoprocta perdicaria | reverse complement strand
GGATGGGATGGGATGGGATGGGATTGGAGCTGCGATGGGAGCCGGGATGGAGCTGGGAGCCAGGATGGGTGACAGGAGCCGGGATGGGGGACACGACTGGGAGCCAGGATGGGAACTGGGCTGTGGGGTGGGAGCCGGGATGGAGCCGGGATCTCCCCCTCAGGTACTTCTTCCTGGCACGCGGCGAGGAGCCCACGGATGTCACCAACCAGTGGCTGGAATGGGAGGCCACCGAGCTGCAGGTGGGTGCCAGGCGGCCCAGCGGCATCGCGGTGTCCCCGGCGGCGTCGCGGTGTTGTCCGTGTCCCCGGCGGCATCGCGGTGTCCCCGGCGGCGGCGCGGTGTTGTCCGTGTCCCCGGCGGCACCGCGGTGTCCCCGGCGGCGGCGCGGTGTTGTCCGTGTCCCCGGCGGCGGCGCGGTGTTGTCCCTGTCCCCGGCGGCATCGCGGTGTCCCCGGCGGCGTCGCGGTGTTGTCCCTGTCCCCGGCGGCGGCGCGGTGTCCCCGGCGGCGGCGCGGTGTCCGTGTCCTCGTGTCCCTCGCACCATCCCCATCCCTGTGTCTCCATTGTCCTCATGTGATCCATATGTCCCCATGCTGTCCCCGTGCCCTCGTGCCGTGCCCGTGTCCCCATGATCCCCACACCGGCCCTGTGTCCCCATGCCATCCCCATGGCCCCTTGTCCCTGTGTCTCCGTGTCCCCATCCCTGTGTCCTTCACGCCCTCCCCGCGTCCCCATGGCCTCCACACCATCCCTGTGGCTGCACGCCATCCTCCTGTCCCCACGCTGCCTGCGTGTTCCTGTGTCCCTCATGCCACCCCTGCACCGTCCCCGTGTCCCCACGCTCTATGTGTGTCCCCATGTCCCCACGCYGTCCCCGTGTCCYCATGTTGTCCATCCCCGTGTCCCTCATGCCGTCCCCATGTCCTCACGCTGTGTGTCCCCATGTCCCCGTGTCCCTCACTCTGTCCCCTTGTCCCCATGTTGTCCATCCCCGTGTCCCTCATGCCATCCCCGTGTCCTCATGCTGTCTGTGTGTCCCCGTGTCCCTCATGCCATCCCCGTGTCCTCACGCTGTCTGTGTGTCCCCGTGTCCCTCATGCCATCCCCGTG
>NW_020455548.1:756554-757433 GCF_003342845.1 Nothoprocta perdicaria | reverse complement strand
CTCTCCAGCCAGGCCCAGGGGGCTGCTCGGGAGCCCCCAGAACGCACGACTTAGTCTCCGTTTCTGAGCTCCGCAAGCAGGGCCAGGAAGCCCCCGGGGAGCAGCAGAAACGCACGACTTAGCCTCGGGTCCCGAGCAGCCCCCGGAGCCTGGGCTGGAACTCACAAACGCAGCACTTAGTCTCTGCTTGGGAGGCCTCAGGGCAGCCCCGGGGCCTGGCTGCCCTAGGAGGGGGCCCCACAACTGGGCCCCTGGTCTTGAGGCCTCCAAGCAGCTCCTGGGGCCTGGTTGGGAACCCGCAAACACGGGACTCGGCCCGAGCTCCCCAACCAGCCCCCAGAGCTGCTCTGGAGCCCCAAACACACAGCCCTGGGTCTCCACTTGGGAGCCCCCTGAGCCTGGTGGGGAAGGCAGCCCTTGGSAAGGGAGGCTCCCTCCTGCAGCTGGGGGCTCAGGAGCAGCCTCAGGGGCTGCTTGGGAGCCCAGGGCAGCAGAGCCAGCCCCGAGCTGCAGCCCCYGSAGCTCCCAAAGGCAGGAGGGAGCTTCCCTTGCTGAGCCCCAAAGTGCCCCCTGCATTTCAGAGCCCCAAAACACAGGACAGAGCCTCTGCTTTGGAGCCCCCACAGCTACCCCCGGGTCCCCTAAGGTGGCCTCTAACTCCCCCCAGGCTGCCCCTTCAGCCCCCCGTGTTCGCACCCCACAGCCCCCCGCCCCAGCCCTCCCCAAGCCCGGGGTGGGGGTCGGGGCCGGGAAGGGGGTCGGGGCGGGTCGTGCTTGGGACCTGGGTCGGGGGCCCCTCCGGGCAGGCCGGGCCCGGCCCGCGGCGCTCGGCAGCCCCGGGGCACTCGGGCGGGCGGCCGCTGCGCTCCGGCCCTTCGG
>NW_020455548.1:752632-753549 GCF_003342845.1 Nothoprocta perdicaria | reverse complement strand
GGGTGGGGGGAGGGGGGTGGCTGGGCGCGTGGACCCCCACCGGAGGTGGGGGTCCGTTCGCGGGCGCCGCGGCCGCAGGGAAGCCCCCCTGCACCAGGCCGAACCTCGCGTCTGACTTAGAATATACAGCGAGAGGCGCCTCGGGGACCCCCTCGTGTCCGGTGTTTGTGCCACTGCCGGACTCGTTAGCCACGAGGGAGGGGCTGCTAACGAGCCAATTATTCAATTAACGCCTTAAGTGTTCTGAAGCTCATCAGGCAGTGGGAATGAACTCGATTTCATCAAGTGATGGAAGTTGTCAGGAAGGGGCAAGTTGTGACAGTGACTGCTTGACAACCTTGGCCAGGGGGAGCCRGGCGGGCGCAGCAGGGGAGGGCAGAGAGACACCAGCAGGAGACACCAGCTGCTCAGTCCAACAGTTTATTCCAGGTGCAGCCAGGGGCTCCAGCTCAGAGCTAGTCCATCCTGGCTCATTCAGGCATCCACACACAGGCAATGTTCACAACATCAGGGCTCAATGAGCACCAGCTGTCAACAGGGAGGGGACCCAGGGAAACCAATGAGTCAGCATCACCCAATACATTCAACCCCAAATCAAGCCATTTTATTCACGTAATAAAGAAATACTTAAAACATAATCTGGAACAATAAACACGTCTCTGTTACAAGCAGTTACAGTCACAAATGAAACCCCTCGCAGTTACAGCCATGGTCACAGCTGGGAAGCTCCATGCAGTCCCYACAGACCCCACACRCTCARGGCTCAGTGTTTYCAGCCCCAGCTCAGCCCTTTCCTGCCCATTCCGCAGCAACATTCAGGGCCCCGTTAGTGCCCGTGGATGCCACCCGCGCCAGGCTCCGTGCCCAGCAGCGCTGCGCCCCACGGCACCCCCACACCCCCCCGCCCGGCGCCCCCT
>NW_020455548.1:618636-751908 GCF_003342845.1 Nothoprocta perdicaria | reverse complement strand
CCGGTGCCGGAGCCGCCAGGACGGGGCGCACAAGGGGACGAGCGCGGCGAGGGCGGCGTCTGACAGACACTGTTGGGGCTGCACAGGGACAAGTCCCCCCGTGACACGAGCTCCGAGCAGCTCCCGTGCAGCCCAGCACTGCACTCGTGTCCCCGTGGGACCCGGCCCCAACGCTCTGGGGCACCGGGGCACCCGAGGCCCTGCACAGAGCTCTGCCCAGCTGCCCCGCTCCCCAGGGAGGTGTCTGCCTCCCTGCCCCAGCTTCTCAGAGGGGACCAAGCTCAGAGGAAGGAGCAGGGCAGAGACGCCCAGCGCCCGCCCTGCCCGGCTCCAGCAGCGCAGCCTGGCGCAATGAGAGCGAGCTCTGTCAGGAGCAGAAGGGTCAGGCCGTGCTCTCATAGTTATCATTTGCAGAGGGAGACAACCATTTTTATCAGATTTGTATAAAAAAAAAACAGCAGAGTTTTCTTCATCTTTTCCTCTTTTTTTTTTTTTTCCAATTTATAAAAAGCTTTTACAAAACAAAAGCGTGTTTTAACACCACATTAAACTTCTGTTCCATCGGGCACATTGTTGTTCACTTTGACTTCTAAGTTCACCTGCTTCACCTTCCCGCCTCTCACATGGGAGGCACCCCCACTTTCCCGCAGGATATTGATATTCCTCACAGTGCAGTATTGGCTGCTCATAGCCCTGGCTCCCTCAGGCAGCTCCACCTTGGTGTTCAGGGGATGCTCCTCCGCGATGCCGCTGGCAGCCTCCTTCCTCTTCCTCAGCCTCCCACACTTCCTGGCCAGGAAGCACATTCCCAAAAGCAGCAGCAGCAGCAGCAAGACGGCAGCGCACGCGCTCCCGAGGGAAGCGCCGCTCTGCAACAAGGAGGCTGCGACAGCCACTTCCTCCACCTCCAAGAGCAGCGACTTCATGTTGGTGCCGTTCTTGAGCTGGTCACCTTCGTTGTCATAGACCAAGGTGTCGTCCAGCAGCCGCCTCCCGTCGCTGTCGGCCAAGTCCCTGCGGCCACGTTTCCAGCTGCGAGTGAGCGATCGCTGAACGCGAGGCCCCGCTGCGCTCTCGGGGCCAATTACGTAGATGACTTGAAGGTACCACTGATGCCCAGCTTCCACCTGGAAGAATGAGAACATAGGGACATGTGAAATTTTACCGACATGTTTTAGATAAAGCTAAAGCTTTATCTAAACCAAGCTTTACCTTGGTTTAAGGTAAAGTTCGATAGAGTTGGTTGCACTTTCTGGAGCAGCTTTTTGGCTTGACCGATTATCAATACAAACACTCCCAATGCTTCCACAACACCTGCAATATTTATCACCCATCATGATGTTCACTCTTCCTGACTATCTTTGCCAGCTGTAAAAAATCCTTCAGAAAAAATAAGGAGATGCTTCTAAAGAGCTGCCTGTCTTCATGCTTTGAGAAGGTCCTTTTTCAAAACAGCTTAAAACCAGGGCAATTCTTCATCTCCATGTTCTGTACTGGAGAGTTTGCTGCTTATTCTAATTACATTAACATTTGTCCTTTCTGGGCAACGTCAGATCCCAGAGCCTATGTAATTCACAGACCATCTGGGGCAATGCAGACACCGGGGTTAATTTCTGGCTCCCCACATCCCGTGCCACCAACCTTGTAGAGAGCGTCCACCTTGAGGGTGAATCCGTCCACTCCAGGCATGCTGCTCACTGACTGAAACGCTGATAATTCTGAAGCAAAGTGGGCATCAAAAGGGACATCGTGGAAGTACTTGTCAGTCACTTCTGGTTGGTTTCGGTCCTGCAAGGCAGAGAGGCTTTGAGAGCAGCAACGCGCGCAACCAGCGACATGTCCGCAGCACGCGGACCTTCGGGGGGGCATCAGTGCCAGGACAAAGCAGAGCGCCCCTCAAGCCAAAGACACCCTTCAAACACATCCTCTCCAGCCCAGAAACCCAGTCTGATGTCAACCCTAATGAATGTGGGATGCATTCCTAAGGGAAACCACAAGCCAGCTCCCCCCACACTACCCATTACTCCAACAGCCCAGGACAAAAGGTAGTGTAAGATGCCCTAGAAGGGCCTCAGTCACATGGGCATGCACATTCTCCCCTATCCCCCATATAGACACGTACATTTGTGGGCTACAGCACAGAAAATATTTACAACCTGTGGGAGTTGTAATCCCTGCATACTCACTGAGCACTAATCATTTCAATAGGAGGTTTGTTGAACCAAGCATGAGCAGAAAAGATTCACCATGAGCGTGTTCATGTCTGGCAGCCCTACGGGACTAAAGCCATTCGTGTCACTTCTGTCCCCAGGCGGTTGGTTGTGTGGCTGCCAGCGAGGACACTGGCACGTGCTAAGTTCTAAGCAGGTCATTAGAGCTAATGCGTCTTGGGAGCTAAGCACAGCTTTACACAAGGAAGAGGAATGTCTGAGGAAGTGAGAAATGAATCTGCTTTTCTATGCTGCCAGCATGGTTGTGCCCATGCCACGGTATCAACAGAAAAACAGGGAATTTTACAAGTCTGCTCCATCATTTCTTTTTTTCTTTTCCTCCACATCTCTTTATCCTTTAGACTAAGAAATACGCATGGGTAAGGACAGCCCAAATCTTACCAAGAGGAGAAATCTGTGCTTGAGGTGCTTGTTGGGCTGAATGCAGCCGTATTGGGGGCCCTCGTTATAGACACTTCCCGTGGGGTCAAAGAAAGGCACGTGCCCATCCTTGCCGGTACAAAGGTAGACCTTCTCCAGCTGTAGCTTGTAAGCAGCATTCAGGTTTTGTTCAGGGTGCCAGAGCACGCGGCCATACAGGATTTGACCTGAAGAAGTTGGGAGAAGACGGCTCAGCTGAAATTCTCCAAATGATATCAGGGAGGAGAAGAAATAAATTCAGCAGGAGAACTATTTCCAGGGTCAAACACATCAAGGAGAAATGGATCTTATTTTCGATAGGTTTTCATTTGCATGTGTAGATGACAGAATATTGTGGCAAAAACACAGTCCTGTTTTGTCTGCAGCTCATGTGAAACCGACCCATGTCAGCCTTAAAATGTTACAGGCTGCTGTAAAAGAGGCAAAACCAAACGGGCCTTTTGCCATTCTCTGTCTGTCACAGAAGCCAAGTGCCAAGTGAGGAAGACAGAAGCCTTAGATACAAGCGGCACAGGAAAGAAACAAATCCTACCTTTGGAAAAAGCCCCCTTGTAATCCATTTCTGCCACGGACAGTTCGGCTTTGGTGGGATCCATCAAAAACACTTTCTCGTTGTTACAGAGCTGAAACTCAGTGTTCAGGGAGTAGACAACAGGGACAGGGCGGTTTGTCTGCTGGAAGGCAATAGGGATCAAAAATCTAAAATGGGGACAAGAAGGGAAAAAGGAGAGACTGAGTGAGGGCTGCTCCAAAGTTACCCGCTGGGGAGCCGTACACTCCCTTGCCCTCTCCTCCCTCCCGCTTTATCCCGGGCAGCCCAGCAGCCCACACTCCCGCACGGGGCTGCAGGGCAGCCATGCCGACTGCTGGTCCTCACCCTGTCCCCTTGCCCAGGGAGGGCACAGGGCCCCGCGCAGCTGCTCTCGCCCGCAGGGGCTGCGGGGCCCCTTCCCTCTCGGCGCACACCGTGGCGCCGCGGGGCCGAGCGCCCTCTCACCGTTCAGGAGCGTGAGCTGTGCAGGCCGGGCGCTTGTCCCCGCGCTCCGTCCACGGCTGGGTGGGCTGCACGGTGCAGGGGATGAGGAAGATCGTGTACTCTCCAGAGTAGTCCTTCCTGCAAAGGGGCGGCAGGCACCGCGCTCACCCAATCCACTCCGCGCTCTGCACCCAGCTCCAGCGCTCACCCAAGCCCTGCCCTTTGGCAGCGAGCGCGAGCAGGGGAGACCGAGTGCAGAGCAGGACCTAGCCCGCACCAGTGTCCTCCATTTACCCCAGCACGTGCAAGAGGCTGCTATTTGGCGCACGGGCCTTAATTCGGCCTCTGCTTCTGCAGGGGCATACATGGAAAAAGGACTAAAGTAACAAAAAAGGCTGTGTTTCTTTCAGGTCAACCAAATCTCCCCAGTGTTTAACATAACCACTTCTACTGAGCACAGCACTAAAGATCACTAAAGTCACACAGAGGAAATTCTGTTTTAATTTGCAGACTGCAAAACAACTGTAGACATGGGGTCACCCCTGGAATCTACCGAGACACTGTTGCCATGCCTAGAAAAGGGCATTTTACAGGGTGGACTCATTTTTTTTTTCTACTTCTGCACTGGACTGAGGCTAAGGTGACATTCAGCTGCTGAAGGGCAGGGGCAACAAGGACCAAATGTCACCAGGCGCGATTCAGTAGAGCCACGTGTGCACAGACTGGTGGCAATTACCCCAGCAGCCCCAGCTACGCTGGGGAGCAGAGGAAGGGGCTGTGGGCAGGAAGGGGTCCTGCAGTGCTGCTGGCCAAGCTCTCCCCGCTCCCCTAGACCGAGGGTTGCAGGAAGGTCCCGCAGGCACGTGAACCTGCTCTGCTCACCTGTTATAGGAGCTGGTGGCTCTCCAGAGCTGGTAGGGTGAGTCAAAGGTCTGGGCGCTCCACAGCAGCTGCAGGTCAAACTCGATGCCTCCCAGGTGCTCTGGTGGCTTTAGGAAAGACTTCACATCTGGCAGGCTGTGGTGCTCCATTACAAAAAGCCCTGCCAGGAGGACAGGGGATCCCTCAGGGATTTGCCCTCGTGCTGCTCTGCACCTCCGTGCTGCTCCAATCACCTATTTAAAGCAGGAGTTGGGGCTCATGCATGGGAGAGGGCAGCAACGGGCATGCAGCTGGCCTGATCCTGCCCAGAATAACAGACCATAGTGAATTCAGTCCATATACGAGTTACTTGTTAGGTTAAGGCTCTGAATCTAGCAGGTAATGAAAATTATTAAACCCTAAGCAGCCAGGGGTCGTGAGGTGCTGAGCTAAGCATCTGGTTAAATTGTTAGATTAGGCATAAGCACGTTAGGAGGCTTGGTATTAGCATGAAATGTGCATATGCTCCTTCTTTGGAATGTAAGAGAGTTTGTCCTAACTGCACAACCAGAGCAATGAGCCACGGAACGAATCTACACCTTCGGTTTGCCACGCCAGCAAGCCAAGTGAGAAAGAGATTTGAACATAGGGGATGCTGGCATATGAGGTTCATGTATGAGCAGCAAGATGAACTCAAAGCACAAGGCCAACACTGCTGGCTATAAATCTAGGTGCTCCTTCTCTCCATCAGGACTTATACTCTTACCTCTGAACTTGGCCTGTGTCTTGAACTCGATCACCAGGCGGCCGTCCTCGCGGATGTAGATCCTGATGATCTGCAGGCGGGCCGAGAGCACGCTGTCCGTCTGAATGCCTGCACGTGCAGCAAGAACAGAGGAGAGCGGGCCCTAAAGCGAGCTCTGGGTGTCAGTCCCAGCACAGGAGAGGAGCCACACAGGGTTTTTAACAGATACGGGTTGCTACGGGAAGGAGGTCTCCCGATGAGGGTTGGGCGGCTGAGGGACATGACTGTAGCTCCCACAAGGGAATCGCTGGAAAGTGATGGAGATGAAACTCCAAATGTGCCAAAGGGAGCAGAGCGGCCTCCGCTTGGCCGTGGTGCATTAGGGGACATCACGGGCCTCTTCCTGCAGTGCTTTCTAGCACCTAGTGATCATTTGGACGAAAAGGGAGAGCCTGCAACAGCTCCCTTGCTAAGTATTCCCAACTGCTGCCTTATCTGGATTCAGTCTGCACACTATTTACTTTGAGCATGATCCATGCTCAGGACTGCAGCTAAAAACTAAGAAAATCAAGAATAAAATGACTTCCCCAGCCACCCACAAATACCTCACACCTACCTGTTCTCCAGAGAACAGTATCATAGAAGAAGGAGAACTCCATCTCGGTGTGATGCTCCAGAGATGCCCAGCCTCGCGGTGCCGTCACATAAACGTAGGACACGTAGAGCGGGACGTGCACCGTTAGGAAGGACTGAGCAGAGTCCCGCACCTGCCGGTACAGCCCCCAAGGGTGGTTACGCACGGGCTAGCGGGGAGACACTGGCTCACTCCTGCAGCACCCACCGTGCTCAGCTTCTGCTCTGGGAAGTCTCCTTGCTCCCGGTTTGCCGGCACTCCATGCCGTGTGTGCGCCTCCCAGGGTGGGCACAGAGTTAAGTCAGCCCTCCTGGTTCAGGTGCAACTTTCCCAAAGATGGAAGAAATCCAGAGCTGCACAGCTTGGAATCTGCTAAAAAGCGCCCGCATCTTTCTAGACCCACTAATACATGGGTGTAAATACAGGTCATGGGCATCAATGAAGACAGTCGCTCTGTGGCGCATTTAAAAAAAAAAAAAAGAAAAGAAAAAGCTATCACTGGATTTCTATTTGAAAAACTATCATGAGAAACTGTTTGGGAAAAAAAAGTGGGTTTGCAAATACAGAGTGCCCCTCACAGGCTACAAAATCCCTCCAAGAAGTCAGAGATGACCGTGTGAACTCTCTTGACCTTTGTGTGTAGGCACTTTGGACAATCATATGGTTTAAATGAGTGTATCTCTCTCCTAATGTTAAAGCGTGTTGTTATTAAAACCCAGAACAAATGGTGATGTGACCACAGTTTCACCTCTGAAACAAACAAAAACCCTTCTAATTCTAGTTATAACTACACCAACCAGACAAACAAACTAAATCTGGCTTGCTCAGAAGTGCCTCTAATAGCCTGTGCAACAGCAGAGTCTCATGCATGAATATGCCCCATTTCTAGTCTGCAGAAGGCAGCTCTACTCTGCTAGCCCCTCGCAGAGCCCAGAGAGATGCACTCCAGCCTGGTTGGTGCCAGCCTCCACGAGCCCAATTATGTAGATATTCAGTTCAAGTACCTACTCTGCATCTGTGCAGCCAACTAGAGCTATAAAAGGAAAGGCAAAGTCTTGTTCCATGCTGGCTCAAATTAAGAGAGATCATGCTGGGTGTAGCATTCTGCCTGGGAATTTACTGTATGAGTCTAACATGGGGAAGATATTCCGTGAGTGAGATTGCACATGTATAATCTGTCCATAAGAGGGCAGTGGGACATCCCAAAACAGGGAACCACGCACAGCAGCTTTGCCCGAGAATGGACAAGGACCTGGGTTAGGTGGAAGAGCTTCAGATACGTTATCTTACCTGGAAGTCAGCAGTGACAGAGCCTCCACAGATGTCTATTAACTCGGTCATGTCATAGTAAGCGTCAAAGGTCCAAATGCAGCTCTTGAGGTTGAGGTGTTTGTAGAGCTGGATCGTCTTTGGCTCTCTCACCGTGGGGTCAAACTGGTAAGGACGGTCATAACCAGGACCAAGGACGATACTATCCTGAGTAACTTCATCCAGGAATCCTGCCTCTGGGATCAAGAGATATCAGGGAATTTAATCAGTCTGGATTTTCAACAGCCTGAAGCTGTCTTCACTCTCAAATCTGGTCAGTGCCTTTTATTGTACTAGGGCTTAATGGCTCCTAGAGGTCAAACTGGGCACATACCAGTCTTTATGAGTAAAAATGTTACAGGAATGGGGCAGCAAACACACATGGATCTATTCATTACAGGTTAAACTTAAAAAAAATGCAAGACAACTTGGGTCTACAATGAACAGGGTGAGGTAAAACAGTCCCTGTCTACTGTGAGGAAACTCTGCTTAGTTAGTAGAGGAAAATGATTTTTTTTTTAATGTAATATCAAAAGTGCCCAGAGGAAGACAGACACCTCTGCATTTCTTCTCTGGCTTCTCCAAACCTCCAAATTCAGTGAGCAATAGTAGGCTTTAAAGATTACCTGAGATGCCTTTAAGGTCCCTGATGGTGACCAGGTTTGAGCAGACATGCTGGTGCCTGTAGATAGACTCGGAGAGCAGGAAATGCAGATTGTGCAGCGGTAGGGTGGAGATGAGGGGCAGCATGCCATCCTGATGAGGAATCTGCACTGAGATGTGGATCCTGGAACACAGGATAAGGGCAGATAAGAGGGCAGAAAAAGAAGACCTGGCAGGTACAAGAGCCTCATACCCCACCACATGCCACAAGGAAGCAGGGCAGGGACATGGGCAGGGGAATAGATGGTCTGGTATTGAGTCACAGCTGGATTTCCTTGCCTATGTATCTGCTCCTCAAACCACTTCTCCAACTGCCTGGTTGTTTCCTGCGAGGATGAGCAACCCTGGGGTGGAGTGGGGTGAGAGGCAGTGAGCGCGAGCGCGGCCCTGACCACCCTGTGTGGAGGGATGTGGTTTCGGACGTGCACTCTCCTCACCACCCGGGCCAGCTCTGTAATCCCTAGGGGCTCCAGGGAGGACCGCGCGTGCGCCCTGCTCCCAGCTCATACCTATTGGGATGTTCCTTGTGTTTGACGTCCAGGTACTTCAGAGTGGCAATGAACGACTGTGCCTGGAAACCTCGGGCTGTTCCCGCTACCACTGGGGTGTGACAGATGGCACTGTCTGTCCCTATGGTAACTATGTTGCTTCTGAGGGGGGTCCCCACATGGCCAGCCTTGTCCACTGCCTTGGCCACACAGCGCACGTGGAACCGCCGGCTGAAATAAATGCTGTCCAGCACCTGCAGGCAATGAGGAGAGACAAACACAGATGGGGGTCACCAGCACCTTCACAGTGACATCCAATGCTCTCCCACAAAGCTCCCTGAGCTGCCCCAAGCCCTCATGTGCTCTTGTAACCTCTCCACGCCAGGCTGTAATCACTTACCATATGGTTGACGCTCGTGAACGGTGTGTTGTCAGTGATGGTTTCAAAGGGTGACCTGGCCCCGTTGCTGTCTGTAGGGGCTGCTACCTCCCAGCTGAACTGGACTGACGACTGATTGATGCCAGCCTCGCTGCAGCGTTCCTTCATGACCGCGTACTTGGGGAAGCGCGGGTCACACGGAGTGACGCAGATGAGCGGATAGCCTGGGGAAGGGGATTTCTTAGCACCCTCTTTGGTCGCTCCTTCCACATTGTCATAGTCAGCCAGGGTGACGACCTGCAAGGATGCGGGACAACAGTGTTCGATGGGGGTCAGGGAAAGAGCCGCAAAGGCAACTCTTCCTCCCACACGCTCCCAGCCTGCCACAATACTGCACCTCGAAACTGCATTTCAGAAACCTCACTGGGGTTTTCAGTCTGTACTCAAAGGCCTAAATCACAGTCACAGCAACAGGGAACTTACCACAGGAGGTGCCGGAAGAATCAGGCTCCCCGTTGCTTCCTGATCCAAAATAGTCACTATTGCAGTGCTGGTATCTCCGAGAACAGCGTCCACTGGGTCATCTGGGCCCAGCACCAGTGAGAAAGACTCATGCCATTCCCGGTCATCATTGGACATGATCTCCACCTTAAAGATGATGTGGTTCATACCTGTCAGTGTGTGTAAGAGAAACAGAAAGAACTCAATTCATCACACTGACAAACCAGACACTGCTCTAAAGCTGCCACTGAATACTGAGCAGCTTGGCTAGGTCGTGACCACAGAAAAATTATGATAAAGTATGCATTATGATTTTTATTTCCATTAATTTCCACTAATAATTAACCTCCGCTTCCTCATAGGAATCTACTCTATACATAAAACTCCAGCTATGACAACTAATTCGACTGATTGGGTAATAGATTTACTAGCAGGTGCGCCATCACAGGCTTAACAATGCCTGATTTATATTAGCTGTCTGTAATAAAAATCTGCAGTCCAAATTATGTCCTGCTGTGAGCATCTCTGCTCTGACTCTCAGGCCAGTATGCAGAGCTCCTTGGTGAGGGCTTCTGAGTCTCAGTGACGTGGTCTGAGCCACCTTACAGGATCCTGAAACAATCTCCGATGACGATGATGATGTTCCCTGTGGACCGCTTTACCTAGCAGACACTAGTGCTTCTTCCTCTGTTCTTATCATCCTTCTTGTAATAGCTCAGCTCTTTCATATCACAAAATTATAGCTGTAGCCAAGTGCAGGGCTGTAGCCCAGGGGAGTCACATTAACTTTAAAGATGAGCACATGGTGGGTAGCCTTATGTAGTATATTTAAAATATATTACTAAGAATCTCCTCCAAAAAACACTCTGAAGGAAGAAAAGAAAGGCTCTTCTCATCCAGGACAGGCATTGTAAAGGGATGAACTGTGGTACCCAAGAGAAAACATGGCAAGATTTGGGATGGCCTTCCAGCCTTTTCAAGGGACATGAACCCCTGTGAGCAGCCTCCACCGTCTTTCTTTAGCCTTAGACAATGACAGCCTGCTCAGCCACTCCATGAGGAGCAGTCAGACCTCACACAAAAAATGGTCTTGTCTGAATCTCCTGCATATTTCTCCTTGTTGTTTCCTTTCCCACATGCGAAGAACATCACATCACCGCCTCGAACCTCCCCTCTAGGGATCCTTTACCTGGGCTGAACTTGAGCACTTGACTCCTGGGGTAGTAATCCACTCCCGCCTGAGCTGAGCCATCACGGGTGCTGCAGCGGACTTTGGAGGTCCTGTTCTGATCCCCTCTCCGAACCACCTTGATATTTAAAACTGCAACACCTTCTGGGCCGGGTGGTTCCCGCACTTGGTATGAAGTTTCTTCAAACTCAATGGTGGGTGCTAAAGAAGCAGCAGTGAAGAAAAAGCCCCAGGTTGACACCATAGCTCATTGCTTACAGCTGGAAGTATACTGTCCTCCAGAAGCTACTGTTCCCCTTCCTCCCCACAGCTCTCTCCAGGTTGTGGCCAAAGGGAACACAACAGTCCCCAGAGGAGGCACAGCAGCTCCCTGTGTGACTGCACTGCTAGGGAGATGGGACAAATGAGTGCATGCAAGCCCTGTTTATTCAATGTCTTCTGCAACATCAGTACACAAAGTGCCCCCCCGATGACCACGTGATGGTCCTGCTCATAAACCAGGGGGTCTGCAGCACACAGGTAAGTATTTCTGTGAGAATGAATCCAAAGTTGTTCATACAACTGAAGACATTTCTTTTGCACTGAATTAAACTGTCTATAGGACTGTGCTGACTATTTGGTACTACATCCTGCACTGCAGCTCCTACATCTGTTTTGCGCCTCCTCACTTACCATCTTCATCATTGGTGACAGTTACAGTTGCCATAGCCATCTTTCCAATCCTAGCTCCACTCCAATGGTTTCCAAGTGGGCTACCAAGATGGACCTGGAACTGCTCTTCTGGTTCAAAGGCAGAGTCATCGCTGATGTAAACTGTGCAGTTCTTCACCTAGCACGAAAGAGAAAGCAGGAAACGTTCATAAATCTCGTGAACCCATTAAAAGACCGGACTGCTTCCTCACCATCTGAGTACTGCCAACCCTGGAAGATGTACTCTTCTATTTTTAAAGCTATTTCCTCTGGTGGGAAAATCAGCACAATTACATGATGAGACACAGCAGTGAAGAAGACATCTACCTCCACAAATCAACAGCTCCCTGCTACAACACTCCTTAGTCCTACTGACATAGAGGATTTTTTTAAAAAAAATGTTTTAACCAGCCTCATCACAAACAAAGACTCCCTCCGGAGGCTTGTCATATATCCAGAGCCAGAGGACTTGTGATTTAAAGCCTTTATGGAACGAGCTCTGGAGAGAGGCAATGAGGAGGTCTCCCATCCACGGCTCTTCTTTCTCCGTATCAGATGGGTTCAACTCACCTTCTCCCCTTTCAGAAAGGTGATGCGGGACTCCTCTGCATCTCTCCTCTCTGCAAAGTCCTCCACGACCTCTGCTGTCTGGCTCTGGGTGTAGCACCTGACAGAAGACTCATAGCTGAGGTCCCCCACACGGAAGATAGGGATGTGCAGGGCACCCTCCTTCTCCTTCACTGTGTACACATCCTTGCTGAACTGCATACTGGGCACTGCAGGAGGCAAGAAGAGTTAAGCAGTGATGAGTTCCCATGAGAGAGACAAGCTAATGGAGGCATGTAAACTCTTGGAAAATGGTTGCATGGAGTTTGACAGCTGGAGAATGAAATGACCTCTTCATTGTGCCTTGGGAAAGGATTTAGCTTTAAAAAAAACAGGGGCCTTTATTATCATTAGCCCTCCATGGATAACAGGACTCACAGACCCTGCTGTCCCTCAGAAAGGACATGGTATTTGTCTTAATCACCTACTCCAAAGGCTGCTGAAACTCATTTCTGCGCTAACATTTCAGTGCTGCTCCAGTGTGCTGGAAAACAAGACCGCCTGGAAGCGTGGGGTGGCGAGTTTGTGAGGCATGTCAGGAAGGGATTATGTGAGTACCGAAATAGGTGCTTGGTCCCAAAGCATTATGCCACTGTCCGTGGACAGGCATAAAATAAGTGGTTTGCAGCAAGGAAGACACACTGCAACAGCAGATGAAAAGGCAGAAGTGGCTACATTCTACTACAGAGTTAGATTATGCAGGTGGTCTGCTCCCCAGGCAAGCAAATATGAGAGAAATTAAAACATACGGGACAGGAAACCTACTCCGAAACATTCTCACATGGTAGGGGAGAATCCAGCCCATGGGGAGCATGAGGGAGGGCTGAGCTCTAAGCAGAGGAGACAGCCTGCCTAAAAGCGAGGGGATCCTACTGGATAATTCACTGTGCAAAGACTCGGTGCTCTTGTGGACAATGATGCATGGCAAGATCAGGGTAGCCAAACAGAACAAGAAGATCAAGGGTAACTTCACTTGGACAAGTCTCCTGAAGAAATGTAGAAGGTGAGGCTAGGATGGACCAGAGAGAGGTGCCATAGAGAGCTTACCATCTTGGAAGATGTCATTAATGGCCACTATTGCTTGGAAAGGCTCTGTCAGCTCAGCCCCATGGGGTGAGCTGAGATATACAACAAATGTTTCCAGCCCTTCTATCACCGGATCCTGAGCATCATCCAGGATTGTCAGAGTGCAGGACTGAAAGGAAAGCAAAAACCCCACATTTAGAAATGCAACCTTCAAACCCACATTCAAACCCACATTTAGAAACTCAGCCTTCTGTGATCCCTGGCACTCACATTTGGATATCCCATTCAGGCCTTTTCTACTTTCATTAACCAATGATTGCTCTTCTGGAAATAACATTCCAGATCACCAGGCACATCACTCAGGGAACGGGCAGCCCCCTTTACCCTGGGAGAGATGTTCTCAGCGGGTCCAGCTGGAGCACTGCGCTGATGCGCATCTCTGCCTCTCAGATTCATTAACACTACCCACACAGCACCCTAGTGCTTCCCCTCCTTTAAGGCTGTTACAAGCAGCAGTGCCTGGCATACAGTAAGCACGTATTAATCCTCAGCTTCACTTTATGCACCCTCTCCTCATATATCATTCCCCATCCCCATCTCTCATGTTTAGGAATGCAGAAAGACCATTAAATGCACAGGTGGTGTGAGATACCTAAACATGGAGCAGAAGCCAAGACTTCACTGCTATACCAGCTGTTAAAAATCCACTGTCCCAGTCTCTTGATGCTGGAACCATGTCTTTCAAGATCTGCTATCAACCATTTAATCCACGCTGAGCTGTGTCATCAGTCTGGGTCATCAAACCAAGCAGACCCATCATCAACCAAAGGTGCTTCTTACCTCTTGTGTCCTGCCTGGTCTGAACTCTATTTTCCTGGAGCTGGGGACATAGTCGGTTCCAGGGCTCGCAGACGGAGGGTCTGAGGTCCGAGTGGCACACCACACAGAGACAGGGGTGGACAGATCAGGTCCCTGCCGGAGGACTGGAATTTCAATGTTTCCTGCATCACCAGTTACACACAAGAGAACCAAGATCAGAAGGCAGCCAGACACCACAAAACTACCTCCTCTCCCTTTGCTTGGCCCCTCTCCCTTTGTCACCACCCCTGCACTGAGCACGGATCATTGCAGAGAACAACCTCCGGCCCTCCCTCGGGGGCACAACAAAGAGCATCAACCTGCCAGGAATCTTTTATGCCACACTGCAGTGCCCCAGACTGCTCTTCCTGATGCCCCATGCTGCTGAAAAGCCATGTGCACAGGCAGCCCGCTCAACACTGAGCAGCGGCCCCCGGGGGAGCCCCGCTGCTTTTCACCTGCCGCCTCGCTCACGGTGAAAGAGGCATTTCCCAGGAACACGGTGGAGGCGTCGTTGGGACCAGCGATGAAGACGCTGGCTGAAGCCAGGCTTCCAACGCGGGCGTTGTCGGAAGCATCAGTCAGTACGATCTCAAATTCCTCCTCCTCTTCGTATTCGCTGTCGTCGATCAGCGTGACGTCGCATGTTGCCACGGTGACACCTGGCCCCAAAACAACGCGGCTGTCGTCTGTCATCCCTCGGGACTTGAAGTCGGAGCCAGACTCCAGCATATAGAGGCTACTTCCCTTGGCTGATTTGGGGACCGTGTAACATATGGCAGACACAGTGCTGCTGGTGTCCCCTAAAATGAAACAGAAAAACATGTAACTCTATGCAAATTCTTTTACTTCATTTGCCAGACTATATTACATTAACATTATTAAGTTAGACATTATTCATTTAAATAATGAAAAGAAATATTTTTTACTATCCTACCCATGTGTTCAAAGAACGCAGGATACATTTAATCCTAACCACTTCTGTTACCTATAAAGTACAGAATTAAAAGTCAAGCTCTAAGCAGCCGCAAGCACTTCTCAGGACACTGGCAAGTCCTGTGCTTGTCACCTGTCACCTTCCTGGCGGCTACAGTCTCCAGGACTTCCCACCCACCCTCTGCAGCTGGGCACAGGCTCAGCACATCATCCCCAAGGTGCTCAGTGCTTGTGGAGTCGCTTTCCTTCCCATGCCGCAGAGCCCCGCGGGAGCGGAGACGGTTGCTGCGTGTGGCTCGACCCACCTTTCCTTTCAACAGGAGCGGACAGAAGGCCGGCGCTCTCGCTCACGTGGTACACCTTCCTGTCGAACTGCAGCGTGGGCTCGTCCTCGGCGTCCCTGATGAAGACCGTGGCCCGGGTGATGCTCCCCAGCAAGGCGTAGGTGGCCATGCTGAGCTCCACGGTAAAGCTCTCCGTGCTCTCAAAGACGTCGTCGTCATTAATGACAATGGTGCAGGCCTTGGTGTCCTCCCGCTCCTCAAACTGCACCTGGGAAGTGGAAAGCAGCGCTGTCACCGGCAAACTGCGCTTTCTGGATCTGAATTTTTTGTCCTTCCTGCCTCCCTTCCCCTCCACATCCTGCGCAGGGAGCAGTGTCAAACAAAAACTCAAGCCCAGGATAAAGGACAATTGACAATGGAAGGCAACAGCTGCAGTGGCTGGGCCTCTACCCCTCCTCATTTCAGTTATGCTTTCAGCCTTCCGCGGGGCTCTGGGAGGCAATCCTACCTAGGCAAGCCTGCAACGCTATCAAAACAAGTCTATTAAAGTATTACCCAAAGGGAATCTGGCAATATTAAATCTTGATTAAAAAAAAAAAAAAAAAAGAAAAAGGATTCTTCCTGAAAGAAATAAAACAGTCTTTTGGAAATTAAATATCTATTAAGGGTGACTCTAATGGAAGAAATGTCTGGGGATGGATTAAAAACCTGGTAAATACTTGTGCCACTTCCACCTGCCGCTAGTTTCCCCGTGGGCTCTGCCCTCCCGGCTCCGCCGTCGCTCCAGCCTCGCAGGCAGGTGCCCAGCAGCCCTGGCTGCTCGCAGCGTTCCCGACCCACCTGGCCTGCGTACTCCACGTAGTCCTGCTCGCCGGGCTGGGAGCCGGCGCCGGAGGCGGCCGTGCCGCGCTCGGTGCGGCACAGCACGATGGCGTACTGGTGGAGGTTCCCCACGCGCCGTATGGGGACGCTCACGGAGCCTGCGCTCTCGCTGACGTTGTAGCTGGAAACACATTAAAGCCACACGAACACCAGGCACTGCTTAGCGGACCATGTCACCAGCTGATGGCACTGACATGTTACAGGGAATGTAAGGGTTATGACCTTCACTCTGGGGAGCAAACTCCATGTGTTAATACTAATACTGATCTCAAGCTGATTGATGTCTCTACAGAAGGCCCAGGGGACACTGGGCCAAGACACAACGACAGTCTGACACTGATAACCAAGACACAAAAGGTAGTCTCCAAACCAGGGACTTGAGCAGATGTCAGCTACTCGGCAAACCTGCTCCGCGGTTTAACCCAGCAGACACTTCTCCTCACTCACACGCGCATGAATTCCCTCTTCCATAGTGGCTGCTAACGGCCCTTCCACAGTTCTAGAAGTCAACAGTGGGACTGGCGCATGTCCCACAGCAGTGAGACCTCAGGTCTGACAGTGTGAAACAGCCATAAACGATGGTGACTGTCCAAGAAACATCATTGCATGCTGCAAGTCCACCACATATGGACTGGACTACAGAGCTCATGGACTCATGGACTACAGACTCATGGACCACATATGGACTACAGAGTCAACCTGCCTTGCTCTGAGTCACAGCCCATCTGTCTGAAGGATACCGTGAACCCCACGGCACTTACCTGGTTTGTGTAAAGCTGATGAGAGACCACCGGACATGGAAGACATTGCCACTGACCACATTGGGCTTGCTGTCCTTCACTAGGAACTGAAAGCTGTCCATGGTCTCCTGAACCTTCTCGTCGTGCATCACGTACCGAACGAGGCCATGGTTCACATCCTCTGTTAGGAGATGTCCAATGAGTTAACCCAGAAATTCAGCTCCAGTTTTAGAGATAAGTGTTGCACATGCAGGCATGCAAATAGCTGCACAGTATGGGTCCTGTACATGCCCTTTATGCTGCTGGAGCTTTCCTAGTTACCATGGTCTTCTCTGTGACAGAAGCCAGCCTACAAGCTGTGCCAGATTACTCCTTTAACCACTCTTCAGCTGTAATGCCTCATACTTAAAGTAAACTTGAAGTAGCTCTGGTCAAATATATGGAAGCACATATTTCAGCACTGGCCCATAAACTCTTATAAACTCCATTTCCCTGCTGAGATGTTTAGAACTCTCTCTTTTTCTGTAGTGTAAAGTAATTTTCCTAAGCTCCACACCCCAAGTAATAGGTCTCTTTCCTTCTTTTTAGATTCACTTACTGAGGCCAAGGGAAGCCAGGCTTGTTGGCAAAGGCCTCATGAGACAGGACAAGACACAAGCTATCCCAATAAACTTGGGCAACCAAAGGGAAAAAGTAAATGCAGCCCAGTTTCCATACCCTGAGTGAAGGTGGTCACAACTGTCCCGGGTTGCAGCTTGCTGTCCAAATAACCATGTCTGGGACCGCTTGTTATCTCATAGATGAGTTGTTTGTCATCTGTGTCAGGATCTGTTGTCAGTAATTCCTTCTTAGTGATGACATTGGTTGCCTGGATTAAAGCCAAAGCGACGGAGTCAACTCTGGAGATCCATCAGTGCAAGTGTGACTGCCTGCCCATCCAAACAGCCCAACCATCCACCATCCCTCTATCAAACAGAGCTCCATGAGAGAAAAGCTCAGGATGCAGTTTAAGAGTACTGGCCATAAAGAGTAGCCTTGAACAAAGAGAGGCTGTAGAGCTCTAGTCATGTCCCACATGATACTTGACAGCACAGGGAGGATTAAAATTCTGCCTCTTTTTTTTATAAATATATTTTTTAAATAATTATGGCTCAAGCAAAAGCAATTTTAGAACAAGCTGCCAAGCCCTGTCTAGCTAAGACTAAAAGTTAACACAAACCTTCTGGTTTCACCTGGAAACCACCCCTCCACAAACAGGCTGATGTCCAGTCAAGGCCGGCCTTGGCCAAAAACATTTGCAGATAGCCTCAAGTTTAAGGGTTTTCCATTTTGCTCTGCTTTAGTGAGACTTTATTAATCCTCTTTCAACAACCTCATCTAGATATGCTTCAGTTTTGCCACATTTTGCTTTCTATTTCAAAAGAAAACACTTCTGCCAGGGTGGGGAAATAGACAGCGAGTGTTAAACTGCCTGAGGCTACAGAAATGTCTTCTCCTACATGTCATGCAGCCTGGTTTAGGTAATGCGGCTGCAGCTCATGTGTACCTGCAAATCCCAGCCTGTTTCAAGCCACTCCATGAGCACGGAGCAGCACCTGCTTTCTGCCAAAACAGTAACAACGCTGGATTCATCTGTGAACCCCCTTCTGAAACAGCCCGAGCAACAACCTACGCCAAACCCAGGCCGCCGTTCACCTTGCCGTCCGTGTGCTCCAGCCACTGCAAGCCCAGGTTGGTGATGACCCTGGGCGTCCCATCATCTACAGGGAGAATGTCCACCTTGAAGCGCTGCGGTGTTCCTGTCACAATCTGAAAAACGCTCAGAGTTATGAATGATAATTTGGCAATCAAAGCTCTGGCTACTGTATTATCAGTCTGGCTCCCTCAGCTTCTTTGGAGGCAAGTTTGCACATGCAAAGGGAAAGCAGGGACATCAGTGAACAAATTTATGGTGGCCTGTAAATAAGAATACTCAGTCCTTTTCTTCGGTGCAGTGACAGCAGCTGACCATCCTCTGAGAGAAAGCTATGGAAAACCTTCCTCACTTCCCTCCTCCTTCCCTTACCTCCTTCCCCTCGTTTTCCACAACGAAGAAGGGATTGGTTCCATCAGACACAGTGAAAGTGAAGCGATCCTTCAGGGAGTTGCTACCATCGTGACTGTAGCTGATGCGGTTCTGGTAGACGTCCTCCATCGTGAAGGTGGTGGCTGGGTGGTAACGCTGTCCGTTGACAGTGCGCTCAATGAGGCCGTGCCGGGGTGGCTGCACAACTGTGAACGTGATTGATTCAGCCTGCATCAAGGAAACAGGTTGGCAAAGGTGAGGATGCGTCCCCAGCACATGGACAGGCAGGTCACTCTAGCTTGAAAGGCCTGGAGAGGCACCCTATGCACCCAGCCAGCCTGCCCAGTTCAGCAGGGCCAGCCAGGGCTGAAGGACAACACTGCACACTGAAACAGTTCACCCTGAACCCCGACACTGCCCCATCCCTCTCCCAGCATAAAAAGAATACAATTAGGGAGAGCTAGGCTAGACACCTCAGACCAAACTATTGCTTTGGCTGCTCTGCGATAGCTCTGCTGCTCTGTGACAACCCCTCAGACACAAGAGCAGTCGCTCCTCCTGCAGCCCTTCTAAGCAACTGCTCCCCTGCTCACTTTAGCACAGGGTGACACATAAGCAAAGCTGCTCCATGAGGCAGTGGAACTCTTTGCTGTGGCTCAGAGCAGCAACAGTTCCTCTGCTCTAAAGAAGCTGCAGCCCAATGAGGCAGAGCCAGCAGGGCAGTGCTGAACCTCCCGTCAGACACCGAGCGAGGAGCAGGAAATGCCATTTTCATCCGTGCCAGGCACAAGTTCAGAGCTACATGTGTCAAGCCCACAATGTTCAGAAGGAGGTGAGGACAGGGCAAGGACTAGCTCTGATCACAGCAACGTCTCCATATTTTTCATGCGGACTTTTTGTTGTTTACGTGTCCAAGAGACGCTCCAGACGAAGTATACATTTCTCCAGCCAAGATTTTGCTTTGTTCAAACACTCGTTTATCTATTTATATACAAACGGGGCCTCCCATAAGCTGTTTGTTTGAAGTTGTGATCAGACAGGGTGTGAGCAGGGAGGGAAAACACTCATTATAATCTTTCTCTTTGAACACAAGCCCATTTTTTTTCTGATAGCCTACATGTGCAGCAGAACAGGGAGTCCTGCCTTACCTCTGTGTCAGCATCTGTTGCTTTAAGCTCAAACTCTGTGATCGTTTTTCTCACACCTTCTTGAACTCGCATCCCAGGGCTCTGTACCACAGGCAGGGAATCGTCCACAGGGTTAATGGTGATGTTGAATGTCTGGCTCACCTGGAAGAGAAGGAAAAGGAACATCTGGGCCTCAAAAGCATACAGGAGGAAACACAGGCTCCCATCACATGTTACAGAACCAAGAGCCTGCTCTGACTTCGGCAAAAGACCCATCCTGGCCCCTACCTCGTCCGTTCCATCCGATACAGAAAACGTGAACGCGTCGGCATGCTTCTCCGCGTCGCTGGTGTGCACGTACTGGATGCTGCGAGAGGCCAGGTCTGCCTGGCTGAAAGAACTAATTCTTGTCCCTAGAAAAAGAAGAATAAAGGAAAATGTGCAGCAGAAACCCACGTGGGCTGTGCGGTGGGGCAGACCCTCGGGAGGGAGAGTGTGGGATCCTGACCACTGCTTGCCCTCCCTCTCCTAGCAAGCCAGCACAGACAGTAGCCCAAACCCCACGTCCAACACAGAGTTATAGGAACACCTTTACAGGCGTTAGGAGCAACATGGTCACAGAAAGGTTCCCAAAAAGTTTTTTCAAAAGCACTCTGTCCTCTAACTATCATCGGAACGTTTGACGGTTTTACTGCTTTTAACAAGAAAAAAAAAACGGGAAAAAAATCGTTTCCACTAGTTTATTATGGCAAATGGCTACTATCAAGTAGTGGCCACACTAAAATAAGTACAGGCAACTGGTATAAATAAATGACCCTAAAATTAATAATTCACCAAAGTTCGCTTGGAGTTCATTAATTTTAAAAGCTGGGAGAATATATGCTCCTTGGAGTGCCCTGGGACCCTCTCCTTAAGGTTAGGTCATTTAAACCATGGTTAACAATTGGTTCACACTGCACAAGGCTCTAAGTTTCTTAGTTGCTCAAGGGCCTGAAAAGCAAAGAAATTGGAATCATCATGTTTTAAACAACAGGATGATTAGAACTTCAATTCTTATCCTTCCCATTTCAAAGTATGAGAGCTGCTGTTTGGTTTACAGCTTAGGCAAAAGCACTCTTAGTTTTTAATTTTCCCTCAACAGGAGGTTGCTTACTTATAATTTCATCTATTTCTCCCTTTCAACACGCTTGTTTGTCAGTGAGAAGACCAGACCTTCAAACTATATTGTAGAGACTGCCTGCATCCTGAAAACATACAGCAGATTCACACTTTAATCTCATGGTAAGAAGCAATCAAATTCTAAGAAGAAAAAATCTTAGGTGAGTGTAATCTACACTAAAAGAGTATATTATATGACAGCACAATTTCAGATTTTTATATATATATATATTATATATAAAGAGTAGGAGGATAATCTTAATATGAGGGGATATCTGGACTTGGAAGGCAAGTCTAAAATTTAGACGAAGTTTGCAGGGAATTTTGAGTTGAATTAGGTCCAGGTCTCCAGAATCTGGAGGATGGCAGTGAAATTGCATGTGAAAGGACACTGTTTCAGAGCACACTTTTAAAAACAGCCTCTCACAGAGCCTGTGGGAATTCCTTATGCAGCATATCCATCACCCCATGGATCTGTGTGACTTATCTTCCTTTTAAGCCAGAGGTTGGCAACCTCCCACTCTGCAGCACTGCTGGGAGGAGAAGCTGCAGTTAAGGGATCAACAGATATTAAAGGCTAAAATGGGGGAGGAAAAGCAAGTTATCTGTCCACCGAGGGACACTGTTACTGTAGTGGTTAAGGGATGGATTCTTTAGGGTCCTGCCCTGTGTAAGAGAAGGGTTGCCTGCCATGCAGATGCAGTGCAGATGCTGGAGGAAGAGATTCACGTAGGGAAGTAGCAAGGTCCACAAGGGTGAGTTTACAAAGCAGCACAGATGCAGTGGCTGAATAAATCCCTGCCTGCTCATTCCTGGGCTGCCCTGTACTCGCTGACCCTACTCTCCAACGCTCTCCACTAGTGACCGTTTGCTTTCTAGTGGAGCACAGCATTCCCACTCCGGCTCCCTCCAAGCACATTTTCCACGCCGGGCAGCCTTAGTGCCCGCAAGCCCTTCACGCTTCGACGTGCCCAGGAGAGCCCGAGGCCCCTGCGAGCAAACCTGGCGCGGCGGCGTGCTCGAGGCGGCCCAGCTGCGGCTGCCGCGTGAGCCGGAAGCGGAGCTGCGCCGCCGCACCGCGCCGCGCCGCCGCCGAGAGCTGCAGCGTCGTGATCTTGCGCGCCGAGTTCTCGTCCAAGACCAGCCCCGTGTTGGCGACGATGGAGGGCGGGAGCCTGTCCTCTGGAAAGGTCAGGTACAAAAAGGAGGGAGTTAGGAGACGGTCAGTGTTGGTTTTCTCCCTCCTTCTTAAGGGGCGCTTCTAGACCAGTAATTCTGAAATGGGTATTTGGGGCCTCAGCACTAAAGGGGAGATGATAACATTATAATTTCTGGACAGTACTAAGATACCGAGTGGAATTTTCCTGCCTTTTACAGTGAAGATGTCACAAGCCAAAGGACTAATCCTTGTATCAGTGAATTTTCTCATGCCCCAAAAGGGAACAGCTTGTGAGTGACAGGAGAACAAAAACTGCACCTCAAGAATCACACCCTAGCCAACCATACATGTGGAATGAGAATCTTACTCCATGAAAATGTAACTTTGGAAATCTCTTTTACCTAATACACTAATGTGGAAAACCTGGTCCATCAGCTTGTTGCCCTCTGCATCGATCACATCAAAGGTGAAAGCAAAATCTCCGCTGAGGTCTCCTTTCTGGTGCCTGTATGTCACTTGTCCTGGACAGAGGGACAGAAGAGGCAGTTCATTATAGGCTGTGTCATTGCATTCTTAGTTCAAACCTGGCTGGCACTGACAGCCGTGGCCTTGGGGATGGACAGAACTCTGGTATTCAGATGTTATTGCTTGTTCTCTTCATTTTTTTTTCTCCTGCCAAGGAAGATGCTTTAGCATTTGCTTTATGATGTTTTTCTTCCTTACTATAAAAACCTTATTTTACCTCTTTCCCTCTCCCTTCCCTGCTTCAAAACAGCTTGCCCTTGACATAAAGATGTGGCAAAATTTTACCTGGAGCTGGTCATTAGACACAATGATTATCTAAAATCAGGCACACACTCACCTTTATTTATATCAGCCTGCGTGAAACTTTTGGCTGGTCCTTTGACAGAGATCTGGACTGGATTATCAGTTTTGGTCAACTGCAGACTGCCGACACTGGGATCCTTCTTCATGACAAATCTGACCCTCGTGTCATCCAAGTAATTAGGTGCCACTTTCAGGTGCTGATCTGTGAGACGTGCTACAGAACCTGCACCGGAGAAAGGAGACCAACCAGTGGCTTCACCCAGTTCAACTCAAGGACTTGTCTAGGCTGGCACATATAGCTGATAAATCACAGGTCCTATGGTACTGTGCTGGAAGCTGGACTTTTATGGGAGGGCAAGGGGAACTCCACCACAAGGAAAACAAGCAGAGGGCTCCTCTACAAGCATCCCCAAAGTGGTCATGCCAGCCCTCTGTGTGCTCAGCCTGCCACAGCAGCACTGAAGGCACGTGCTGTGCTCCTGTCTCAAGTGCCTGGACACCAGGCCTGCTGAGGAGCCTTGCAATTACAGCCAGAGGAAAACACAGGCCCGCACATCTCCCAGTGTGTTGGCTGAGCATGAGACACCATCCTCCTTCCCCATACTATACCAGCAGGAAGCTGCAGGCCCTTGTTGACAGCTAATTTGGGTGGCTCGTTGTTCTGCAGCTCCATGGAGAACTCCAACTTCCCGAGTTGGGTGTAGAGTCCGTCCGTGAGGGAGAATCCAAACTCGTCCGTCTGCGCTGCTGCACCACTCTGAGTGTAAACGATCAGCTCATCCAAAATGTCCTGGTAGGTGAAGGAGGAGCCCTGGGACAGCACAAGTCCCTGCTCCATGGGTTCCTGGGCAGCCTGCCTCCTGCAGAGATAACCTGCCAAGCACATGAAAATTACAGGGAGAACCTGGCCCGTCGGGGTACTGCTTGTATGCCAGGGTGGATGTGACCTTACTGCTCCTCACAGGATGATCTTGGCCGAAACGTGGTGAAGGAAATTCTCTGCTTATTGCCAAAGCTGGTATGAACCTGCCTGCTTACAAGAGGTCTCAGAGGAAGCTACACTCCCTGCCTGGCTTTTCACTAACTGCTCAGCTCCGTCACACTGAACCCTGTGACTGGTGATTGCACTACGATGGGGTAGCACAAAAGGGAATTTCTCAGGGAAGTGTCAGCCCCTTGTCCCCTCTCTCCCATAGGCAGTGAAGGAAGTCTTGCAAAGAACAGGTCTGTCCTGCTGGGCAATCCCTGTGTGGCTCCTGGGCCACACTGAAAATGCCACTGTGCTTCATGACGTCAGGAGCTGTTGCACACAAACGCACACACGCACAGGGCTTGTGGGCACTTACCATGGTCAGGAGTTTTGGTGACCACAATGACAAGCTCGCTGTCCTGGGTGTCCAAGTCCTGCACGTTGAGGGAGGCATTGGTAACCACCACACCTGACCCCTCCTGCACTCTGATGGGCTCCAGCATCATCTTTGGGGGCTCATCATTCTGCCGCTGTGCAGGTCCAAAGGTAGACAGTCACAGAAAGGAAAAGACCACACAGAAATGACTGTTCCCTATTGGGATGAAATACAAGCTCCCAGTTAACAGTACTGATGCGTTGGTACATGGGCGGGTTACATCAGTCTCTCCAAACCTATCCAGCATCTTATCTGCTTAGGAGATGGAAAAGACACCACAGAAATAAGCCCCGAGGAAGAGGCTGAATAACTTTCCAGGCCTGACAACGAGTTATGCCCCTGTATCAGGGGAAGGAGACAGGAGAAAGAAATCCCTCTTTTATCCCGTTCACATGTGTTACAAAAGGGTGAACGTAGCTCAAAAGCAAAGAGTTGCACCTTCAAAGTCACTTGTCTCTGGAGGGAGAGAGGACAGTGTGTTCATACCTGAATGGTGATGTTAATGCTGTGCACCTCGGACTGGCTGAAGCCATTGCTCACATAAAAGCTGAAAACATCGTTTGTTGGTTCAATGCTTTCGTGGACGCTCTGGAAGTAATAAATGCTGTTCTCTAGAAGGTCTTGAAAGGAGAAGGATGCATCCGTGGCCTCAGCACCCTGCGGGCCAAAACGCTCACCTGCAAACAGAATGCCACTAGTGAAAGGAGCTGTACTTAACAAACTGAGGGAAAAAGACAGAATCAGAAGAATGACATGGTGTGAGAGGCAGAAGGACATCTGTTTCTGAAATGTGGTTTTCACTAATCTGCTGAACCTACATAGAAGGCAATTTCTGCCACATTAGAGCAGTTATTTGGGAAGTACAAGTGATCCCAAGCCCCAGGATTACTTAGGCTTTCTTCACCGATGAGACAGTTGCTAACATCTCCAATCAACACAATCACTACATGCTTTCTCTTGCAAAATTATGTCTCAAAGCCAAAAAAAAAAACATCCAGCCCCAGCCTGGTAATTAGAAGAGTCTCGCTATGACCAAAATGACATAGACCAGAGTTTATTGATGAGGAGTGAGGTGTAAAGATCAGCAACTCCTGTGCTCCAGGAGTAACTGTGGTGACAAGTCACCACATTGGCTGTATCATGGGGATATTTTAGAAGGGAAAATCATGCTTTAAGGAAAATGTCACTTCTTTTAGGACCAACAGGAGCAAGCAGAAAAGCCCCTTGGATGAATATCATTGGACAATACGAGAGGAATCCTACCTCTTCCCTGTAACAAAGTGAGTGTCACCAGCCATGCTCTGGGCCAGATCCCCTACCTTTGAGGTTTGCTGTGGAATTCTGTACTACAAGGACAGACAGAGAAAAACATGCTGAAATACACATTTACCTGTCTTAGTGTTTTCAATGTAGCCGTACATAGGGAGAGTGATTACTGTGACCCGCAGGTTTTCCTTGATGGCAGTATCATAATCAGCAGCTAGGAGGTGATGAGCCAACAGTGGGACTCTGCCCCCCTCATCCACCTGGAAAGCAAAAGAATGCAGGAAAATTACCATCAATGCACACAATGCACAACAACACACCAAATGCTACCGAGAAGGTCTGCACAGTCACTTAGTGGAGGAAGTTTCCCAGGTTCTTGCATGTTCACTTCTTTAAGTCCCATCTCACCCTTCCCCAGATGACTTGAACATGAGATCAGCTAGGAGCTGGGGTGGGATGGGAAGGACAAAGCCTACTTGCCCTCCAGAAGGAGCCTGCAGGTGCTTTATCAGGGAGAAAGTGGACTGACAGAGTCACACAGGCCTCTCGAGGGGCACGATCTGCATTTCATGTTGAGCAGAAGCTGTTGAAGGTAAGGGAGGGGGGATGCAAAGCCGAAACAGAGGGAGATGACTTTAAAAGGCTCGAACAAGGGGACTGAAATGCTTTGTATCAATCTAAAGCCCCGGATGTTTTCAGACTCAACTGCTGGCCCCAACTCGTGCCCAGTACAGAAGTTAATAGTTGAGGCTCAGGAATGCAGCAGTACCGTCAGCCTCCTTTGGCCTTTGAGTAATTTGTTAACTTTCTGCACTCACAGGATTGTATGTGTAACACCAGACCACAGTGATTTCCTCTCCACTCAGAAAAAGATTGTTCACTTCCTCACATCTAACACATTCTTGACACTCTTCCCGCTGTCCTCCGTGGCCACTTACAGTAATATGGTCAGCAAAAGCAATGAGTGATGGTGCTGTCTGGGCAGATGTGATAGTGATGGTGAACATCTGGCTGTCAAGCCGGTTGTTATCGGCATCAAAAACAGCGAAGTGGAAGACGTCTGTGACTGGCTGATTGCTGGCCTCAAACACGGTGGAGTAGCTGTGCAAGTCAAAACAGAACCTGGGTCAGTGAGTTGTACAAAACGCTGGCCAAAGGGCCTCGTCCTTGCATTGAGAAAGGAGCACACGCTTCTCCAGAGAGAGGCAACACTCCATTCCAAAGTCCCCTTCTCATTCATTCCCAGAGTTCTTTTAAATCCCTATTTTTGGTATTTCATGTCCAAAATATCACCACGAGATTGTGGACACAGAAAGATATCTTCACAATTTGAAGCTGTACAAAATTCGGGTATTTCAGAAACACCTAATTCTGTACACAGGAAAGGCCCTCATTTGTAATCTCCCAGGACACAATAGCCCAGAGAGCAAAAATATCTTTGATACATTGCGCTAATATCGTATAGCCCTGAGTTCCCTGCACAGAGCCCCCTAAGCTTTTAATTGGCAAGGCTTGAAGGAGAAGAGCTCTTTGATACCTGATCCTCTGGTTGTTGATGTCTTCCATAGTGAAATTATAAACCTTGGAAAGCTCTTCGCCACGAGAACCAGATGTCCGTAAGAGGGTGCCGTATGTGGGCAGAGATATTAACTGGATTCTTATCTCAGAGTCAAGGGAATTATTATCCTAAATATAGGAGAGAAGAAAAAAGGCGGAAAAAAATCAAGATTAGCTTCCACTAAATGGAAGGAGGAAGAAAATGTTTTATGCATGAAGCTAGTGGGGCCAAATCCTCAGCTTTTGAATACTAGAGAAGCTCTGCTGATGAGGAACAGCCAGCTGGAGGTAGATCCCCAGAATCTGCCACAAAATGCATTTTGTTTTTTCTTTCAGTGCCAAGAGGTTTTCTCTCCGTCCTTCTATCACGCCAACACATTCTCCAAGAGATAAGCCTGGTATTTTTAATTTCAAATTACACTCCTAGCGGACCATTTATATAATGTGCTTTTGCTGGCTCCACATAAACTGAGCCAAAATGTTACTTACACATGGCAGAGAGCTGCCAACCAATGCTTCACACAGAGACACAGAACTGCCCTCAGTTATCACTTAAAAAAAAAGGCCAATTAAGAGGAAGGCTACAATAGATAGATCCTCATTAAAGCGAATGCTCAGTTTGGCTCCTTATAACTACATTAAGTAACCATGGCATCTTTCTCCTAAGGCTTTTGTTGGTGTCATAAAGGATAAGACCCTACGCAGAAGTTATTATATCCTCAACACACAGATCAGGAGCCAAATATACTTTTCTACGTCAGTCTGCCTTCCTGTTCTGGGAGAACAATTCTCAATTCTGTGCAAAAAGTTATATATTCACAGGGTAAAATTCTGAAAAATCGATTCCATCCGGCCTAGCCATGGAGACTGTCAATGTATCAACGCTGCTCTTTGAAGCCATTTTCATACATTGATTTAGGTACCACAACACACCAACTGCTCTTACAAAAGCATTCAGTTAGGAGAGGCACCTAACTGCTGTGCCTCACCTGCCGAGGCGTTTTGGCAAACCCCAGTGATCCGCCTCTCTGCAAGTCTGCTGCCAAACTGCTATAAAAATAAAGCCCTGGCTGCCAGCTTCCTAGGGATACCCACAAATCCAGGTAGCCCTGGAAAAGAACGTGCTGGAAGGTATTTGAGCCCATCTGCCTCTCTTGCCTGCTTGGTACAAGGAGTATGCAACAGGGATGATGTTTAGAAGCAAAGCAGTCCAAGCTGTTAGCAGGTGGAAAAGACTTCCAAAGGGTCATTGTAATCAGTCAAACAAGAACTGCTCAAGTTTCAGTGTTTTACTGACTCAGTGTACGCGATTCATATACTTCTGTACATTGACTTCTGTAAAGTTGGTATTTCTGTTACCTGTTGCCAGCCAGGAGAGCACAGCTTGTTGCTGTCAGAGAAGAGTCTGACATAAAGCAGGTGAAATGCCTCCGAGTCTGGACAACACAGTCCTTCCTTAATGGAGAAGCAGGAATGACACAGTATGACCACTCTTCTGGGGCTTACTACACTTCCACTGAAACAACTTTCTATTACTGCTATCAGGAAAGGAAATGAGGTTCTTAAGGTCAGTCTAGTATCTTCTAGACACCTGAGGGATCTAGATTTACAGCTCACAACTTTGCATAAATGCAAACAGTGGGGCCAACAGGGAGGGAGCAGCTGAAATGCATTTTTACTGCAACAGCTGAAATGCATTTTCACAGGCAAGCTCCAACCTGCCCGCTCAGAAAGCAGCTATGGCAAAACCAGCAGCTGGGATGACACGATCCACATGAAAACAGGGCTGCGTCTCAAGTGCACATGCTAACATCTTTATCTGTGCAGATCTGCCCACATTCCTGGGTACAGACTTATATTCTGTCATCTGCCTTCTTATCCTGCCTCAACCCTGTCGTTCCCTGAGTAGCTCTCTGACCACCATTACATGACGTCTCTCCAGCTACACACACGTGCTTTGGTTTCACTCACACCTCCTCGCTAAGGAGAGAAATGTGCATGCCTGTAATCCACTACTAGTGTCTTTGCTGCTACATCACCTGCTAGAAGAAAGGTATCCTGCTAGGAGCAAGATACCTTTCTTCTGAATTTCCCTGCAGTCTAAATCTTGGACAGCACAAAACCCCTGGTGTCAGCTCCAAGCTGCCGAGGGGTGCAGTACCTTGGACTGCTTAAAAACCCTCAAGTATGTCTGGAAAAAGAACCAGGCAATTTGGAAAGGCAGTGGGGACAGAGCAGGTAGACAGAAGCTGTCTGGGGATTATCACTGAGCAAATGCATGGGCTTTGTTAGCAAGCCTGTTTGGTACCTAAATCTGGGATTAACTCAGTTCTCATGTTAGCATGGCAGTTCACCTCTGTTTCAGTCAAACACAGATAGCTTCAAACCCCGGTGGATAAAAGAGCCCATTATCCCCTTTTGGCAGCAGTAGCTAGAACAGAGTCAAAGCCTGAGCTCTGTGCCAAGAATCCACACCGGCGGAGCGGGGTGTGCTGTGAAGGCTCCACGGGGGGATTAGGAAAGGGATGCTGGCAGCACTCCTTGGGTTGAGGCAGAACTGGAGGAAAGCTTACAGTATAGGCGAGGTGCAGCCGAGAGAGAGTCACGGAGCTTTTGCTAGCCACCGTCATGGCCAGCAAGCAGCCTGGGGCCAGCTGTGGGCCGCTGTTATCCAGCAGGGACACTTCCACCCTCAGCACCGTTGTCACTGTGGTGACACCATCAGTGACCGAGATTTCCATGCTGTCCTCTGCCGTCAGCGAGCCATCGTGTACGTATTGCAGGGCGTTTCGAGTCACGTCCTCGTAGCTGAAGGTGTCACCTTCCCAAAAACAAATGCACAAGTCAGCCTGACTTTGTTCAGAACATGAGTCCAGTTCAATTCATCTAAAGCTCCAGTTTAGCGAAAATCAGTCACACGCTTAACCGCATTTAATGCCATCCTTACCGAGCTGTGAATTATGAGAAAATTTATCAAGGATTATTTATCATTTATGCTACTAGTATTATTCATATTTATCTTATAATATATATTTATATTACCCTGTTTGTAGCATACATATTTATGTTGTATCAAAAATAATCATATTATTTATTAGGAGATACAAGGCAATTTCTTCCCTGTCCATCCCTCCCTGTCTGCACTCCCTGTCCATCTTTCCTTCTTTCCTGTCTTCCTTCCTCCCTCTCTTCCTTCTTCCCTTCCTTATCAGCTGCTCTGCAAACTCCCATATGCCACAGCTTGGGTGTGTTTCCATCTCTACATCTTCCATATGCTCCACTCCCCCATGGACAGTATTTGTCCATTTGATCACATACTAGAAATCGCTGCCACCAAATCAATAGTAAAACTCAACTGGGGCTTTGAGCACTGGCTCACACCAGGCTTATGAGGACATGGACTTCAGGAGAAAGTTTCACTAAGTATTATGTTAGATTTAACATTCCAGCGAAAACAAAACATCCCTTATACAGTTAACTGGTTATAACTGGTTACAGTTATCCCAGGTGAACTAGTCCCCACACATGCGGTACCGAAACGCACTGACTCAGCCAGGAATTAGTCAACAAAGCAAAGGGGAAACATCTTCCAAGCTCCCCATCCCACAGTCACACACGTTCAGGCCTCTGTTTCCTGATAGTCAACTGTCTGGGTGGTCTGGCACGCTCTGACCCCCTCTCTGCCCATAACAAGACCTGTGCTCAACTCACCTGCTCTCATGCGCTCCTGCACTCCTGCATTGTACTTGAGCACGACACCGTGGCGGGGAGCTTGCACCAGCTCAAAGAAGAGCCCCTCGGGAGCTGTGTCTGTGTCACTCACTGCCAACTGGATTCCTGTGCCGGGGAAAGAGCGGCAGCTTCCTTAGACACCAAATTCTCCTAGGTAGCAGAGATCTCTCTGCTTTGGTGATGTGTGTGATGTGCTCTTGTGAATGGAGCCAAAAGCTGAATTCAGTCAGTACCTAAGGAGTCAAGAATTCTGATGCTGCCTTCACAGAAATCATTATTTGATGCTTAGGTGAGAGAACCTACTGTCAATATGGTCCACAAATAACAGCAATGTAAGCATTGAGCTTAGGAGAGTGTGTGAATGTGCATATAGCAGGGGGTATCTCTAAGAACCCCAAAGAACCTCCTGACATCACCAGAAAGTAAGTTATCTTAACCAACCCAGTGCAACAGATCTCATCACTAATCAGCAGCTCAGTTTTTTGCCTCCCAACTTGAGGCAAATGTAACATGAGGAAGATGGTGACAAACCCTGTCCCTTGCGCACAGTTCAGTTGAGGGGCCACTGCACCCACCCAAGCACAGCTCCCTAGCTAAACAGAGGTGAGTGAGACCAGAAGTCCCCCCAGCTCCACCCGGATGGCCTTGTGGCAGTGAAGAGCAAGGCCAGGCAGAGCTCTGCCACCCCGTCCTGTCTGCTCTGCTCACCGATGGCGGCTCTTCCCCCTTGGCCGACCTCCAGGAAGGGAGCAGCGATCTGGAAGACGGGAGGCTGCTGCTCCGCCGAAAGCAAATGAATGACAAAGGGCAGCTCCCGAGTTGTGTGTTCTCCATCAGACACTGGATAGAGACAAAACAAAATTAAAAAAAAAATCCCATCTGAGCGAAGGGATGTGTTTTCAGAGCCTTGCCTGGGAAATAAAGCTTCTCCACAAATCACAGTGCCATATCAGGGACTTCCCACCGGGCCAATCTAGCCCTGTGTCTATGGACCCATACATACATTTTAGAAGTGCTGCCAACAGTATTTAGTTTTGTAAGACAAGCACAACTCGGAGGAATCTGCGTGTGTGCATGCATACATACTATCTTCCATTTAGCTGTCATGTGCACTTGTAAGGCAGAGAAGTGGCTTCTACATGCTGGACCATTTCTATTTCTGTTCGAGACAGTACATGAAAAGGGCAAGATATGTTAAACAAGGAATTAATTTATCAGTAGTGATCTAACTGTGGAAATATTTCCGTGCTATGTTGAGGAAAAAAGAAAAAAGAAAAAAATTCTGATATACATCTACACATTGAGGGAAAACAGGAATGAACTAGTCTCGTAGGACATATTCCAGACAGTTATTAGAAGAAATATTTCTACTGAATTATATCCTAGCTTCCAAAAACATCGTTGGGACACAGTTATATGAATATATCCCGGGGTGTATTCATTTTCTCATATTTCTAGTGGCACCCATACATGTGCCCACAGTGGTCAAAAGACCAAGGAGTAACAGGGAATATGAAGGGCACAGGGGAGAAAACCCTCGTGGTCAGAAGATGTGGGACTCTCATACCTGTGAATCGGAAGCTCACTGACTCTGGGAGACCTGAAGAGAAAACACAAGCAATTTGTGGCACTGAAGTTAGGACCAGAAAGCACATGCTGATGGGCGGTTCCTAACCGTAGAGGTACCAATGTGGGTAATGCTAAATGTAGCAGCCAGTGCTGTCATATCCCCATAATTCACTTAATGCTGCTCTAGTTTCCTGCTGCAGTCATCAAAATCAATGGTGAGCTCTTGCAATACTCCTTTAAATACTGTAACCACCTTCCCAAACAGAGAGAGAGGCAAAAGTTTGTGGGACAGGAGAAGAGGGAAGACAGATGGCTTCCTCCTGCTCTTCTCCCCAACAGACTGAATCATTGTCAGGAATGGGAGAAAGTGTTTTCCTGAGAAAATGTGAATTACATTCCTGGAAATGGTAAAGTGAGCCTTAAGTGGTCTAGTCCAGAAACAGCCAAGACTCTTCTTGACTTCAATTAAGAACACGACAGATTCCCATGTCCTTTGCACCATTTAGACCTTGTGCCTTGGTATGTCTGGACATAACCATGAAGTAACTCCAGGTTTGAGAAGGACCAGCCCTTCAGCTACCTCCAGCAGTCTGATGGGCACTAGGGTGAATGTCTGGCTACTTACCTGCAAACGAGAACGCCATCATCTCTCTCAAGTGCGGAGCTGACGTGGGCGGACGATACGCGATCTTGCCGTTGTTGACGTCTGCCTGGCTGAAATACCGGGCTGGGGAGAGAGGCCTGTCTCTGTGCTCCACAATACCTACAAAGAGCTCCATGTTAACAGGAGGAAGCTGTATGCAAGGTCCTGTACATGAGGTATCAGGAACCAAGCAAGGGTTCTTCACGCAGCAATTTCTTCAAATATCTCTGGCTATAGAGGTGAAGAGCAGAAAGATGTGGGATGCAACATTCAATATATTCCAGACAATAATAAACAAAATAAAGTCTGTGTGCCGCTGGTCACTCCTAAGCAAGTCTCAGAATCCCAGTTAAGAAACAAGTTGCTCGAAAGCTAAATGAAGAAGTCTGAACAGATTAACAGATGCCTCCACAAACTGATATTCTAGGAAAAAAGGCTAGAAGCACAGCAATAAATTGAGAAGGTTGTAAGTGTCAGCACTGACATTTTGCAGCAACAGCAAGTTGCCATATTCCATTTGCTTCACTTGCCTTGGCCGGGAAGCAGAGGAACAGTCACGTTGAACAGGATTTTCTCACTGGGAACCTCCGGGTCTACAAAGGAGAGGTGATGGGGCTCAATCACTGTCACGCGGTCCTCCAGCACCTCAACAAACATATTACACCATGAGCATGAAAGCCAAAGACACAGGAAGGTCCACCCAGAAACGCACCGAGAGAGAAATGGTTTTGCTATACTTAAGTACAAGGGAGTCTTTGAATTATTATTGGGTTTAGATCTAAAATCGACATGGGATGAGACTGAACTTTTGGCAAGGCTCTCAGACTCCTGCAGGGACTCCACAGAGATAGTGAAGCTTGATAAACAAGGAGAATTTGCAAAAGAGCCAGTACAAGTCTTAGGGACTATTTGAACTCACTTTCAACTCATCTGTAACCCAGTAAGTTTCTAAGATGAGTACTGTCATGCTCAACAAGAGATAGTGCTATACAGAACCACCTATATTAAGTCTTCATTCTGGCAGAGTAAGAAAGGGGCTGAAATCTATGAAAAAAAAGAAACAATCATCTCCTTCTCTATAATTTGGTTAAAAACCCACAGAATGAAGATAGATTATCGGTCAATCTGATGTGCCCTAAATGGATTTATCTTAGAAGAAATCCTGAAAACATCTCAGCCATTTCTATAGAAATGCAGATGAACTTAAGCTTCTTAAGCTTTCTATTTGGTCTTAAATCTGTCAAAAAATGCACCGTTCCTTCCATTCCAAGAGGAATTAATCAGAGGTGGGCAGTGTGTATTAGGAGTTATGGTGCTGCACCAACAGACTTAAATACACAAAGATATTTAACTTGCACATATTTGTGAAGCTTAATCCAGCCGAATAACAGGTATGAGAAACCACCAAGTTTAATACTTCAGCTGGGTAGGAAAGGCCTCCAGCTCATTTCATAATCACTAACCAAATACAGAGGAGTACAAGCTAAATTAAGGATACGGGCAATTAATTCATCTGCTTCAGAACAAGTGATGATCATCTGCAGCAGCTCCAAAACGAATTACAGTTTTCCACCTCACACATCTTGCACAACCCAGTGAATACCGAGCTGGGCAGGACTGTGATGCCACCCTGCCAATGCACACCCCATTCTGCCAGCCTTATGTGCCAGAGCAGATTTGTAGAAAGGCAAAAGGTCCTGACAGAGCAGCTCAGTGCCCTACAAATGCCACCAGTCTCCCAGATGGACTGTGAAAGCAGTGCCAGTTCCCCTGACTCTCTTCAGTTTTCACTCAAATCCAGCATAAGAGACGGCACAGCTTGTGAGTGACACTCGTAATGCAGTAAATAAGACCCTGTCAGTCCTTCTTAGATGGGCAAGTGTCCCATTTCTAACCAGAATCAAAAGCCACAAAGTTTCATTGTGACATCGGCATTGTCATCGACAGCCCTGTATAAAGAAGGTAAGCTCAAAATTAACAGCAGGGTCTTATTCATATCGCCAATCTGGAAAGCGTATGGAGGACCTGCGGAATTGTCCCTGTCCTCCACAAAGCCCATCTCCGTGTGCGTTCAGCTAGAGAGAAGCTCACTCTCCTATCACTAATCCCATCAGTGGGGAGGAAGCAGGTACCCTGATGCATTACTGAAGAAGGAAACACTACAGATGCCCACTTTAAACCATCCAAGTGGCACTGCACTTTCTTTGACCTTTCTCTGCAGGACGTGCAAAGACAAGACTTCGGGTATGGGAAGACCTAATGTCTTGTGCTTGCTCTTCAGCAGGGGAGGCAGCCTGACTCCGAAAGAGCCTCAAGACAGATTAACAGAACTCAATCACTCTCATGCAAGGAAATGCAATTTTATGATGAAAAGATTTAGGGTTATGATTGCTTCCTAGTTGTCTCCGAGGCATATTTGTCTCTCTCAGAGGTAGCACTTGCAGGTTGCGAGCCATCCCCTCAGTAAAACATGTTTTATGGCGCTATTGAATTCTGTGCTGTGTAATTGGCTATAAAACCCAGCACTGCACGGCTCAGCCAGACACCTCTCCCATTAATTTTGTCAAGTGACAACAACAAAAAGTCAAAAAGAGAAAGAAACATCACTGGCTATCGCTCCAAGTAGCAGGCTGAGGATGTTTTATTAGTGCCTGTAAAAGGTTGCCCCTATTTTAAACCTTGACAAGGCCCTTGTGCCATGGACTTTTCACTAATTTCTCTCCCACAGCTTCCCTCAGCCCTTCCTGGTCCTACACCTGCCAGGACTTGCTGGCTTGGAGCCCAATGCCTCTCCTGAGAAGAGACCCATCTCCCCAGGGAGGTCGGCCAGAGCTGCTCTGGGCCTGCATGGGTCCTCTCAGAGCACTTCTGTCTGTGAGGAGCACCCAAGGGCACGGGCTTTCTGTTGGATGACGCTGGCATACCCTAAATAAACTATGAGGCACAAATGGTGCCAAGATGACTGCACACGACCTCCAAGCTTGCAGATGCAGCTCTCCCAGCTCCTACCCGACGAGCTGCCCTCAGCTCTGTTCACATTTCTCCCAAGTGCTTCCCGATGTCCCACTTTCACAGCCTGTCCCGGCTCGCTGTCATCCACTGAGTGAGACCACTGTGTTGTGGGTCAAGTTCCTGATCCTCCTCCAAAACCCCCAAGGCCACCAGGCTGAGCTGATGCCTAAAACAACTGCTACTTTTAGCCTGGTTTTCTGAGCATCCCAATGGACAACCTGGGTGAAGAGACCCACAGCTCCCTCCCAATCCACACACTTGCATTCCCTTTGGGCTTTTCCTAGCCTCCCCTTTCTCCCTGAAGAAAAGAGGAGGCTAGGAAGGGGGAAAGCAGGACTACATAACCACCCCACAGCTGGGACATCAGGGAGACATGCACCAAAGCCAGAGCTCACAAAGGCAACTTTGAATTTGGAGGTCACCTTTTAAATGAAAACTCTCAGGGGAACAAAAACACAATGGAGAGAACATTGGGCTAACAAAACGGTTGTTGCCGGGGCTGATGCTTCAAGAAAAAGCCCTTCGCTTCCATGAGCAGATATAACGGGCTTGTCTGAACGTTTTCCAGAGAGGTTATAATCTGTGTTCCTGATGTCAGGATGATAGATGGAAACTTTCTGCTGTGGGTGGGCTACAATTCCGATAAATAAAGTTTGCAGTAGAATTACTGACAAGATCTGTTCATTACGGTTTCTCTAACCTGCCATTTTTCACTCTTGCCCTTCCTAATAGCTTCTCAAGAGTGTTTCAAAAATGCTAAGAATTCCATGAAAACATGTTATTTTTTTTCTCTCCTTCTCCCTTACAATTTGCACATTCATCACTTCTACTAATACCGAGTCCTCAACTTTCCTATTTTGTGGGGGGTTTCTTTATTTTTTTCCCTTTTTTTCCCTCTAAAAAACCACTCTTCTAACCTATATAGGTTTTATTTCTTTTCCCTCTTTCATTTAGGCTTGTTTTCTACTCCAGTTATCTGCCTAATAGTACCCCTTCTTCTTTAGATTTGGTTCCATCTCTGAGTGAGGCATAACAAAGTGGACGAGAGCAAGCAAAGGAGTCGATATGGGGCGGTTATTTCTGCTCTGCGGGAGGCTCTGCTCGCTGGGCACAGCACAGCAGTGGCAGCAGGGGGGACACAGCCAACAGCCGTGGGTGGCTTCGGTTCACACTTACAGCCATGTGCAGAGAGGAGCCGAGGGAAAGCTGAGGTGCTCTGGGCGTCCGGGGCAGGATGGCGACGTTGAACACGTGGCTTTCCGTGCTGGCTGGCGGAGCCGCGGAGCTGGACACCTGGGAAAGAAGGATCACCCCAGTGGACATCTGGCCAAGGATGCCACTGCGTTTCTAGAGCACTTTCATGCTTCCCCTCTCCTCTCTTCCTAGGTAGGCACCTCCTCAGCACACGAACAGAAATGATGAGGGGGTTTAAACCTTGCTGCCACTCTCACAGTGATCACCAGTTGGCCTGTAAATCTGAAAATAACTGGTCAACGGCAGCACCAACACCTGGCAGTGACTCCCTTTGATGTCCACCCACCAAGTCCCATCTTCCAAGAGAGCCTGAGCTTGGGTTTGACACAAGACACCCGTGCAGGCTGCAGGCACCGCTTCAGTATCAAAATTAATCCACCTATAGCTAGTTCCTCATAGCATGCTTGCAATAATGAGGTGTAAAGCAAATAAACACAGCTAAATTTGCCAAAATCCAGAGGGTCGCCACAGGGATAATCCTGAGAATGTTTACAGCAGCCCTTGGTAAAGTCCAACAAACTGCAGCCCCTCTTTGCTACACTCAGTTACGGACTGATCTTTGGGCAAGTGCATCCATCCACCCTTGACTACAATAGGACTGAAGATCCTCAGGAGCAAGAATGATTTTCAGCAATTTTAAGAAAATGCACAAAATTGCTCTGCTGAATTAAATAAAATTATTTTCGGTTTTTGCTGGACCTGTTTTGAGTTGCTGTCTGAATGGTAATTGCCAAAGTACTGATAAAAATGTGTCAGCCTTGCCTGAGATGCCCTAATCCACTATTCAAGACTCAGGGTGTTATGGTCTCCTGATGGGACCGGTGTAATCATGGTCTCTCACTAGGGCTCTCCATACAATTATTGCTACTGCTCCAAGACACTAAAAACAAACATTCGACTCATGCAAAATGCGTTCTCCATAATAGCAACACAGCAATTAAATTAAAAGTTAGCTTGTTCAACATCTGACACTCACAACTTCCTCATTATCACTTATGTTAATTACTTTAGAAATTACCTTAATTGCCTCTCCGGTGCTACAGGAGTAGCTCCTGAGCTGTAAACCAAATTGTAACAAACACTGCAAGCGAGTGTTCGTGTTGGCTGAGTGATATGGGAGGCTGTTAAACCTTCCAAGCAAACAGCAAGGACCTGCCTGAGGAATTTTATGGTCATTAAGCCTGTGGGGAGGGGGGATTTATTTTAGTATTACATCTGCTGGAGAGTATTGTACCATTATGTTTGCTCGGAAGAAGGAGAGTAGCCTGTAGCAAAAATTAAGGTATTAGTTGAGGGACTCCAGGAAGTAGGAAAGCTGCTCGGTTTTGAGGCTTACAATACCCATATAATTAAGGGGAAAAAAATTCAGAGCACTTTGCACTTGGAGTAAACACTCCAGGTTTTAGGAGAGGCCAATGTATTTTCCAAGCAGAACCAACACGTGAAACACGTCTGAAGTGCAAAGGCAACTGAAGATTTATGGCAACAAAACATGCCCACAAGTACCTGGAACTGGAAGGAGTCGCTCTCCACTTGAGACCCAGAGTGCCTGTACCACACAATGCCTTCATTGATGTCCTGCTGGGTAAAAGATGTTGTAGGAGAAACTGCTCTTCCATCAGGCAAAAGCTGCCGCGCGCTTGCCGGGCTGTCTGCAGGCATTGGCACCAGAAGCACAACTTCCCCTGGGAAAAGCAGAGAAGAGCAGCCAGGGTGAGAAAACAAGACAGCCAGATGCCCTTCGCCAACTATCGCACATCTCAAGACAAGTGTCCTCAGTTGCTCTTAGTCTTCTCTGTACAGCATGACTAGAAGTAATAACAGTAGAGCTCCTAAGAGTCACATAAGACCTTGTAATATCCCAGTGAAGCCAGGAAACATTATTCTCTGCTTAGTCAAAGCCAGAGCTAGTAACCTGGGTGAAGACCCAGGGGAAAAGCCCAGAGAACTGCTCAGAGGAGTGCCAAGAACAGAACCGGGAACTTCAAAACACAGTTGTCCCCACTGACCAGCACGGTCAACCTAGAGACAATAAACTGCACAGAAAAAGAAAAGCAAGGGACACTCCTCACTGTCATGAGCCTTTCTGAAGGGACGAGAAGGAAGACAGAAACAATGAAAAATCACTGCGGCAGGTTATCCTCCTTTCCTCCAAGGGCACAAGTTAAGTATCAGCACACAGTATGCTCGTTTTTTCAAGGACCTTTTTCCCCAGCTCTTCTGGGTACTTTTTATCCCCAAGAGTTTTCTCATCCAATTTCTCTAAACAGAAACCTTTCATTGAAGACAAGCTCTTGAATAGATATAGCATAGGCTGTTGAAAAAGTCTGGGTGTCCTGGTTTATAGCTCCCGCTCAAAAGAATATCTAGCTTTTATACCTGTGACATTCAGCTTATTTCTGATTTTCGATTGAGGAAGTCATTCTCAGCTAGACTGAGCTGTCATGGTCTTCACTGGACATATGCTGGAGAACAGCTGAGTTCAGTATGTGAAGAGCCAAGTGCCATTCACCATGCGAAGGAAATCAAAATCTGGGACAGTAATTTCATTAAGTCAAACCCAATGCAAATGTTTTCCCAAACCACATGCATGAATAAAACCAATCTGACAGGACTATGCTATCAGAATATATGACATATTTTTGTATTTTACAGTATTATTTGCTTGCTTGGGAGTTAACATATAATCTGTGAAAAAAAAAATAGAATTCTCCTCCATCTTTACTATTCTTGGTTATAGATAATTTAACCGCTATCTAAATAACTTTAGTTGTGCATTGGTAGTCTCTAACAGACTCTGAGAGTATCCCTCATGGCTACCAATTCAGAAGTACATATATTATAAATCACTTCAACTCTCCTTACAGCATTAATCATTCTATTATGCAAAACACCCATCAGAAGCTCCCTCAGCTCATTTCCCAGAGCTACACTCAAACAGTGAGAGTTATAAAAGAGTAATTCAGCATGCTGAAATACACATTTCTACTTAATCATCAAACTCTGAGCTAATATTCCCTTATCAGTGAATACCATCCTAATTACATTCCCAATCTGATGCTTCTGCCCATGAGAGTTTACCACCTTAATCTTGGAGGGTTTCCTACAGATGTTCTCGCATACTCAAAGGAGTGGGGACCTGCAAGATTGTTTACCCCTCCCAAAGTAAGAGCACAAGCAGTTAGACCATATAGGAGCTTTAAGGAAGATTCATGTCCATGCGCCTTGTTATAAATGAATATTTAACTCGATTGTAACGAACACCTCTGTGATGCCTGCTTCATTTATAATGATCATTTCAACCAGAAAATAAACAAGCAAAAAACCACAGTAAAGCACCTATTGATGCATTACGTACATGAATGTAAGTGGCAAGTGTTCACACGGGCAATTTATGTCTGAGACACATAAGAGATTATGCAGTTGCCATTTCCAGAGCTGTTTAGAGGATCCTTTCTTTTTGAAGAGTCTGGACACTTGGATCATTTTTAATCGGCTTTAGAGACTTCATCCTCCAAGAATGCTTGCCATGTGGAAGAGCTCAGGGTATAACAATAGCTACTCATATAGAAACGTGTAATAAGCCACCCCGAGGTATCCTACGTGCCCAAAGGAGAGCCAGGGAGGACAGCGACCCTATTTCTAGCAATAAGGCAAGAACCTCACCAAAGAGATCATGAGGAAGAGTCCCTGCTCCCTGGCCCCTCCAGTACCAAAGCAAATCAACTCTGCAGAAGAGAAAGATCTGGGCAGATAGACGTCTTCCCTGCCTCCCTTCTGAGCTAATCTCTTTCATTTGGCTGCGAGGTCCTGAAATAAAGGACAAGGAGCATTCGTGGTCTATGCACTTTTGTTCCGGAAATGTAGTAGCTGGTTCTGAAACGGTTTATTTCTTATGTACAATCCAATGATTCTACGGGTACAAATATCTTCTCCATGAGTCACATACCAAGATAGGCAGATAAGCCCTCCTTCATTAAGGATATATTTCCAGCATTTCTTTGTCTTGAATTTTTCCGCACTGTGCAATAGTGTTTTATGAAACTTTGAAGATTATTGATTCTTGTTGCTTATTCATCACCTGCAGCTATAAACCTGTTCGTCTTACTGCAATTAATTACAGAAGAGATAATTATGATGATATAAATGTAAAATTATAAGTTTTGGTTAGGGTAAGGCGGCAGGAGACAAACTCCTCAGGGAAAAATTCTTGTTTTCACTTAAATGCTTATTAAAAATGCAAAGATCGTCCTTCATCTGCAGAGAACTAAAGGGGGAATATAAATTAATTACTTCCAAATTGCAAGAATAACATAATCTCTGTTTCCATCAAACACTAGCAGCTGTTAGGGAAACCAGCCTATCCTCACAGCAAAAGTTTAAAGCACAGACCTGGTGTTGTTAAAATGACTCAATAACTTTATCCATACCAGCAAATTAATAGCAATGATACCGTTTCATGCATCTTCCAAGCATGTTATTTATAGACATGACTCTGCTGAAGAAAATGATAATTCCGAGGGGGAAATTTTTTTTTCTGCTCAGGATTCCTTTCCCTCCTGCATAAAGCACCTCCTCTTTTCCACCCAGTATGTCCGAATTTCTATCTCAGTCACAAATGCCATTCCCTCCCATCCTCCTTGGCCCGAGTCCAGGGAATATTCTGAAAGCTGCAGTTCTATAGGGCGGGGAAAGGAGCTACAAACTTGTGAACGCAGCTACCCTGAAATATGAGATTGGGGCCTCCCAGCAGGAGTTTATAGATGAATGCAAATCTCACCCAATTCTTCTTGAATCAATAACACCTTCCGTTCTCAAAATCAAATATAAAGGAGTTTGGAAAGCTCAATTGTTCAAGGCAAATTTGCTCAGTAATTTCCAGAGGAAGATGTTACTCCATGCTGCTCTGAAACCAAATATTTATTCACTTATTCAGTACAATAGCCTATGGAAATACACCCTAAAATGCTGCTTGCAAATCAAATACCATGAAAGGATGACAGTCCCGTATGTCTGTGCAGAACATCCTCTCACCCAGAAGTGAGAAGAATCCACCTTACTCAGTGGTGGGAGAGTCGGGGATGTGCGGGAGAGAAAGCAACAAACTAGAGCTTGGTTTTGACAGTAAAACACAGAGGAACTTACCGTGTCTTGGCTGGTCCCCGCCAATGCTGTAGATGATCTCGGAGTCGCGGGCACCGGGGATCTCGGCCTGCAGGATCCTCTTGGAGATCTGGAGCATTCCTCCCTGGGGCACCCACACCAGCGAGTTCGTCACCAGCCGAGGGCGCCCGGCACTCTGCGTGTGGGGGGAACATCAGGAAAGGGCTTAGCTCCATGTCAGCCCTGCCGTGTGGATGGGAATGTGGCGAAGTGATAAGGATGAGGTGGAGTACTTGGGAATTCCTCACGCACTCGGCCCTGGCAGTCGGCTCTAAGAAAAGCACCTGCATCTTTAATTAGGTCCCTAGGACCTAATTCTCCCTCTGTAGAATCAATCTTGTCCACCAAGACTTGAAATTCTCTTCCTCTCCACTTTATTTCTAAAGATACACACCTGTCAAGTTTACTTGTAGAACAAGAGGCTTTGCACCTATTCAAAAGAGCAGACAAATGACACCTCTGATATCTTTACACACACCTAACTAGTCAAAATCTTAACTGCTCCATAAAAGTGATCATCATCCTCCTCATCTCCTGCTCCACACAGTGATGCATCACCCCAGGAACTGATGAACGACTCATTACTTTGCTTCCAAACCTGTACAAGAGACATTAGAAAGAGCTAGCAAGATGCTTGAGAAAGGAACACATTAAAGGATGAGTTCCCATCTCCACTTTGAGACTTCTGCTGACCTGTTCTCATCTCTTTAATACAAATCACACTGATTCTGAACAGTGCTAACCTTTAAATGCCACCAAGGCTTAGACTGGGCCAAGTCAACAGTTTATCGGCACAATGGCTGCTTTTAAAAAATAAAGAACTATAAAGAAGCCAATTAGACTTAGTTGCATCCCAGAGAGCCCTGTCAATACACAGAATGACTTTCCTCTGACTTTATTGATTAGATCACATCAACACACAGATGAGTCCTTAAGAGAAAGGCAGAATTCTGCCACAGGAGCTCAGCAACCTGGAAAGGTCAGAGTGGTCCCTGGATTTACTGGGCGAGGAAGGAAGGGAAGGACTCACCCGACTTCAGAGAGTGACAGGCAAAGTCCCACTCTTTCCAAAGAAAGTATTCCTAAATAAATTTCAATTAAACGTAAGGCCGCAGCTTGTCTATAAACACATCTCCCTTCTGCTTTTCAGTAACTGAATGATTAAATGTTTCCTCGCTGGTCACATTAAATGAGTCAGGCAGTTTCTAATCCTGCTCCCACCTGCGCTGATGCTTCCCTCCCGCAGATTAATAAAAATGCCCTCACGAGACAGCTTTGTGCTCAGTAATCTCTCTGCATACACAAGTTCTTGTCTGATCTGAGCGCTCACCCAGCGTTCAACAAACTGGGTAGCCTCGCATTAAATTTTCACACTGGGGCCTGAGCACACAGTCAGCAAACACGTGAAGGATTTAATTGCTCAGGAAAGGTGTTTTCGGGGTGCCCGGAGGCTAGCGTATCCCCCTGCTCAGCGCTTCAGCTAGCTGCTCCCAGGCAGGACAGGACACACAGCCTTGTGCTATCTCAGGAACCTTCCAGGTGACCCTCCGAGCTGCCCTTCTCCTGCGCTCATCTTCTCACTTTGCCGATGCTCCCATTAGCAAGGGATGCACAGCATGTGAGCAGGCCTGGCCTCCTCTCGCTTGTACTGGCACCTGGGACCATGTTTTCCAAGACTTAGGCTCGCTCTTCTCCATTGGAGCACCAGTGGTGGGAGAGCAAGTTTTCCCTCAAAAAAGCAGCAGCAGGTCTCAGATTGACTTCCCAGAAAGTGTAATGGTGAAGAACATCAACAGAAGCACACAGCAGTGCGAAACATTAGTAAGAGCTCCCAAAATAGAGGCCAGCTGCTCAGCTGCAGTGTATCAAATGAAGCATTTGGTCAGGGGCAAACATGGGAAATGATGTTGTGAGCAGCCAAAGGGACTTAAAAAAAAAAACATGTTGCAGAAAACAAGGCACATCCATTGCAAGTAAACAAATCCCTCTAATCCATACCCCTTGAAAGGTTCCCTTCTCCCTTCTTTTATGTTTTGTACTCACACTGCAGTGCCTCTATGGATTAACGCCTTAGAAGTATATTCTTTTCGCTCAAGGAAAAAGGAATCCTAGAAATGTCTTTTCTCTCTAGTATGTACTATATAAAACCATTCAGATATAAGAAGCTCCACGTACTTGATCTGGGTTTAGAAAGCAACCCCCAAACCTCCACAACTCTGTGCCTTTGACTGGAAAAACAGGTCTTGGCAAGCGTGCTTCATCAGCACCTTTTCAGAAGCAAGCCCTGCATCCATTTCATCTCCCAAGGCACAAGGAGGGCACTCAGGATGAGCGGGAGCTGGGGGGCTGCCAGCTCGGCGCTCACTATGCCCGGCTCTGCTCTCGCCTCTGTCACCGCCTGCGTTCTTCTCCAGCGCTGAGTGCTGCACCCAGCCCAACTGGGAGGATAACGGGAGACAAGAGAGTACAAACCTGGCTACTGTGAGACACTGGACTCAGCAATTCACCCTCATTGGCATGTACAATATGAAGCTGCTTAATCAATAGCAGAAAGAAAAGAAAGAAGAAAAACCACCTGCAAGTGTCACAAGCGAGTGGTTTCCAAGCTCTTCACAGTCCTCCTGATCTCATTCGGGCTCCTTGTCCGTGGTGTGCGTAAGGAAACCACAGGTGGGGTGGCTCATTCCAGGAGTCTGAGCAACTCCGTGCCAGCGAGGTGTGAGTCATGCCGCTAATTCTCGTTAATTGCTACCCTTGCTTCAAGAGCACCCGCAGGGTCCAAACGGGATCAGCCCCTCTGTGTGCTGGCTACATACAGACACACGTGGTGCTTGTAAGCCCTCCTTAAAACTCTCAGGTCCAAGGAGCTAGGACAGGCCTCCAATACAGCAGAGAAGACAGAAGTGGGGTAGAATCACCTCTTCTCAGCTCCTTTTTATAGAGTGGATGCACACAAAGAATGTTTAATTCTCAGATCCATGCACAGTAAGTCCCAGTAGTAAAGGACTTTTCTGGGAGCTGTATTTTTTATTCTATTCCTTCTTCACATTTATTAAGAAACAAGCAAATTCTCAGATTTTCTGCCAATTTTATTACAATACCAAGCCACAAAACCAGAACTGAAATGCTTGCGAGCCCTTCAGCAGCCTGTACTGAGAGTCCATTTTCCTGCCCTCAGACCTGTCTGACCTTCCTGGGAATCCAGCTCCTGTCACACGGCAGCTCTGACTCCAGCATCCTCAACTGTTGGGTTGCATCCTTAGACAGAGGAACCTTCTTTTTCCATGGGGATTTCCTTGCCTTGCCTTTCCCCTGACCTCATTTCATTGAGCAGTCTAATTGCCATCTTTGAATTCAGTCCAAATGCTCTTTTCAAATCTGGACTGAAATGGCTCCATTTCACAAACATATCCCCCTGCTTAGGCAGCTCAAATACTGTTGCTTATCTAAAATGTGCTCTCGAACCTGAGTGCTGCCAGCCTGATACCCTGTTTGCATTCAGATTCAAGAATGTTAGTGAGCATCTGCATCTCACACCATATTCACACCAACCCTGTGACAGGTTTATTACCACTCAAGCCTTCTCTATGCCCAAGCAATTCTTTTTCAAATCCATTGCCCTTTCCATGCTACCAAACTCTCCTCTGTACCTCCCAGAGATCTGTTTACCGAGCAACTGCAGCCCTTGAATTTTCAAGGCTGCACAATTCAAGCCGAACTGCTCCTGCTGCAACCCAAAAGCTCAGGTGACCCGCAAGCCTCCATCAACCCACCACTTCCACTCTCTCTGACCAGAGCCTGTTGGTAAGGAAGGATTTGTGACACCCCAGGGATCACAGGATCACAGAATCATGGAATGGTTGAGGTTGGAAGGGACCTCGAGCTCATTTAGTCCAACCTCTCTGCTCCAGCAGGGACACCCAGAGCATGTGGCACAGGACGGCATCCAGGCAGGTTTGAAGACCTCCAGAGAAGGAGACTCCACAACCTCCCTGGGCAGCCTGTTCCAGGGCTCTGTCACCCTCAGGGAATACAGTGATTCTCCTCTAAACCCCTCATTTGCCCGAGAGGATTCCTGTCACAGCACATACCTTGGGAGCAATCTTGATGTGGAACAGGATGTTCTGGAAGTGGTAGCCGTCGCTCACTTGCAGCAGCACAGTGTCATCCCGGCTGTCAGAGTCATCGTGAGCATAACGCAGGAGTCCCCGGGCCAGGTCATCGAGGTGGAACGTGTGGACCTCAGAAGCTGAGTCCCCTGAGCGTTTCACCAGCTGCCCGTGACGTGGGGGCTCTAACACCATCAGTGCCACATCTTGAGGATTGTCACCGTCCCTCATACCCAGCAACACGTCTGTTAGAGTTCCAGTTTCCCCTCTGCTGACAAGGAGAGCCTCGTTTCTGAGCACATATGGGGCCTGAAACACAAAAGCAGCTCTTGGGTGTTTGCTGAACCACAGCAATTTGATGAATACACTCTGGAAAGAAAGAGGTGAGGTTAAGGAAATTAGTTCTTCTCTGCAAGTCTCCTACTTCCAGACATCAGGGAGTCACTCTCCACACTTCCTCCCACATGGTTAGATCTAAGAATATCTAGCAATTTAGACTGACTTAATTATGTCAGAAGAGGTTTCTCACGCCATAGCAAGCTTATAGCAATGAAAAAAATGAGGACATTTATAAAGAAAGCAATTTATTTATCAGTCAGATTCTGTATTTCCTTTGCTCTCTGCATGGATAACAGACAAGGGACACAGTTTTGCTCTATTACTTTCCACAGAAATTCAAATGAAGATACGGATCCCTACTGTTTTGGAAGGACTACACTTTATATGTATGTCATCAGGATCAACTGGAATACAGACACTTGAGATGCTGAAGCCTTTCTTGTGTCAATAACAAGTTCAGGGTTGGACAAGACAGATACACCACATTTCCTACATGTATTAACTGCTTAGACCTCTTGCAAAACACTAATGCTTCAAAATAGGACAGAGAATAACCTGCACATGCAGAGTATCTGCTTAAAATCGCCTGTAGAGCAGAGAGGACAAAACACTGAGTGGCAGATAAGGGAGAGTGACTGACACAGCTGGGAGGTAAAGCGAGAGGCAGAAGCTTGAATAATGCTTCTAACTGAAAATGAGTCAACCACTTAGCACCAAAGGATGTGTTTTTGCTTGTCGGGAATGGATAAAGTCCACCTCAAAGAGAGCAAAACAAAACGCCTGCTCTGATGGCTGGCTGTCATCAGCATCGTTGCTTCTGTGTTTTCAAAGAGTCCACAGAGCCTTACTCATCCAGCTGCACACACGTCTTTCAAGGTTCAGACCAGTTTCTTAGTACTTAATCGTCAAGAAAGTTGTGAGGAATGTTTAAATCTACACTCTCTATTGATCTCAATAGACACCATTTACCACCAGGAATACCTCGCCTCGGGAGGGGGGCTGATCCTGCAGAGACAAAGTCAAATCCTTGGGAACATTCATCAGAGAGCTAACTGCTGCCACCTCACCTGTGTGCTGCTGATCAGAATTATTAAGGATTGACAGGCAAAATTCCTATGATTAAACTTCACTTATGTATTCTGGGGCAGTAACTGCAGCTCTTCCTTAAGTGTGGTCCTACTGAGGTAAACAAGAGATTATATTGAACAAGGATTTCAGCACTAACCAGAATCAATGTATACGCAACAGGATCAAAGTCTTGCATTTGTCTTGCACTAAAGGTCAAACTGGAACTCTTGTGGTTTCTGAAGTTATGAAAGTACTAATACAAAATAAAACTGTAAAAACAACAAAATGCAATTAAAAATAAGCTACCTCCTCTTTAGGTCCCTGATATGGAAAGATGCCATGTACTGCAAAGTCTCGAGACTTGTTGAGAACCACAGAGATTGGGCAACTCAAGGAGCTGATGCCGCTAGGAAACACTAAATGCATTAACTGGATCCTTCCATCAGGGCCTTTAGTGAGCAAGTCAGGTCCACATACACATAGAGGGACATAATATGGTTTGACTGTAACTGGAAACCTGGCCGTCATCCTTCTTTTCTTTAGCTCTGGCTCCCTATTACTGACAGGCCTGATTCAGCATTCAGCCTTCCAGTGAAGTAATTTAAGAAATTAACTTATTTAACCACTCCAGTGGTGGGTGGTTTTGTGTCTGGAAGTGCAGACACCATCATGTGCTTCATGCTGAGTACAGCAGGAACATCGCTAGCAGCTCAGATCAATGATGAACCTCCAAGGGGGTGGGATGAAAAGCCTTTCTGAGCCCATGCAGCTAGGCTGGTTTTGAACAACTCACCTTTCCTGTAATGCTCTGCCTCTCCCCAACACACGTCTCATGCATCTCTTCATGACCTGTCTTTCAGAGACCCCTCTTGGAAAAGGAGTCCAGTATGTACAGCCTCTAACCACTCTATCGGAGAGAGCTCTACACAATCCTGTGCCACAGATTTTAAATAAGGAGACAGGGACACTTGACAGTACCATCAACTTGATTGCAGTGTTGAATAGTTTGAGACACACACATGGAAGAAGCACCACTTGAAATAGCCTGTGCTCATTTAATTTCCAACTACCCTGGAACAGAGCATTTAAGTAAATGCTCTCAACTGTCAAAGTGTCCCTACCATCGGGATCAATCATCATTCAGTGACCCTGCAGTAAGAGACTGAGCAACTAGACCGTCCACTGATCCAAAGAATAATTTAAACAGTAAGGACTCCTTAGCCCGCACTGATAATTGCTCTATGATTGCACAGCCACAATTCCCAGCACAAGTAAATTACATGGGCCACCTTCTTCATTCACTTACCCCTGTCCTGCTCTTTCAAATCACTCTTGACTGCCTTGCAACCAAGTGACAGTTGAGTCTAATGTGACCTGATCATCAGCTACTGCTCTAACCAGCTCCTTTGCTATGAGCACAAGGAAGTAGGGCTCCAAAAGGTGCAAAAATTGGGGTTGTTTGCAAGCTTTGTTATATTACCTGTGTTGAAAGTGCTTGAATGTTGACCACCTCGGGATAGGAGAAGAACTGCCGATCGCTGACCTTCAGGGAAAACTGCCCTTTCCTAAACAAATCCCCCAAACCACAGGACAATATAAATGAATTGTGCTTTCACAGAACACAATAACGATAAACTACTATACATTCAGTAAAAATGACTCACATAGGGACAGATGCTTTAGATTAAGTTTTTGCACTTAACGTCTTTATAGGATCTTTTCTGAAGATTCACAACATACAATAAAATACTGTCATCTCACTTCAAGTATGTAATAACATATCTCATTTCCATCTGTGTGTTACCTACATAGGTAATTTATCCAAGATTAAGTGCTGATTCTAAATGTCAGCTAGTCTCTGCTAAAGAAAAATGCCAATTTTCTGGTTTCAACACAGCAGTTCCCAGTCTTCAGCAACTTTGCTTCCTACTTACTTTTGCAAAGTGCCACCCTCGAACAAAACACCTTGGACATAAAGAAACTGCTTTTCTCAAGACCAGAGTCCAAAAGTTATTGTGGTGATTAGAGAGCAAAGACAAAAGCCATATGCTGCTGCATATGACTGGTGAGCATTAGCTAATCCTTGGCATCAGAGGGACACTCTGAAAGTCTTCCTGAAACTAATGGGTCAAAGGCAACTTTAGGCAAGCAGAAATCTAGAAAACTACATGGATTGCAGTCTAGTCCCAAGGTTTTACGGTGCTGTAAAGCGAGTGTAGAATTTGGCAGTGCCACTGGCTCAGTGCCTGGCAGCCAGAGGGAATTTGCTTCCTTGCAGCGTGAGCACTGCCAGGTGCTAATCACCTCTAATGGTCCCAAGAAACTAACAGAGTGCAGGCTACAGGCAAAGCAGCAGCTAATGCTGTCAAGCACAGTTGTGACATTTGTGTTCATGACTGTATCAAAAAAATTGTCGTAAGAGTCAGCATAATATGCCAGTATTTATCAGCCAAAGAAAGAGTATTCTAAAGACAAGATAGATCTTGCATTCCCAAAGCACAACAGATTGGCAGCTGTATCGCAGCAAAAATTTATACCACATAGAGAAAAGTTTTGCACCGTCCTTTATATTATAACACAGTATCTCTGAAATACAGCAATACTGTTTTTAGCAGATATGCATCTCATCATAAGGACATTTTCACATGACAAGGGAATGCCTGCTCTCCAGATATGCCCGTTTTCTGAAGGCAAGGGTTTATAGAGACTGTCACTAGTCACCTGGATTTCTCTTTGCTGTGCACAAAGCGGACTCTCTTCTCCTTGACATCCTTGTAGCTGAAGTGGTCGCCTTTCCTCAGGTGCACCTCTTTGCCATCCGCCACCATCACCAGTTTGCCGTTGGAGGGAGCACTGTCCACGTGGAACAAGAGCTGTCCTGGGTCACCACCCGTGCCATGTACCTCTAGTAAGGAGAGGTCTAGGGGCTTTACCCCACCAATCCCTACTGTGAGGGTACTGGTCACCCGGAAACTCAAATGATGCTTGCCATCTAAAAAGAGAGATGATATTAATTCCCACTATGACTGTGAGAGACTTGGGCAACTCACTTTCCATCTTCAGTTCCCACCATCAAAACTAAAAACCAACACACACTGACACACCCTGCATATGAACTAATTAATGTCCATGTGCTAATAGGAACACGCAAAAGGCACTGCAGTTGATTCAATGAAGTATTGCCCTATGACATTTTTTATTGTTGTTTTGTATTGATGATAAAGGAAAATACAATACCGTGACTGAAAAGACCTAGGCAAAATGGGTAATTTCCCTTAGATATCCATGTTCACGCACATTTTATACAATAAAAGAGTTGCAATAAAAGGGCTGCCTGCTCCCAGTGGCTAACAAAACAGCTCCAAAAACATCTCTGAAAAAAAACATTTATCTTTGATCCTAAAATTTGCTGGAATTCTGCCGGGACAGCTGCCTTACCACAGGGGACACTCACCTTCACACTCTCTGGTCCACACATTTTCATAGAAATCCTGGCCACAGGCAGAAACACACATCTTGTTCTTCAGGAAGGTGCTGCTGTCACAGAGGTGACACAGGCTGCCACTGACACACTCCAAGCACCCGTGAGGACAAGCTGAATTTAGATGAAAAGCAGAACCCCATCAATACAGCATCAAAAGTGCTTCCTCTTTGCCCATACTCTTCTGAGAGAGGCAGCAGTGACCAGAACATAGACCACAACCCCCATCCCTCTCCGCCACCTCTCTCCCGTTTTGCTCACCTATGCATTTTCGTTGTGTCTCCTCTGCATAATAACGTTTCCCACAGTCAAGAACACAACGAGTGTCCAGGAGGAAGAACGGGGCTTCGCAGAGGTTGCAGGCCTCCGGTTGCTGACACTGAAGGCAGTGCTCATCACACCCTACAAATCGTGGAGAAAGAACTCAGCTGCTTCCTGCACGGGGCCGAATGCACCTGCCTTCCAAGGGCAGGACAGGCACACGCTGGAGACCAGCAGGGCAAACGTGTTGTTAACAGTGATTAGAAGCAAAGCTCGAGATGAACTCACTCTGGCACGTGTCTGCCTCCTTGTAGAAAGCTAAGGGGCACTGTTCCAGGCAAGTTCCTTCATGGAGAACGTAGCCATCCATGCACTGCAGGCAGTCGGTCCTCTGGGGGCCTTTACAAGCATTGCAGCTCCAGTCGCACTCTGGAAGAAGAGAATTCAATGTAGGGCAGCCCTCCCCAGGGAGTACAGCTCACCCCACACAAACGCCGAGCACCTTTGGGACCTATGAGCTAGGGGAGTATGATCACAAACAGCAGAGAAAGAATTGCTTAAGAGATACTAAAAAGAAAGTATGATTTGAACCGAGTGACTTCTTACAACATAACATACATCCTCTTTTTCCACCTCTTGGCCTTAACATGTCAGATTCCAACTGGTTTATCTTTTGTTCAGCATTCCAACCCATGCGACATGGGTGCAGCTCCGTAGCTTGTAGAGCCTGATTTTACCCTGAAAGCATCAACACTCCTTCTCTTATAACTCTGGGTCTGTTGTTCATTAATAATTATCCAGTTCATTAATAATTATCGAGTCTACTTGATCAATCTCGTCCCTTGCAAATGCAGCACCTTCTGGGATGCCCAAGGCTCTTCTAACCACTTTGACCACAAGAGAATGAAATCATTGTCCCTTGCCCTCCAATGCCACCCTGAGGAGTCACAAGTCCAGAAACGCAGCAGTTACTGCTTGGATCACATATGTCTCCAGGTGCCCTTGCATTATCCCTCCTCAATTCCTCCCTCCAGATACTAAGAGAGAGAACCAAGTAGAAACGAGCACTGAACAAGTCACTGCTATTAAATCCTCAGGTGGTGGCATTCTGCAATACAGCCGTTATCCTCACTTATTACCATCAACAAAGGCTCTCCCTGGGAGTTCTCGAAGTCTTTCAAGTCATGGGTCTTTGAAATCACTCCCAAACATTGTTGCTGCAGTCATCCAGCAATGCAGTAGTTAAGAAGTCAAAGAAAAGCAGGTAAGTACACAAGGCCCTACCAGCACTCTAAAAAAAGAAGGGCCAGGTAAGCTCACTCGGTATTCAGCTGACCCATGCCTAAAGGAATTGCACGACCTGACCCTTGAAAAGTTTCCTGGCTCACTTATGGAATCATTTACAAGAGACGGATTTGCAATAATCTTGTTTTTCACTGCAAGGTTGAAGTATGTGACAACAGCTTGCTGCAAAAGAGGAAAACTGCAGACACCACACAAGTGGCCTGTTACTAAACAACTGCCCCCTCACACATGCTTTTTATAGTAGGCCACCTGTACAGATCATGCTGCAGATTATACCAAAGTATTAGCCCCGTTTGTTGCAATTATTATTTTTTTTTCTTTAAGCCAGCCAAGAATTTTTCACCTCTGCAGGTCTTGGTGGAAAAATCAAGATAATACTGCTGGGCACAGCTCTCGTACTGGCATTCTCCAAACAGCAGGACCTTGGCAGGATCTCTGCAAGACGTACAGCCCGCGGCTGACTCGCAGCTCAGGCACTGGCTGTTGCAAGCTGTGGAAGGAGAAAGGAAAGAACTGTAATTATTGAGAGACCAGCCAACTGTACAAGTAAAAATGATTTTTTCCTGTAGCTTCTCTGTGCCAGGTCCTTGCAGAGAGACACCTGTGGAGACTTCAGGTTCTGCTTCTTGCATCTTTCCTGACAACTTCAAAAGTGTAAAGTCTCCCTTAGTTTGTAAAAGACATGTACATCTCCTCGGAGACCTTCATAACACTGCTCCTAGGCACTGCATCTCTCTCTCCTCTGCAATGATCAGGATAAAAGATGGAACTTGAATGCAGATCTCCAAATAAGAGCTCTCCTTGTCTCTGTTTTGCTATTCTTGTTTTGCTGTTGCTGTTCTTTTTAAGCGTGCTATGTTTTAAATGATTATTGATTTAAGTCATGAAGACACATGTTTTAGAGACCATAATGATCTGCTTCACTCAAATGAGCAACCCCTCAGGGAACCAGAGGCCCATCAAATTTCACGTATTGTTTCCTATTTCTCTAGTTGGCCAATTTGAAATTTTGGAATCCAGGGAAGCAAATAGCAAGGCCAAGAAAAAAATAATTTGGGAATTTACTGAATCTAGGATCAAAGTCCAGAGGGTCAAAATACTTCAACTCTCCTCTTTGGCACCCAGGGTCTGACCTTTGCAGGAGCTACATTAATAACCAAGTGATATCAGGGCTCTTTGCTAATTCACAGAAGAAGGTTTAATACTACTGTGAAGGACTGACAAATATTTCCCAGCACTTGGCCCCACGTGCTGAAAGCCCACTCAGATACTGGTGAGACAAAGTGGTACAAAAATAATCAGCCACTTCCAAAGATTCACAGCACATTGCAACTGCATGTGGAGAAAACTCATGGAGATTTGCATGTCTGCTTTACACAAAATTAAAAAAAAATGTAATTCCCATGCTGGCAAACACTGCAATGGCCCGTGCTAAAGGACTTTTAATACCTTTTAAAGCAAGCTGAGCACTGCTGTCTCCACAAGCTGTCAGAATCTTTGGCCAAGCTCAATTCTGCACTTGGAATAAATCAGGCAAGTCCTGAAAAGCCAACTCCAAGCACTTAAACTAAGGAATAAAGCTTAGCCGACCATTTTTAATGAATCAAAAAAAAAAAAAAAGGAACCAAAATCTCTCACAGGGCTACAGTGCAGGTATTAAACAGGGATGTGCTATTTGTGGAAATGCATTTCCATTAGTTTTATGCTATTTGTGGTAATTCATTTCTCTCTGCTTTGAATTTAAGGTTGAGCTTTACAACCACAAAGCTCCAAATACAGAAACACAGCTGAAAATATCCACACATTGCTCCTGTGGAAACCTAATCCAATGTGTCCTTCAAAATAATTACTTGTTTTATCTCATCTCAAGAATGTCACAGAAGGCCCGGATTTTGCTGAAGTACAAATGACTTTCTAGCAAAATCCAGCAACCTTTTTCAGGTGCTCTAGTACTAGTCTCATTTCAGCTACCTTACTAGCTGGAACTGAACATAATGTGAGTATTAAATGGAATAATAACAATTCATAAGATGCTATAAAAAGCCGACTATTAAAAGCATGGTAAAACTCACCACATGAAGTGTGGTATGAGGAAAATAGCAACAGAAATCAAGTTACCCAAAGAGGCATTCCTGAGCAGTAAGCAAAAACTACATTTGAAAGCAATCATATCTGTTTTCCTTATCAGCAGGACTCCATCCCTACAGTTTTAAACCCAAAAAGAGCTTGTTAAGCTTTGCACTGTTCCTCGGCCAGTATTTCAGCGAGCTTAAAAACATCTCAGAGGGCAGGTATATGCACTCAGCGTTCAAATGAACTCCAATCCAAACCTGAGGTCCTCAAAAGCGCAACGTGACTCAAATACTCTTTGGAGAGAGAGCAAATTTCTCCACCTAACAGCCAGCCTCTGATTAACCAACCCTCCTTAGCCTTAAGTGGTAGTTTTGCAGCAGCCAGGCGCAGTTAACCTCTCCATGCCTTATCAGCAGCACTTCACTTGAAAAAGGCACAAGTGACAACTGGAACGACAAAAATCCAGTGCCCCGACACACTTTGCCTTGAGCCTCCGGCCACATGGATTGCACCCACTTCTTAAAAAGCCATTTGCCAGCTAGCAGATTGGAAATAGCTCCTTGTAGTGAGAGGTTGCTTGCAAAAAAAAAATCTATTTGCATTTGAGCTACTAACCTAAATTCGGGAAGGGCGCAGTGCCCGGGAACATTCCACTTGCAGCAGGATGTCCTGAGGGGGGCTAGCAGGGGGAAAGCTTTCATTAGGAAAGGGCATTTTCATTAGCAAGAGGACTATTTTGGCCTTAATGACAAGAAAATCTAGACAGCAGGAGGGAACAGTGAACACCCTGTAGAGCTGGTATGATAGTAGGCAGGACAGTAAGAATCCTGTGATTCTGTTCTTTTTATTCCTTTTTTATTACTTCCCTTCTTTTTTATTACTAAAGAGCCTGCTTTTTTTTCTGCCAGCTGAAGAATAATACAAATTCTTCCAGCTATTTCCTTGAACTTAATGCAAGGTGCCTCCATCTCTGCTGATACGATGGAAATATTAGTTTCCAGAGAGCAAATAAATCTCAACAAAAGGCAAGTAAAGCTGACAACCATATCAGTTTCTTCCTATCAAACTTCATCAGTAAAGAAACTGGGTCTAGATAGGATGACACTGATACCTACTCTCAGTGCAGTGCAATGGAGTTATTCTATCACAAATTAGGATAACTTAAATTACAGTAACACAGATCTTAAGAGATCGGAGTGTTCAGGTTCAGACTAAGCAAACCATTTAAGAACTCGTTTGTTTTTAGGTGTGTTTATTATAGTGAGTCAATTTAAGAAGGCATTTTAGTATTTTTTTTTATGTCTTTGGGCTACAAAATCTGGCATATTGGAACATCAAGCCTAATAATTGAGTAACGACTCCATTGATGTCAAGGCCAAAAAAAAAAAAAAAAACCCATAAAATAAAAAAAGAAACACCTGGGTGATTCACAGGTGATATGTTTGCTTGATATGATAGCTTGCATAAGCATAAATATTATTGGACTTAGCATCCAATTAATTGCATCAGATCATCAGACATAAAAACATCACAGTTTAACTATGTGAGTCAGGGATGGATCTGCCTGGCTGCACCTCATTTCTACTGGAGTTTTCACCAGTGGAAAAATTTGCCCTCAGGGCTGAAGTCTTAGTAGGGCTAAAACTGGTCCAACCATGTCAAGTTGAGCAACTAAGATGATTAAGGGAATGGAACATCTCTCTTACGAGGAGGGGCTGAGTGAGCTGGGCCTGTTTTCTCTGGAGAAGTGAAGGCTGAGAGTGGATATGATTAACATGTATAAGCTCAGGAAGGGAGAATGCAGGGAGGAAGGGGACARGCTGTTCTCACTGGTGGCCAGCGAGAGGACGAGGGGTAATGGCCACAAGCTGGAGCACAGGAAGTTCCGTCTCCAGGTGAGGAGGGTGACAGAGCAGTGGAACAGGCTACCCAGGGGGGCTGTGGAGTCTCCTACTCTGGAGGTCTTCAAAACCCGCCTGGATGCCGCCCTGTGCCACATGCTCTAGGTACGCCTACTTGAGCAGGAAGGTTGGACTAGATGATCTCTAGAGGTCCCTTCCAACCTTGAATATTCTGTGATTCTCACAAAGCCTGGAGTCCATCAGTTCTTCTGGCCTCTGCTTTATGTACTGCCTGGATAAGGAAGCTTTACACAAGCTCTTTGGTAGTTCTTTTTCTGTGAAATCCAAGGCCTCCTGTCTCTGAAGTCAATAACAAAACCATAACTGTGCTCCAATCTAAAGCCTTCTGTAGGCTCTGAGTCTCAGGCAGCGGGAACTTGTATCAGCTCACTCCGAATTTTCAGCCGCTTGAAGTCTTCTGGCAATAGGAACAGTAGCAAAGGAGGAAGAGAACACACGCTGGGGATTATCCTGTGGGAGGGAGAGAGGGCTTAGAGAGAGACACTCACGTTTGCAGGTCTGGCTCTCATCTCTGTAGTATCCCGGGGAGCAGACAGGAACGCACATGCTGGTGTGGGACAGCACCAGGCTGCTGTTGCAGGAGGAGCAGGAAAACGGGCCCTCGTCGCTGCAGGTCTTGCATGAGGGGTGACATCCTGCAGGGACAGCAAGAGCAAATGTTTCTGCTCAAGGAAAAGCAGATCTTTAAGTGAGTTTCAAAGGATCCAGCAGACCCCGCCTCAGAGAGCAAGATCAGCAATGCTAAGTATCCGAAGTTCTCACTAAATTCTAAAACAGCTGCTGGTGTTCAGCACTCAGGAGCAGCATTAGAGCCACTTTGAACCTGTCGGAGGCTCTCCTTCACATGCTTATGCTCTCTTCTCCCAGTCCCTCTGCTTCCTAATCTGACTGAAGAGATTTAAAATCCTGCAGTGGATGTGGCCAATCTACCCTGTTATCCTTCCTGGAAGGGAAAACACAGACCCAACTTACTTGTCCGTGCAATTTCAGGATGAGTCTTTACCTGAAAAATGATGGCATCATTATACCCATCAGGCCGAATTCACTGTGAGGGTACACAGAAAAATTAAGAGGAGTGACTGATCTGCGCTGTGCTGGAGATCTTAAATGCCAACATAAAATGCAATATGAGCTTTGACAGGCTGAATAATGCAACACTGCTTTTAAACGAAAACTTCAGACCAAATGGAAGAAATGTTGTCCCTAGCCTTGGATTTCCAGGCAGGCAGAATTTCTTTCTCAGAAGTTTTCGCCATTCAATGACATGGAGAAAAACTCATACATCTCAGAGATTCTGTTTGCTAAAAGCAGGTAAATAAACACACAGCTCCTGGAATACTTGACAGGTGCTTTGAAACAGTAACCATTAACGTAGACGAGGTTAGGCAATGCCACATCCTGCAGCGGGAGCAAATTTGCCTTCTGCATCTTGACTTGAATGGGCAGAATTTCTTGTCTTGATTTGCTTCTCTTAAACCAACCTTCAATGCTCCATTTTCAGATTAAGATTCATTGGGCTCTGTGGGCCCCGTAATGAGGAAAGCAATCTACTTCCTTCTAGCAGGAGTCCAAGAAGCATAAAACAGCACAAAGACAGAAATACAAACCCATAAACAAGAACAAAAATTGCAGCAGACTCAGGGACAGGTAAAGACTCAAAAAGCTGGAGAACAGAATAAATTATCAATCTATCCTGATTGTGCTCCGCAGCTGGAGCTGCAGGCTGATGGAACTGGTTTGTTGTGCCAGAGGAATGACTGCCTTTTGGACCATTACTGCAGCAAGGCAATGCTCAGTGAGCATCAGGCAATCTGCAAGGAGATCCTAGAAAGGATGACGCTCCATTCCAAGCTGCAGACTTCTGGAAAAGTTCCTCATGCTAAAAAGTCTGTCTTTTATGAGCAGAAGTTGTACAGCCCCTTGAACACATGTCCAGGAAGTATCTTCAAGGAACAACATCCAGAAGTGTACTGGTATCACAGAAATTGGAGATTCAGTGAAGGACACCTGAAGTGATCCGTGACTGTGGTTAAACGGTCCATCTCCTCCCATGAGCAGCCGCAAGAAAGCTGCAGAACTCACTGAACTGTCACCCTGTTGTCTGTGCCACCAGCTTTGAGAGACAGGAGACACAGCCACTCACCTCCACCTCCTCCTCACAAACACCACGGTCTGGTAGTAACACTGCAGTTGCTAACAGTATTCGAACAGTGGGCTCAAAGCCTTGGCCTTAAAAAGACGCTGTCTAAAGCCGAAGACGAGGGGCAGCGCAGTGAGAGTGTCCCCAGGCACCCAGCAGAGACGTCGGCCAGGCAGGACACCCCCAGGCTCCAGGGCAGGGTCTCCCCACCGGAGCAGGATCCCACCCTGCAGCTACCCCTGGGGCTACTCACTTCTGCAGGCGCCGCTCCGGGCGAAGTATCCGGCCGGGCAGTCGGGAACGCAGTGATCCCCCAGGAGCAAGTGCCGGGCGTTCTGACACGTCAGGCAGATGCTGCCCGTGTCCCGCAGGTTGGCCACGCACTGACGGCACAGAGGATGGCAGTCTGGAAGGAGCAGGGAAGAACAGAGGCTGTGACCACAGATAAACGAGAGCTGCTGTGGGGAAATGCCCGAGGATCACACGAGGGAAGGAATTTTCAGAGTCCTTTCCTGCTATTTGGGGCACAAGGGCTGAGATGGGGCGCTGAGCACTGCGCTCCCCGGGGGCTGCAAGGCACAGCTTGAATATCATCCACATGTCTCCAGTCCTGTTCAAGCATCTTCTCTCCCCTCCTTCTTAAAACTAGCTTGGGAAAACTTGGCCAGACAGCGGTTGGAAGTGCTCTGCTTTCCCTAGTCCTTCCTTTGTTTTCAGGTGCGTCCACCTACAAGTTTCTCCAGCAAAACGATGCTGCCAGCTATAGGCATTCGCTGCCCTTTGCCATCCTTTCAAAATAAAGAATACAACCTGCACAGCCCATCACCTTCTCCCACGGCTCACACTCCTCCGAGTTTCCCACACAAATGAGACCTCCGTATCCCAGAAAGGCTGCAGCGTACCACAAAGCCAAGCAAAAAGCTGCACTGAGAGCTGCATGAGAGGACCTTGAAACCTTCTCCTTTTTTCTTTTCCTCAGCAGCACAGAAACTAATGTCTCCTGACCTCTCTCTGAACTTGAGCGCTTAAAAAGCTTTTACAAGCGGCCTTTTGTACGCACAACAGTGCGGTGTAAGGCAACCTGGAAGCCAAATTAATCCTCATTACGGTAATTTAGAAAATTATAAAGGAAACGACGACTGTCTTGAAAGAAATGTAATAATGAGGCTTGATTCCAGTACCTGGCCTCCTGTCAGGTTTCCAGTGACAGCTCAGCTCTCTGTGCTTTGGCTCTCCTGAAAGCATCGCTAGAGACTGTCAGGCAATCTAATTTTACAAGCTGAAGAGAGGGTCGCATTGGAGATCCAGGGAATTCTGCATCCACCCCTGCAAAAGCTGCAGCAGCAGCTGGTTTCAAGCCCCCAGCTGCTTTCTCCTAAGTCGGACTACAACCCAACGAGGCTCTCCAGACCCCGGGCAGGAAGCACGGATGCAGCATGGAAAGAAATCCAGTCCCGAGTGCACACAGCGTGCAAGGTCCTCAGGGCAGCTGCCTCCTCCCCATCCTGCCTTCACAGGCTCTGTGACCCGGGTAGTCCCTGCTGCCACCTTGCAAACTTGGGGGGAAAATTCGCAGCCAGAGGGGAGGTGAAGGTGTGCAAGAACAGGGACTAGAGAGAAAATGAGAGAGAGAAAATGTATGGAGCCCAAATAACTAGAATTTACTCTAAATAACTGGACCATCCCAAAGCAAAGTTTAAAAGACTTAAGTCTCTACAAAACCAGGTGCTGCTGCAGCACACTCTGCTCCTCTTGAAAGCCTCTATCTATGATCCTATATGTTGAAAGAAGTCTTCTTATTTTTTCATTTAATGCTCTATAAGAAATCATTCCATACCTCTCTCGTTCCTTTGAAAACCTGGAGATCAAAGAGTACACAACAGCAAAAAAAAAACCCTGATACTGGTGCTGAATTTGAAGGGCCTTGGGAAGCTAGTGACAGAAGAAAGAACTGAAGGGCTTCGTATTGGAAAAGATTATTTAAATTTTTCACAGCAGGCACCCTTTGAAGGAGCAGGGGCAGAGTATTTTCTTGATGCTTCTCAGCAGTAACTCATATCCATATTTGTTTCCTGTTTCCACCTTCTCCATAGCGATCCTCACTGCAGCTCGGCCAGGATGCAACTCCATGGAGGTACCTGGCCTCGCATGCCCAGCATGTTTGCTGACAGCCACTTAGCTTACCTGATTCCTTTAGACTTTCTCCACTATCCAGACTGGATTCTTCTGCCTCCCATTCATCTTTTCAAGATTACTAAGCTGCTTAACACTCTCCAGACAAAACTTCTCCCTGCTGGCCCTTTCGGCCTGCTCTTCTTTGCCAATTCAAACCCCTGTGCAACATTTAAGTATTGTGGATCTTGCTATGAAGCAGGTTATAGGATGCAAAGTACGATATCATGGCTTCACCGATTGCAGTTTTCACAGCTACTCCATGCTCGCCCTCTCTGCAGCTTTTTCTTAGCATGCAACAAAAACGCAAACAAAACTGTGCCCTTGTTATACGGAAAAGCATCTACAAGCTGCTTCCTTGCCTGTAAGCAGAGAAGAGATGTTTGGGAAGCCAAAATCATCTTTAAAGTGTTTGTGAATGACGAGAAAGGAAACCAGAGGCATTTCTACCGCTCAGTTCCTCCACTAGCAGAACAATCAACCACTTGTATTGTTCAAATACACTTTCCCACTTAAGGCTCTTTTGAACGTTTTTCCCTGGTTCAAATTTCACATTCTACTTACTCAGGTATCGTATGAGGATTACGACAGGGCACTACTCTCAACTTGTGTAATTTACAGGTGTGTCTGCATGCAAACATCCTGCAGCAAGAAGTCCTTCCCAGCGAGAAGTCCAGAAAGAGAAGTCACCGTAGGTGACTTGGCTCATCCCTAGTCACCCAGAAGTGACCAGGATTTTTGTTTGTTGTTTCTTCCAAGAGTTTTCATTTCTCTCCTAAAAAGAGCCAAATAGTCTTTGCCACATAAAACAGTGAGGTGAACTCCTAGTGAAGCAAAATCCTGTTGGCAGGATTTGCCTGCACTGTCTGAAAGGGGCAAGAGCTTCTCTGGGCAGAAGGTCCAGGTAGATGGTGCCTGGCACAAATGAACCCAGATCAAAGTGGGGAGATGGCCTTTCGGTCTCCTCACCTGGCAATTCAGCTGGTCATTTCTGCAGGAGACTGCACACCAGTGACTAAGCAGAGCTAAGCCTCGCTCTTGTTCTGCTCGGGGAGGCTCCAGCCCCTGGGGATGATATCAGCACTGAAGAGGACGCCAGCAGCCCCTTAATTTTACAAGTCACTGAGCGTATTTCTTGCTGTCAGCATTCCTACTAGACTTGTAAGCTCCTCATTTCATCTGCTGAGAGCTTCCATTGACTCAGGAGAGCAAGGAGGAAGCCTCAAGACAGGCATGTGACTTTTTCAAAACAGAAAGGTGAGTTTTTAGTATTAACATAGGGTGTTATGCAGAGGACAACAGTTTTAATGATGGTGCTGCATTCTAAACTGGTAACTGGACTTGTCTCGAATGAGCAACTGAGAGAGGGAGAGAGAAAGCAAATAATCTTTACAAAGTGGGAAAGCGCAAAACACAGAAGACCCGAGACTCCATAGAGGATGGCTAAAACTACACACACACTCCTGTGCATACTCTTTAACTATAAAATACAATTCATAAACTGAGTACTCTCCAGAAGACTGCCACAAATTCATTATACCCCAACAGGAGCCTAGAAAGTCACCGATCCTTTAAATCTGAGGCCATTTTATCGTTTGTCTGCTTCCACTTGAAATGCTTATTTGATAAAGTGCTAAAAATGACACTTTTTTCTTTTCCTATTAACAAGGCGAACGCTCCAGTCCTCATTCAGGTAACACGTACAATCAAAACACTCATTCACAGGCAATGGTTTCAAAGGACAGTTGGTTTTCTCCATCCTCTGTGAAAGATTCGTCCCCGTGGGTCTATAAAGCCTGACAGGTGGCTATAATGCAGAGCAGAGCCTATATGTCACCACACAGCTCTGCCTGGAGGATGAGGAATAGCAGAGAGATGGGAAGATAACTGTAAAAAAAAATGATTGCTTGGGGAAGGAAAGGAAAAAGCTTTGTTAGATTCTGATGCAAATGGTGTGTAAGGCAAGTGTCAGGGGTTTCACTGCTTTCTTTTATGGGACAGCTGCTCTTTAGTTGGTAATTAATAAGCTGCCAAAGCAAATTTAGCTGTTCAATCAGTGCTGAATGGGGCAAATGGGTGAAATTTAACAGGCTGGATGTGGAGCTTTTTATCTGTAGCAGAACTAGCAAGATTTATCATGTGCTTAAGCATCAGGGCCAAGTGTGGCACAAGGAGCCACACATTTTTAACTGCAAATCCAAGACCAAAGTCCAACATTTCTTTTTAAGGTAACAAATAACACTGTTCTCCTAGGTCAGTTAGACAGAAAAACATCACCGAAGAGCAGAGAAGAGAAACTGCACCTAAGAGCACACAGACATTAAGGGTCCCCAAGTTAAGACCAAGGAAAACTTTATACTGGCCTCTCTACCACAGAAGAGTCCCACGGCAAGCCCAGGGTGAGAGCTGGGTGGGGGAAGGCTGTTTCCTCATCCTCTTATCCTACATTGTACCGCACACTCAGCGACTGCAGCCGCTGTGAACCGAGCCTTGAGAACACGTTTCTATTTTGAGAAGATGACTCTACAAAGAGTGCCCGCTGGTCACGGCCCGCTGGGCTTTGAGATAAAGCTTGCTTCATTTGCAAGGAAAGGCTGCGTTACCAGACTGCAGTCGCCTTGCAGTGCACGGAGTCAGGCGAGGTCCCTTCCAGCTGATTCATCACTGTCAGTGCAGGGAGTCTCCAGGTCAAACCATGCCCCCTACAACGTCCCAGAGGCCCCACTCTTCCTAATTACCTGTCCTCATTACTGCCAGGCCCACCGAGGTCTGCTTAATCACCTAAGATTTGGGGAGCACATTTATTGCTCTGTGACACTTCACCAAATTCACAAGCATCAGCAGCCTAAGAGGGATAATTAAAGCATATAGTGTGAAAGGAGCAGCAAAGAAAACCCTTCTCCAGAAAAATGTTTGTGATAAACCGAACATTTTTTTAAATAAAATTTGCAGCTTGCATGCCTCACATTTCCAGGGACCAGGGAAAGGATCTTGAAAGGTAATGGGAAAATAAGGTGGAGGAAATAATGTGCACACAGCTATGGCATTACAGGATATTAATGAGCACTGTTATATCCCCTGAAATGTTACAGGGCAGAGACAGCACACAACACTGAAATGCTGAGCAATTTCCATAGTGTGACCACCAGTGTGTATGAAACAGCCTGATTCCCAGTCTGACTGCTTGCATATATAAGGAGCTGTACAATACTTCAGGGGCATCTTCCCACTCTTTAGGTACCTTGTTCTCTCCTTTTAATGTCTGAACTGTAATTAAGTAAACCAAGAACTGTTGGTTAAAAAGATGATGAAGAAACAGGTTCTAAAAATTATCTGTGAAGAGTAAAGAAACGAGTATTTAAAAAAATGAACAAAGACATGTATAAAAAAGGAGTCTTAGCAAAGGGAGTCATCCAGACTTCACTGAGAATGATTGCCTCTCAATGGATTTATTTATTATGTATGCTGCAGTTCTTCCCTATTCTTACGCTTATCCAGTTTGGAACTATTCAGGCTAGGATAAGCCTCACACATTGTATCTTTTATTTGATAAAGAAAAGAAGTGTTTTGATAAAGCTCAACAATTTCTGGAGCGGTTCCCAGGATATGTTTATACATGTCTGCATGATGGATTAAAAGTGATTTCTCTTTTTAAATAGGTAAATGCAATTAGTGACTTCTGATGATAGGCTTAAATGTAGGCACAGAGCACCCACGGAGTATAACCCCTGTCTATAAATCTTATTATCTCCCAAAAATGCACAGACAATCCTAGCTGTGCCAGCTTTTCTTTAGGGCCCCATAAGCTGCTTCTCATAACAAACGTTCCCTTGATTCACTTTGCTCTGTGATGAATCTAAGCTTTCCTGCCCCTGCATCCACTGAGCTTGGCTCTGCTCTCAGAAGGGACTCTGTTTTGGCCACCACACAGCACCACCACAGACATTACAGACGCTTGGGACTGCTCCTTGCTTGAGGAAGCTGCAGAGTGAGTGTCACCCTGTATGACCCACGCAATCTGCTACTCACCCACGCAGTAGCCCACCAGGTTGAGATACTGCTCCTCCTTGCACTTCGTCCTGCACCTCCCACCCGCCAGCGTCGCGTGGGGATGGCAGGTGACGCAGTCCGAGTCTGCAGGGCCACGACATGTCTTGCAGGATGGATGACAGGCTGGAGAGGAGAACAAACACTCATTGGAACGCACTCGGTAGAGCCTTTCTTCCACCCTACCCATAAACCCGGCTCCTCTGATAATGTCTTACTCCTATATGGACGTAAAACGGGGTTGAAAGCACAAGTGACTGCAGAGTTTTGATTGGGATGGTTTTGACATTCTTCTTTTAAACAAAGGAAATGCAGAGAGAGTTGAAAATTAAAAGCTTTGCTTTTCTTCTCTGCATAAATCAAGGTATAGATATATACAAAACACAGTTATCAGTCCATATATTCCTCCCCCTAGCATACGTGTGTGCATATAGGAAGAGTGTGGTATGCAAGAGAGATAAACTAAGCATCTCGGTATTATACAGAAATTATTGTGGCTCTGAGATCGATATGCATGAGCGGGGAACCCAGGAGTGAATTCTGCACAGATCCCTCCCTGACTGAGCGCACTAAAACCTAAACGTGGTGCTGTCTCATCAGCCACTCTGTGCCTGGCAGAAGCGCAACGAAAGGACCGCAGAGAAAGAGATTAAGATTGCTCAAAAATATTTCACTCAAGCTGGTTTTTGTATCCTTCTACCTTTAAAGGCAGGTGCCTTATTTCCATGATTCCCACACTACAGATGCAAGGCCCTACAGATAATCTGCAGAAAAACCTCTTAAAAAGCAGCGTAGAAACTCCTCAGTGGCTAAAAGCACACAGCTTCAAAGCCTCCCACCTCAGGCCTCCCCAGGTTCCCTCTCCACATGGAAGCTGGGGTTCTTCCCACAGCTGTACAGCGCAAGGCTCCGGCGTTTCAGACTCAGCCCATCACCTCCCACCACCTTCTCAGCCTCTCAGAAATTATGCCCATGATTCTGCTGCTCCGTAAAAGCAAAAGGGAGAGTCGGACTCCTAGACACGTCGCTCTTAACTGAGTCGTGCTGTGCAAGAAATGAAGGAGATGCAAGCTGGCAGCGTGGAGAAAGCCGCCGCTCTCCTGACAGCTGAATTGGGTTCCCAGGACATTTACATAAGGCTGGGATCTGAAGCTGTATAATGCAGCATTCAGCAGCTACCTCAGCTCTTTGGGAGCAGCACACGGGCTCTGAATTGATGAATCTTTACAAAGGCTTGCCAAAGGAATATATTTATTGAGTTTTCCCCTGGATGAGCAGATTGAATAAATAGAATGATGGACTTCAGAAGGGCTCCCTCTCTCTGAGCTTTCAGCCTCTTGGGGAAGCAACTAAACTAACTTCAGCGAATTTCTCCTACCGCCGGGACAGATGCACGGACACCTGATCTGCTAAATCTATTAAAAAAGAAACGACAACCTGCAGCTGACCTCGAAGGGCCCGCTCGGCTTCCAGCCGCCTGCCTTTCCTCCCCCAGCGTCCCATAGCGAGCGCAGGCCCCACGGCCAGTGTTCTGCAAGGGGATCGAACCGCTGCAGTCGCTCTGACAGTCAGTGGTCCCAGTCACAAGATCAAGTGCCCTCGATAACGGCCTCATGTCGACCGCTGGGCAAGCCGAGGACACGAGTGCGTGATGCTGCCCGCCCTGCCTAATCAGGCACATCCATGGTTTTTATCTTACGTCTGCAGAATTTCTTCCTCCTAAACTCAGCCCTACAGTCAGCAAGGGATGGAAAATAAATCTATTTCATATGGGCAATATATTTAGCCAGACTAATAAAACCAGTGCATGCTTCAATTCTACCCGGTATGCTAAAGAGCTCTTGAGCCGCAATGTGCTGGCTAAGAATATCACCGAAATAAAAAGCAAAACATTTTCAGGGAACCAATCCATGAGAGACAACCTGACTATAATTTCTGTTTCAGTGTGTATGTTTCTGTCCCATTAGGCAGAGGTTGCATTTCCTGAAGCTGGACTGTACCTTCTTCCCCAAAAATACTTAAGTAGCCTCATATAATCTCACAGCATCTGTAATTACATTGAAAAAATACATCACAAAATGTGCATGCAAGGAAATTGGCAGCTTGAGCGGCAGGTGCCTGCACGTTGCACTCACCGTAGCAGCGGTCGTCGTGGCTGAACAGCCCCTCTGGGCACGCGGAGAGGCATCGGCCTTCGAGCAGGACGTGGGAGGACGGACAAGCCGTGCAGTCCTGGGGAGCACTCCCCACGCAGCCCGCACAGGAGGGGTGGCATCCTGCAGGAGAGGGAAAAACAGAGAGCGCCAAATGAATTTCTAGCTTCTCTCTGCTGTTTCTGTCCTAGAGTCCAGCGAGATTGCTTTCTCCCCTAAGAAAACATGAAGGTATTTGCTCATAGGATTTGATGCTTGTGAAAGGTATAAAGGGCCAAAGGGCTAAGGCTGTGGGCCATGCTTCCTGAAGATAAGGAGCAGCCACAAATAGCTGCGTGTTTCATCTGTCTCTGAATCCATGCAATTCATTCCTGAGTTTCTAAAGTGGAAAGCAGAGATGCACAGTGCAGGGCAATGCCAATCGCCTGCCTTTATGAGCTCTGGGGCCACGCCAGGCGGGCAGAGCTGGAAATCAGCTCCTGTTAGCACCCTGCCCTCCCCGCAGCAAGGATTTTGAATCAAAGTTTGAATTATTGCATGCTCACACCCTTGTGCAATAAATCAGCTCTTCTAGGGCCACGACCAAGACAGCAGAGCTGCGGGCACGCGGGGCAGTGCCGGCATTCCTGCCCGGGGACGAACGTGAGCACCGCTGCCCAGGCCTGTCAGTGCAGGTCTGTTCTCCACGTTGAAGTGCTGCTGTGCAGGCTTCTGCATTCGGTTTCAATACCATAAGCTACAATCAGCCAGGAAAATCCATCTCCTGCCACGGGATGGGCACTGCATGCAAGAGCGCCAGCATTCGGTCTGCAGCCTCTCCAAGAGTGCCAGCCAATATACCCCATAGCAGAGACCCAGCTGCTGTAAGGTGCCATCTCTCCATTGACCTAAAATGTGTTAAGGTAATTCGTGCTGACTAGGGATGCTTTGGCATAATTTTGCAAGTAAAGGAACACAAAACCTGTGGTGATCCTTCTCTGTGCTCTTCACAGCCGTCTCACAGAACAAAGCATGGTACTTCATTTAGGGACAAAAGGAAGGCAATGCTCCTCAGCAATTAGTATCAAGGTGACTTGAGTTATATTTTGTGAGCTGTCACAGTGCTTTACAGAAAAGAGATTCTCTTCTCCCATTTCAAACACTTTAACTCTCCAGACATGCAAGGTCCAAAACAATTGAAGAGTAAAAGCTGCACCTTGATTTCAATGGAAAGAAGGCTAAACTGTAGAGGCGAACACAGTCATTTAGAAAGGTGGACTGAATCCTTTACTCACAAACTATTGTTGAGCATATTTACTTCCAGAAGTGCCACCACGTTGCACTACTCACGTGTGCAGACTCCTGCGCTATCCGGGTGGAAGTGGGCTTGGCAGCGGGCGAGGCAGAGGCCGTGCAGGGCTCCGCGCAGGCGCCCGTCGGGCTGCAGGGCGCGCGGCGCCGCGCACCGCACGCAGTGGGAGGCCTCGGGGCCCACGCAGGCGCGGCAGGACGCGTGGCAACCTGCGCGCGGGGAGAGAGCGGTTAGAGCCGCCGCTCCGGCCACGGCTATGCGGATATATGGATAAGGGAGAGCAACTGGGCACATCCGAGCACCTCATCCCAAACACGAGAGGGAAAGCCCTCATTTGGACCCTCTCGGTCATCCTACTTTCCACTTCTGCATTCCTGCGAACGGGTCAGTGCTCAAACAGTCAGCCAAGGGTGCGCGACTACCTTGCAGCAAGTCACAGGTTAAGAATCTGGTCCAAAACTAGGCAAGATGCTGGATTTTCTATAATGGAGCCGTGGTTTTTTTTGTTTGTTTGTTTGTTTTTTTAATATTATTTTGCCATCTTTTCCTATAAAAAATAATGCCTCTTTTCTTGAATAAATGAAGTAGATAAGCAAATAGTGTAGAGGGGAAAAAAGCTGCAGTTCTATGCCACAGGCATTCCATTTTCTTTTAAATTCTAGAACTGCAAAGGTGAACAGAGCCTCACTAGAGCAGAGAGCAGAAAATACAGTCTGAAAGGGTTTGTGAGTAGCACAAATTCATCTTTTGTATTTTCAGGTTTTTCATTGCTGCAAGATGACTTCACCCTTAGCAAATTTGCAAGGTAACTGTAAAATGTTTTTCACCTCTTATCTTGAGTCAAGAAAAGATTCAAAGTGCTAGGAATGTACATTATACCATGGATAAAATATCCTTAAGATCACCAAATCCTGAGCAGGTGAAATCACACAGAACAAATATACAAATATGGTGGGGGTTGTTTTTCAACGTGAAAAGCAATCAGGAGACAATTGGAGGAATTACTCTTTCCTTGACAGTTCAGCCTAAGATAAAGGGCTAGAATCACAGCAGGATGCCCAAAGGGCAGCACACCAAGAGCCAGCATTGACCAGACTGACTGCCAGCAGCCTGGGAACTTGCCCAAATTACACGGCTTACCCTTGCAGACGTTTTGATCCTGGTAAAAACCCTCGCCACAACCTTGCAGGCACTGGCCCAGATGCAATGCCAGGGGAAGGGCACAGGAGGTACAGTGGGTGGCCAAAGGTCCCTCGCAGGTGGAGCACAAATTGTGACAGGCTGATAAAGAAAAAGAGCACGTGGAAGTGAAATACTCCATTTGTTCTGCTTGCAGGTGATGTTGCTGGCTACAATATCCTCCAGCCAACGATGAAAGCTTTGAATGGGCAGGATATTCAGCTACGTGAACTAATGAGCACAGAAGCACGCAAACATTAATAACCAGCAAAACTGTTACAATAACTCCCACTCACACCATGTTTTTTTTGTATATATCTCAGTATATCTCAACGTGCTTCACAAAGCAGAGAGGTTATTTAAAATGACTCATGGCAAATGAACCAAAGAAATCAAAAACTGAAATTCCCTTCCCCTCCCTCAATTTTGCACTCCTATTCCCCACGAGAACACACCTGGGGAAGACACGGTTTGGAAGGTACCTAAACAGCCATAGGAAAGATCATGCAAAGATGCCTGTTACCTCTGCATCTTGCCCTGCTGTCTGGGAAATATCCCTCTGGGCACTCCGAAAGGCACTTCCCATCATGTAGCATCTTATCCGGAGCGCAGGTCAAACACCTGGGCTGGTCCGAATAGCAGGTTTCACAGGAGGGCTCACAAGCTGCCGAGGAGCAGAGCTCATTAACCCACAGCACTCACAGGACATCAAATTGCAGAGCCATTACCCTGGCTACAGACACGAAGTAGTGCAAACCATGCCACGTTCCTTCCTAAAACTCAAGGTACAAGGCTCTGTTTGCCCATAAATTTTGCCTGTTGCTGGACAGAGTGACATTTCACACTAACATCAGTTTTAAACGGTGCAAAAGTACCATAGGTATCTGCATGCATAGACAGACTAACCAGCTTCTTTCTCTTTCCCAATTAAAGTCTCTAACAATTATTCAGTGAATCCAGAGACAAACATCTATGTCCTGGGACACACAGAAGAACTCCTCCAATAGACAGCATCATTATGAGCACGATGGTGTGTGAAAATCATGTCATAAATCTTTGCAGATTTTCGCAAAACAAGAAGCTGTTCAGGAATTGAAAGGTGGTGGAAAAGTGGAGAAAGAATTTATCATTCTTTCCTTTCTTCCTCTTATCTTCAATCAAAATTTTGAGTGTTATAATGCATCATAAATCAACCATGATAAGGTTTTCAATTAATCTCTGCGGGCCATATTATCTCTGGTATTCACTTCTGATGTTAAATCACCCAACACGCGATGACCTGTGGCTCCAGTTGAGAGCTTCCCATTAAAACAGGTTCCAGGTCTCCACTTGAGTATCAAAATGTGTTGTAGGTAGATGTGGAAAATCTGAATTTCGCGGGGTCTGAGCAGCACCTATGCTGCTGTGAGAGATCACTGGCAATAGATCTACAAATATAGGCAAGGTGCGTCTAAACAGAACTTGCTTCTCAGCTTAAATGATTTTCAAGTAAAGATGTAAAATTTCAACTCTGCACACTTAGAAACACATGCTTGTGAATTTACTGGTGTAAACATCCAGTAGGGCAAAAGGGAACCTGGTGAAAAGTGAAATTCAGCCAGAAGTGGCCATAAAATTTGAGTTTTTTTTCAAACAGGCTCTAGGTTTTAAGCCCTCCTTATTTAGCTGTGGCTCACACAGACCTGCACGAGGACAGGTAACCCTGAATCACTACTCTGGACTCTGGTGGACAGAGCTTCAAAGCAGCTGGAGCTGCCTGAAGCAGAGACCTGGCCTGCAAGGGTTACAGCAGAATTTAGATTATTTAAATTATATTTTTTTCCTTCATGAGCCGCTTGACTTTCTCCTTAATTTCCTCTTGCCTTCCCTTTGCCTTCTTTTAACTAACCTTTCCGGTTCCCAAGGCTCATCTGTTGTTCACGTATTAGTTACTGTGATGCTGAATTATAGGATAATTTCCAAAAACCTGCTGGCAAGGGCCATTTCTCTTGCTGCAGACAAATGGATTTGTCAAGCCCTCAGAAACATCTTGGTGGTGCTTTCACGCTGTTCAATGAGGGAAACAACCTTAAACCTTTCAGCATCTGATTAGCTTAAATGAATTAATAATCTTACAAACAGCAGCCTTTCCCATCCGATTATTTATGCACAAGGTGCATCTGGCTTAGACATGAATAAAATCAGAGCTGCTGCTTGGCTAAATGAAATATTGATTCCCTTTTTGCAGAACATTTCTCAAACTTCTTGCAATTGGAGAAAAGAAAAAAAAAATAGGTATTTACCACTGCAAACTCCATCCTTCAGGTAAAAGCCCTGTCCACAGCTGGCCACACACAGCCCGTCTTTTAGCACCCAGGATGCGTCTTTGCAGGACAGACAGTTGTTCTCAGCAGGTCCCCAGCATGAGGAACAGGACTTGTGACAAGCTGAGGGAAAGAAAGCAAAGGATTAATGAATGATGAACTTCCAATTGATTTTTCAAAATGAAGAGCTTGCAGTAATTCACTTTTTTTGCAATTTTTCTTCCTTATATTCACAGGCATTTACACTGTTTCAGTACTGTGGCTCCCAGGGCTTCAGGAAAGGAAAAGAAAACAAACAAGCACTGCTTTTAATGTTAGCATTTTCGTGCAATCTGTCTTGTAGGAACATCTCACACCGCCAGTCTGTACTTGCCAGATGACATTCAATAAACATCAGTTATTTCCGTAGCTGCAGGGATGTTGGTAACACTATTAAGTCCTGCTCATCTTGGAGCTAGGTACTGTACGAGCACAAAGTGAAGGGAAGGGTAGAGTCTCTGCCACATGCTACATGAAACTAAGCCTAGAACTGGATTCTTAGAGTGACTACTCACATGAACAGCACCTCATGAGCAAAGAGAAGAAATGCCCTTCTCGGGCAGAACAGTGGTGCTCGAGCACAGTGATGTGCTACGTGGAAACTAGTAACTATGTGGAGATCAGTTCTGCACATATCAAACACACTGAACGAGCAGCCTTGTACAAAGTTGGTCGGCTGTAAGGGAAACGCAGCCAATGCCAGGTTTAGTTTTTGTGGAATTTATGCAGCAGGCATGTTAAGTCCTGTGCTCCTGGTGCTTGCATCAACCGTGCAAATTACAGTTCCTTAAGCTACTAGATTTTTTTCTAGATTACACTCAAAGAGGTTTGAAACCCGTTCATAAAGGTAGTATTTCACAACGAGGCGTGTACATGCCTGTGTTCCCAGACCAGAGCAGGAGATAGAAAACAGAGCTTTATGACATTTGCCCTGGATCCATGAGCACGGCTAAAGCTGCAGCCACCCAAGAAAAGCTCTTGGGCGAGCAGTCTGAGGGTAACAGGGAACCAGCAGGCAAAGCAGCAACTCGCTGGGGAAAGAAAATTCATGCTCTCTAGGAAGCTTAACTCACTTAACTCAGAGCACCTTGATGTATGAAAGTTACACAAATAAACACATTTCAGCAAAAGAAACCCTTAAATGAGCCACACTTTGTCCTCTCCGCAGTAGCAGGTGAGGCTGGAAGTCCTTCTGTGGCAGGACCACGTCCAGTGCAGCAGAGCAGGGGGAAGCAGCAGAGTGTCAGCTCCACCAAGTGCTGGTAGCTGTGGCTAACGCAGAACACAACAGACACCAGACATCCTGTCCCAAGGTAAGGACTGTGCACCCTGCTCTGCTCCAATCAATAATTTCTCTTGCTGATAGAAAACCGCACCTCATTCCAGCCCGGATGACTCTCAGGGCTTGTTCACACCCGAAAGCTAACTCCAGCCCATGAGTTCATGTTGCAAATTCCTACTACTGAAATGTCCTCACTTCACCTTCCAGTTGTGCTTTGCTCCTCTCCAAGCTCACTCTATTTTTTGAAGTCTTCCTAAGAGGCCAGACATTAGAGCTATTATTTTCTAATAATAGACTTCTCAAACACAGCTTTGGCCTCTCAATATTAGCGTGTTCTAATACATTGACACTTCTGAAGATACCACAGAAGAGCAGTCCCCATGTCCTCGTTGACCTATTTATTTAGAAAAATACTCAAGTTCTTCCCAGAGATACTTCACCTTTTCAAGACAGACTTCTCCTCCTTGACAGTCTGGCCTCCACATCGATTTGATTTAAACAGACACTCTTGCATACATCTCTATTAAAAACGCACATATGGTGAAAGCAAAGTGGCGATTGTGCTTGGCTCCAGCGTTCTCCCACCTGCACTGAGCTGGCTGCTCCTCAGTACTTCCTCCCCTCAGGCACTTCTCTCTCGCAGCTGCCTCTGTGTAGGTCAAGATTACTCCTTCAGGCACCCAGCACAACATGTTTTGCTGGCTCTAGGTCTGCTACAAACTAGACCCATGCAGGAAGATCTTTGGCACGCCTGTGCCTACTTCCAGGCTCTTGGCTGGAGCTGATATCCAGCAATGCTGCCCCTAGCATTTGGAAGCAGAGCAAATGACCCAAAGTACGGGACAGGTGACAACCTCCTCAGGTAGGACATCAATAAAAGCACCTGCAGCGAGACACCCGGCTCGGAGGCACTGCTCAGTCACTGCCAGGCTCAATGCTCCTCTTGGCCTACAAGACAGCCCCCAATTCCACTGAAAAAGAAGGGGAAAAAACGAGTATTCACTGAACCACTGTCAGGTGAAATATCTTTGCCTGCAGCAACTGAGTGAGTGCCTGATAACAAATCAATAGAAGAGACTGTATTGCCAGGAAACTTGTTTTCACCTTTCCTGGCTATTTTCAGTTCAGGTTTGGGCAGGGCTATTTTGTACTTTCTCCTCTGCACAGTGGACACAAAAGCAAGTTCCTGCTCTTAACCAGACACTGCAGCTGAATGAAAGATATTCAGAAAGCAGATCTGGCCTTCCAGTTTCAAGAGGATGCCCAGATACTCTGCCTCAGCTGACAACCACTAAGTGCCAGGTATGAGCAACGAGTGCTTTCCATGCCCTGCCTTTCTGTGTCTCTTACTGGTGTCAGCAAAGGTGCTACATGCCAGTGCAAAGGGCATCCCACCAACCCAATGAGAAGTCTTTGCGTGGCTTTTGGAGAGCACAGATGGGTTCCAAGCACCCTACACTGTGTGGCAGCAAGAAACACCTCTCCTGTCCTCGCTGTGAGCTGGGAAAGCTCAGCTCAGCCAGATACAGTCATGCAGTCTCAAGGTAGGTCTCTGGAGTCAGGATACAGCAAAGAAGGACAGGGCACGGACAGAGATCCCAGCTGTGGAGTGACTGGGTCTGTTAGCATCAAGTTACACATTTCAGTTTTTGCACTTTGGGGGATCAAAGCAGAAACACTCGAGTTCTGCCTAGGCTTTTGGATAATCCTGAAAATACAAATGATTAAATTGCAAAAATGCAGTGAGTGCACTGAAAACTCCAAGTCCGTTGAGTCCTTCTGTTTTACCAGACAGTTATATAAAAATATATACATTTTTCCCTTTCACTTTGCTTTGGCTTTTTTTTTTTTTTTTTTTTTTTTTTTTTTTTTTTTTCTGGCAAGGAAGACTTAACCACTCCGCCTTAAACAGGATTCAATCCAACCTACGGTTATCAAATACACTATGTGCCCAAGCTTGCCCCCTTTTATTCTCAAATCTCCTTTCTTTTAAGGGTTTCCATACCATACAGAGGGGAAGGGAGGGAGAGTGATAACTCTGGGGTATGAGTAGAATGTGAAAAGATCAAACAACTCCATTCCAAAATTCAAACTAGATCCAGAAAGACAAATTCACTGTGTTCTGTTGTTGCAACGCCGACAACAGTGTTAAGCAGCTAGTTCTTACCTCCAAAGCCAATTCCTCAAGATAATTTGTTGGAATTGTAACAATTATCTCATTTAACCTTTCTGTGATTTTGGAACAAACTTTTCACAAATTTTACAACCATTTTAAGAAAAATCATCCCAAACAGCTTAAAGGCAGTTTGGACAGCCAGATCTGTAAAATGGAGAGCATACAAAGGAAGGACTATCGGCAATGAGTTGTGGTCTGTGTCTGAAACTTAAGGCTTTCTCCACTGCTTTTATTTTACGCAGAAAATGCAGCCAGGCAGAACTAAAGCAAATTGGTTTAATTCCCTTGAGGAAACAGGAACAAATTTTCCCAGCAACTTTGGTCTACAAGCATGCGTGACTGCAGATTTGGATGGAATGTACGAGCAGTAATCCACAAAACAGTAATAAAACGAAACATTAGCCTTTTCCCTACCGCTACAGCAGTACATGGGCACTGCCAGTTAAAACATCAGGAGCAGGTGGAAAGGAAACAGTAAAATAAAAGCAAATGAAGTAGAAGATCGTTTGGTACTTAAGCCTATAAAGTTTTCTGGATCAAGTCCCTCTTTTCTGATTATACATGTATAATGGAGACCTAGTCTGTGGTCACTGCAGGAAGGTGGAGGTTTTTCCAAGTTTTAAAACATGAAACAAATAGCCAGCGACTCAAAACAAACTGTATTAAAAAGGAAGCTGGACTTAGGGTCTGAAATGTTTTTCCCTGAAATCTGCCCAAAGCACTAAGCCTATGCTTAATTTTAAGCAGGAAGGCTAGTTTCAAGGAAATTGAAGTGATGGCACAACAAGTTAAGCCTGTGCTCCAGTCTTTTGTTGAATTAGGGCTGCAGAAAGAATTAAAGGCCTTTGCAAAAGGCCAACTTCAAAAGCAAAAATGCTTTAACTTTAAAGAAACAAGAAAATCTTCAGGAGGGAAAAGGAGGGAAAAGGAAAAGTCTGGACAACACACAAGTATTCCAAAGGAGTGGGTGAAGCTCATACAAACACTGCCATAGTTCCATCCACATTTCCCAGTCTTAATCTCACTCTCTAAAATCACAAAGATACAGGATTTAGACACTATTACTATTTCACACTGTATAAAGATTTTTTTCCGAGAACAGTTGGCCCAACCAACTATCAGCAAGAGAGCACTGTACAAGGGAAATAAATGGAAAAGCAAAGGGCAGAACATCAAAACAGTATTTTCTGTGATTTTTCTCTGGCTCTAAACCCCCATCTCTCCTTGTACTTCCCCAAGCACATCCAAGTACTGTCTTTTGAGAGGTCTGGCAGTAGCAGCTGCAGCTTAGTCTGCACTGAACTCAAGGAAAATCCCAACGGCTCAGCTGGCTAGGCAGGGCTCACAGTGTTACCCCCTTTGCAAAACCAGCGTGTGCATCCTGCGCTACCTGACCCACACTTCAGTAGCACAAAACACACGGTCACAGTTCCAAAAGGGCATTCCGAATTGAAAGAAGACTGTGGTGAAAACCTGCAATGGGGTCGTTAAAGGGTGGGAGTTTTCGACCAGCAGAAACGACCTGCTGAGGAATTTTAATGAATATTCCCTAGACTAGTAATCAATTTTACCCAGTATGACTTCATTCCTCTGTTCACTCCTTGCTTTACTCTATGGCAAACATTAACACCTATGTCAACAGCAGATCCCTCAGCTGAGAGTATACCTAAGAGCTTGGATAGAGCTTTGTCTGCTCACTTGCTCTCACAAATTATCACAAAATCTCTCATTTTATTGTTCTGTTAAGTTACCTGCGCAGAGGAGCTGATCCTGAAAGAAGTCCTGCCCGCACGAAGTCACACACTGCCCATTCTTCAGCAGCAGGGATGCTTGGCACGAGGAGCACTCGAACCCATTGCTACAGCTTGAACACGTTTCGTTGCAGGCTTCCAGCAAAAAAAGCAAAGGAAAAGTGCATTAATATATGGAAGGCACAAGCATGGCAGGCTCTGAAGCTTGCAGAATCGAAGCCCTTGCAGGGGGTACCTAAGCAAGTCCCTGCATCCTGGTAGAAGCCCAAGTCACACTTCTCCACACAGCGTCCGCTCTGCAGCTGCTTCCTGGCGTCGCGGCAGACGTTACAGTGGTCGACGGACTGCGAGCAGGTCAAGCAGTCCGCGTGGCACTCCACTGTCAGGGGGAAAGACACAAAGGCAAATGCATCAGCTTTCAGGCAGGCAGGCAGAAAATAACTCATGCTCAAAGATGTGAGTGGCCACGGGTGTCTCCTCAATTAGCCTGGCTGGTCTGTCTGCAGAGGGCAAGACAGGGACTAAATCTTCCTTAATGCTGAATTACTTGTTGGAAGAAAACCTCTCTGTTCCTCCCTGAAAAGTCAGCAGAAAGGGTTCAGATTCTGCAAACTAACTTAGAAATTTGCAAAAATTGTTCCTAAAGGAGGATAACAGGAATTAGAGAAAGCAGACAGTCAAGCGCAACAATGAATCCAAACCAAAAAAACGAAAGAAATGCATAGGATGTGCTGTCTCTAACCATTTTGTTGTATTAACTTTCCAAGGGCACATGCAGCCCTTCCCTACTGCCTGACAAGGATCTGGCTGCTTTGGGTGGTACCGACTGGATCATTTTTCCCTAAGTAGGGAAAAATAACCTTCCCAACTAGGGAAAATACCCTCTGCCCCAGTCCAGACATTGTCAGCAAGAACAGACTACAGCTTCTTTCAGCATCAGATCCTCTCTACCAATTGAGAATAAATGGCTTTTTTCTGCTTCTTGCAGTGTGCCTATGAGAAAAAGCAACTAATCTATACTGGCTTTAAGGAAACAGGTACATTAGGCACATGATAAACGCAGGGCTTCGGTGAAAGAAATTGCCTTGAAAATTTTGCCTTTTAAGACACAGAAACACAGCTTTACACAACAGCCACCACACAGTGACTTCAAAGCTGCTGTTTTCCACAGAGTTACTGTTCTAGAAGAGGTCGTGTTCTCAAGAGTAACCAGTATGTGGTGGCACCTCGTGATAATAAAGAGAACAGATGGGTGTCGAGAGCCCCTTATACTCTCTCCTCTCCTTAGCAGTCTGGGCAGAAGCTGCTCTCTTTGAAAATCCAGAAGGATTTTGTATGATCTGTCCAAAATCCATTTTCCTCACTTTTCAATTTGCACTGCTTTGCATTTTTATTAGAATGCTGTAAATAACAAGCTTTAAAACATTAATATGGCAAGTGCGCCAAGTGACTCGGGCAAATGACAGCATAATTAAACTGGGAAGCTATTTTCGTTTTACTGAGACAAACCATTAACCCAAGCACTCTGATAAAAACACACTTAGATGAATGCTGCGAGGACAGCTCCCAATACAAACCTTTAGCAAACCACAGATAAAGCCTCCCAACTATGAAGTGTAAATGAAGGAGGAGAACAATATCCTGGAGAAAAATGAATTTATATGCAAAGTTACCAAATAGCTAGGGCCATTCTAATCTTTCTGAACAATTATTAACCGGGAGTCATTCAGCCCCAGGTGAGCTTGTGGCATAAACAGTCTAAGCAAGCTCCTACTATTCTTCCCCTCCCTCAAAATAATCATGAACTCATAAACTCCAGAGTTTTTGTTAAGATTCAGAAAGCAGCAGCCTTCTGCCCTAGAAAACTACTTGTGTTGCAAAAAAAAAAAAAAGGAAAAATCAACACAAAAACTTTCCCAGAGACACTTTTGCTGAAGGAAAACTGTAAAGAGAATGAGCTAAACCACGGGAAGTCAATGGCAGCCTTTGGATGGAGTCCTGCACCCCTCCTGAAACGCCAATTAAATTATAAGGAAACAGTTAACTAGCAACTGCAGAGGGAATGAAGACAAGTTAAAATTCAACGCAGGGCTCAGAACAGCATGGAAGGCAATGGGGAAACAGAGGCCACCCGGATCCCGGAGCTGCTCCCAGGCCAGAGGCGCAGGGAAGAGGCTCCCGGCCAGGGCAGGGGTTGGTGCCTACCTGGCTGGCAGCGCGGGCAGCACTCGCCGTCCTCGGCCACGGCCAGGCTGCCGAGCGCGCAGGGCGGGCACGAGCGCTGCAGGCAGGTCACCTCGGCGGCCCGGCACTCGCACTCTCTGCACGGGCCCTCGCTCCACGACTCGCCGTCCTGCACGGGGCGACACCGAAGGGCTCCGTTAGTGGGTCCTTGGTCCAGCCCAGCAACAAGAGTTTTGATCTGCTTTGGATCTGAATGATATCTTTTATCTGCTCTGAATTTACACACTTGCATGGGTCATTACAGCCTTCTCCTCCATTAGGATTTATCCCAGCTACTTGTAAAACTTTAAATCTCTTTCTAACCTTTGACAGCATTTTACATCCTCTCCTCCTTTGCTCTGCTGCCTTGTTCTCCATCACTCTGCCAGTTCCTTCTGAGGAAGTCCAAAGGCAGAAAGTATTTTACATGTCCATGAAACCAGCATTAAACTTGCCATTTCCCACTTGTGTTGGCAAACAGCAGCTACCAGTACTGGTACTCATCTGTCAGAGCATCAGAAAGTCCATCCTGGCTTTGTCTCAACAAAGAAACCCCAAATTTTGTTTTGCAGGAACACGAAAAGGAAAGTTCCTTGAAAATATTCATAAAATAAGGGACTCCTGCTGCAGTGAAAATTATAATCAGTGGAATACATAATCAGAAAGCTACACATTGCCTTGGCTTTGTAGCCCCCAAATGTATAGTATGAAAGTCAGGCATCCTAAATGCCCACGAGATTCACACGGAACCAGTGGGTATGTGTATTAAATATTAAGGAGAGATGACTGAGGGTATCACGCAGAAGAAAGCAAGGCAAATCTAAATTCCAGAGCAGATGTACACGTTATAAACAAGTGCGTTTTTTAAGTTCTAAAAGCAGTTGGGAGACTATATTAGTGGATCATCCTTCCCCTCCGCTTGCAAGGAATGTCCTTCTCAGAAGAGCTGGGGAGGAAGATCCTCTTCCCTGGGACTTTGGGAGCAGAGCCCTCTAGGTGCTCTGAGTTACCAGGACACTCACCTCTTTGACATGTCCTCTGTAAATACAGTGACGCTTGTGTGAAACACATTCAGGGCAGCACTTCCCATCTAGGTGAATTAATTCTTCATCCTGTGAAGGGAAAGGTTGCAGGAGGTTAGATGGGATCAAAAGCACCGAAATACTGTGGAATGCAGAGACAGAAGCGCTCCTGCCCTGGAATGCGATCTTCCCTATCCAATTCCACCTTATCTCCACCATATCCTGCCTCATCTCTATATGTACAGCCTAAAAAATGTGCTTAATGAACACTGTAGCTGCAGAACAAATCCCAGAAAAGGTTAGGGAAGACAGTGATAAGGACATTGCTGCATCCCTATATCCTGCAGGGAAAGAAACCCTCTGAAATAATCCACTGAAAATACAGAGAACGGGAGATATATATATATTTTAATTTACAGTGGACTTCCAGGATGTTTTTTGGCCACCATCTCCATGAAACTTACCTTCATTTTCAAGTCGCTACTTTTCTCCTAAGCAAAAGGCCAAAAATGTTTTGGACAAATTTCAAAGCATCTGCCCTCTTTATCCCAGATGGAAAAAGCCTGTTCTTTGTCACAACATCACACAATTTACTGAAATTACTTCGGCGTGGAGATAAGAATTTAGACTAGGGGCAGGGAATGAAGTGCCCTGACTTGTCACAACTTTTTGCGCCTAAGCAGAAGTTGAATATTTATGAGAAGGGGAGACTGTGTCTTAAGGAGACAACAAGCAGCTCAAAAAGAAACAGCTTCAATGCCTTGGCAAGGTTCTCATGCATGCTGAACAGAGGCAAGGAAACACCACAGTAACAAAAGTTACAAACGGATGGCTAAATTAGATTATTTCACTGCCCTGGGCACTGGTTAAATGTCTCTTTCCCTGTTAAATGTCAGTGCTGATACCCATTCCCAATCTCTCCGTGTAGTATCTCTCTAGCGTCACAACCAGGGCGATTCCAGATTTATCACAAAGCAGAGAAGTCACAATTGGCCCGTAACTGTCTGCAAGGGGCCCATAACCCAACCAAGCCACAGATTTCCCCCTGGTTTCCATCTAGCTCAAGGCCACCTTCCTTTGGGGGCTCACGAAATCCAGCTGAGCTCCAAGTTTACTGCCTGGCTGGTTTACACTGCCCAGGCATCTCGTTCACTACGGTCACACCCAGACACTTTTTGCCACTCCACTTCAGCACATCTAGCAGTCTGTATATGTAAACTATTTTGTACCTATACCGTGCAGTAACACCCCCAGTTCCTGTTAATTTTGCCAAGGCACAACAGCTAGTCCACGCTACGCTCAGGAATGCTCAGACATTTCTGGGAATGGGTAAGAGAGCAGAGACCACCCAGTTTTCACTCACCTGGGACCACACACAGCCTAAAATCTTTCTCTGATGGTTCTAAACGCGTTCCCTACTTTAATCATTACTTCAAAACGCCCTTGGCTGTGGTTGGGTCTCATGTAAACGTACTGTAAAGGCTCCCATTCCCATCCCTGCCCACATCCCCCTGCCACACACACACTAAAGGAAAACTGAGAACGGCCAAGTTGGGGGGGATATGCATCCCCAGCCGCGCTGCAGGGACACGATTCACTGCACTCCAGGCAGTGAATGCTGGAAGGTGCTAGTGGGCTGTGAGGCAGAAATGGGAAAATAAGCAGTTTATGCAAGTCTCTCTCATGCTCATTCGCATCCACATCCACATGCACCACTCATGAGTCCCAACTTGCCAGCTCTGCTGCTTCCAAGTGTCGCGGTAACTGCCGTGGGCTGCTCTCTTGGTGCAGCCACCCAGCACCCTGCAGGACCTGCCTCGCTGTCCCATGGGACCTACAGCAGGGACGTCAGGTAGCACCCCAGGGCCGCAGGCACCCACCACCCATCCTGCTCACAGCCCTGCCTCAGTGGTCTCACCCCGGCGCTCTCTTGGCTGCCCTGGGAAGCACGGCCTGTTGGTCGAGCACATCCTTCTCATGGCCCTACCTGGGACAAGTTAGGCTGCTGCAGAACCTCCAATCCCCAGCTCACCAGCAACCCGCTCTAAGTGGGTTTTGGAAGATCAGTGCAGAATGACCACAGCCACTTTCCTGCTGCAGCCGCTGGACAGGTTTGTCTGAAAGGGTTTAAAAGCTAAGCCTGTATTACCCTGTGCTCGGGTAATACTGCTACGCCGTGTCAAGCTCTCCAGGATTTGCAGTTTAAATCTGTGGCCTCATTACGCTTTAAACAGGACGATGTGACCAGAAAATTAATAGTGCCTTGAGGAAGAGATGAATCCAAAGGCTTCTAGCTTCATCTCAGCTCAGATTTATCGATGTAGGTGCCTGCAAACAAGATTTGCACCTCAAAGAGAAAAAGAGAAGGGGAAAAGAAAATAATGTATATTCTTTTTGAGTAAATATTTTATTGTATTAAATTAATGTGCACCTTGTACTATTGAGCTAAACTATGACTGCAGGTGTCTTGAGGAAGTCAGTTTATCTTAAGGAAAGCCATGCAGGATTATAAATCCTTGGGCAAATATCTTTTATCAAGTGCTCTCCTCCTGCTGTCCTCACAGTAATCACATTTCATTGAATTCAGAACAGCAGCCACCTGTACCCTGAGAAATAACCCTTTTTTTTCAGATGCTCAAGCATTAAACTGGCTGGTTACCTTTGACATGTCAAGTGTGAAAGAAAACTGCATGAGTGGCAGAGTTGCTTTTGAATCCCATTCTGTTCCTAACCCTATTTCTTAACACCTTCAGCTGCTGTCCTGTAAAATACTTGTGTTTTTTCTGAATAATGGATTCCTCACCAGAACCCAGGGCAAGAACATGGATATTAAATCACTGTCCGTATTGAGCCATGACAGCGTGCCATCATCATTAGTGCAAATGATTCCATTTTCAGCCATAGGCACGCGGGAAGCTGACTGAAGCAGATGTCAGTGCACAGGATTTTATGGCAATCGTGACTTCCACCCTCTGGAATCTCTCCGAGCAGTTTAAATTATATGATCATCAGCAGTGCTACACCGAGGGACAAGAGTTCAGATGCCACGCGCAATCCATATTTGTTAGTTGGAGGACACAACCTCAGATGAAGGTGCATGTATTTTTTATTCCTACATACATCACATCTGCATTATGTATCATTTGGGATTGTGCTCATGGATTCTAACTTTCTGGAAGAGCCATTCAAGTGTTCCAAAGCAGGGAGGCCATCGTGTGCAGCATGCAGAGTTTGGCTGGAATTCAGGCCCAGTGCAAGGGTGCTGGCACGTGAGATTTATCTTGTAGGCCGAGTCATCAGAAAACCACTGTTAGTGAGAGAAAAACCTCAGAAAGCTACAATCTATTCCCTTCTCTTCACTGACTCTGTGGAGCAGTTGCAGCAGAGCAGGTATTAAACTGTTAATTTAAGCAGACGCAGCGACAAGCCCCACGGAAGTTTTGTCCCACTGCAATCCAAAAAAGCACAGTCAAAAAATGTTTTTGTCTGTGTGTGTGTGCAGGCTCAGATGGGTGCACGTGGATGGTGGGGAGAAGAACATTCAACCCTATCTAATGCCTTTTTCATATTCATTAAGAGCAACTACAACACAACCTGCCAGGGGATTATTTTTTTGGAGCAAAACACACAAAATTCCTTACCAATTTCACTCAGAAGGGCATGAAAAAATGGAGAAAAGGGGGACACTGCCTTGCACAACAGTGTGGAAGCAGTGTGGGAGACAATCCAAAATAAATTAGCAATTGACTCTCACTAGTTTTCCTCACAATATAAGCTTGCTGAGCAGCCAACCTTGCTTGGGAAAATCCCAAGCTTGCTCCTGTTTTCTACGAAGTGCTTTCAAGGCAATTGTACTAAACAAGCCACAAGCGAAGAGCAGGTTCTTTGACTGTCTCAAGATATCAGCTAAGAAAGAAAAAAAAAAAAAAACGGAGGCATGGGGGAATCACAGGACTTGAGAGAGAGATTTTGCAAGGAAAAACCTTTCTCACCTTGGCACACTCCACTCTGGCACACTCTGCTTTCTGGCAGGCGACCTGCCCTCTGTCACACATGCAGAAGTCGCAGCGGGTGCTATTCCACATGTCACTGTGGTACCGGATGGTGCCCTCATAGAAGCAGCTCCCCTTGGCAGCGACGCATTCCGCACAGCACTTGCCCCAGCGCTGCACTTTGGTGGCCCCCTGGAAAACAGCAGTTCCCCCCTGGAAAACATCCCGTCGAGCGGGACCCTCTCAACCCTTCCACAATGGCAGTGACCCGGGCAGCCAGGGTATCAGAACTGAGTGATGTTTAGCTACCTTTTCACAGGTGATGGATTCACAGGTCTCCCTCAGACATCTGACTTCCCCTCGGGAACACGCACAGGTAGTACAGGCATTTTTTTTCCACTGTTCGCCATGCTGTTCAAAAAGAACACGAGACATGTATGTAATTGTCAAATACCCTTCACAGATGCCCAAAGGATCTGCAGAAATCCGTGCTTCTGATTGGAAGCAATCACTTCCCTGCATGTCTATATGCAAACAAACTTCTCTTGGCAAACATACTTCTCTGTATGCAAACAAACCGCTCTTTAAAAATGCTAATAAACGCATTATCAGTCACAAAAACTAAAAATACAAGGTCTAGATGACTGATATGCATATCTCATCAATTGCTAGCTAATGACATTGCTGAGGCCCTAACAGACATTATTACCAGTAAACCTCACATATATACATATGCATTAAATAATTCATTACATTAATTCCAGGTGATACAATGAAAGCTATGAATACTTCGACCTTTGCAAATGCTTTTTGCCTTCCTGCTTCAAGAAAGTGTGAAAAGCAAGTGCCTCATCTGCTTCATCCTGCAATCTTCCTTTCTGTTTGCCAGCAAGTTCTTATCTAGTCTTATTCCTTTCAACTCTTCCGCCTTTCCAGAAAGAAAAAAATGCAGTGCTGTACTAAGCTATCAGTGCTGGCACAGAGTCAGACATTATGGAGAAGGGAAAGGGAGATGTGCCAGAAGTTGTGAACAGTTGGCCTTTGGTGGGCCTTATCAAAGGTTACCTGGTACACTCTTCCTGACACTGAGCAGGGCTTGGGAACACATTCCGGGCAGCATTTTCCCGGAGACATCACCAAAACTTCATCCTAAAGGGAGAGCAAAATAAATAGAATGAGAGTAGGAAGGGCTGGTATGGGGCTCAGCATCTCTGCCTGGATTTCCAGGCACTGTGGGTTATCTGTGTGATAACCCACAGCCTCACAAGACTTGATTTGGGCTCCAGTCCCTGAGACCATCAATGTGGGAGGTTAGGAACAAACACATTCCTGACATCTCTTTCTGTAGACTTCTGTAGCATGGCAATCAAGGCCCAGATATACACCCACCACAGAGAAAAAATGTTATCAAGTTATCAATGACAGTTTTCCCAGCAGGGCTAAAGGAGTTTTTTCATGGATTATGTTGGGACAGCACGAAGGAGTCCTTCCCTTTGGCTCTGGTGACTGCTTATCGGGCAGAGACAACTGGTGGCAAAACTCCCTAAAAAGAAGCCAGGAGAGTGAGCTGAAACTGCCAGACACTCATTTAATTTTGCAGTGGAGGCAGCAAGCACGCCGGGCAGACTCGACAAGCTTGCATGTTCGGAGAAAATATATCCACGGAAAGCACATTCTTCACTCCTGGCTTCTTTTTTCATGGTACTTTGGTACTAAGTTGGAAGTGAGGACTTGCAATTCCTCTTCTCCTGGGGCTGACATATTCAGGCGCCCTTCTGCAGCAAGTATTTCGGAACATGGATCCCCTCGGCACCCAGGAAAAAGCACCCTTATCTGAAAGCTGTAACATGAGTTTAATACTTGTTGCCACCATACTGGAAGAAAGTATTTATTTGCTTTTTTTTTTTTTTTTTTTTTTTTTTTTTTGCAGGAACTGTAGTTAGAAGAGACCAGGATAAAGGCATTCGCAAGACAACAACAGGTATGATCAAGTAGAGCTCCTGCATGTCCTGCCAATGTCCCTTCCAATGGGCACCATATTAGGGAATAGGAGCACTGTGATAACTAGCTTGTTATCACAACTAACTAACTTGTTGCACTAACTTGTCTGTTTTAGCCAGTTATCCTCACATACATCACAGCCACATCCACAAAGTCACTTCTATTTCCACAAATGAAATCCCAGTGACTGGAAGGTTAAACATTAGTGTGATCAGCATTGATGCATTTGGAGCAGTATCCAAATTGAGTATCTTAGGAGAAAACAATGCACAGCATGCAGAGCAACAGGGGAGTTTTCCTTCAAACAGACAAACAAACAAAAAACGCTGTTAATTACACAACCATCTAGTCTTGCAATAGAAAATTGGATAAGCAGCAAGAAAAAAGACTACTAAGATTAATGCTTTTGTTTTACAGCGTGCTACAGGGCTGTCAGAGCCAGAGCACACTTTTCAAGGGCACTGGAGTTCTTGTTTCACCACTGGAATAAGTTCAGTAGATAAAAGTATTGGAGAAACTGCAGTTTCAATGACATAAAGTCGAAGCCAGCCAAAAAGAGGATCTCTCAGGGGGCCAGATCCTGCATTTCAGAGCTGTCACTGGCAAGATACACTGCTGAAAATGAGAATGTGGGAAGCCCAAGAAAGCTGGTGCAATAGGCCCAATGAAAAGAAATCCATGGAGCATAGTTGCACCCTCAGGTCTCATTTCTGCTTTGCAATATAATAAAGAGAATGTAAAGAATCTAGTCACTTGTATAGAGTATTGTACACAGTCTGCTTTCTTTACTAACCCTTGTGCTAACACTGTATATAATCCCGTTGAATTTTGGCTGGGTTTATCGCTGCACAAGTACTAAGAATTCATCATTACTGTCCACAGCAAAGACCTTTGAGACAGGAATGTCCCAGTTCTCTCATTTGGGCTCGAAAAGTAAGTCTCTACTTGAGCCTGGGTAAGTTATCTACTGATTTTACCGATCCGCAGATCTCCTCTGAAACAAAAGCACATGTAAGGAATAGTGCTCTGGGAGTTTCTTTCTGTTTGAAGCAGCCTTTTATTTTTGAAGCCTTTTTAGTCACAAGGGAATTTCATAAGCATTTGACTATTTTCAACTGCATTTCTGTAGCTCTCGTAAACAGAATAAAGAGGAACTGCAAATAAAGCAGGTGAAATCAGAAATGGAAGTTTGTGGAGACAAATCCCCATCAAGCTTCTTGCTCTTTCATTCCTTTCTACAGAGAAATCAAAGCACTTTCTGATCAACTCTGAAGCATGGTTTTAGCACAAAACCAAACGCATAGTTTCTTTGGATAATAGTTTCACCTAGTTAGCCAGCAAATGCATGAAAAGAGTAAATTTGTGGGGAAGGAACATGTTGGGAAAGAGATGGGTATACCGACACATTTATCCAACATTCTGTATTTCTAGAAATTAAAGCTCCCCTTTCCAAATCACCCATTTCCCTCACAAGAGACGCGCTCATTAGTTTGTAACATCTTGTCAAGGAAAAGCAAAGAGCCGAGAATAACGTCCCGGAGGGGCCCTGACCTGACTGCACAGCACGGGCTGGCAGGAAGCCACGAAGCACTGAGTGGCGCCGTCCCTGCAGATGCACTTGGAGCACTGGCTGAGCCGCCAAGCCTCTCCATCCCGGAACGAGCGGCCGTCGAAGGAGCACGACTCTAAAAGACATTTAAGACATGGGGTAACTCTCTTGTCACACGTCTCTTAATCGCTTTCCACTCCCCATTCCTCTTCAGGGCGAGCACGCCCACTGTTCCCAAGGGGCTCCCGGGTTCCGGATGGGCTTGCTGCACAATGCGCCCCGTTCCCCGGCACAGTCCCCGCAGCTTTTCACTTGCTGCAACAATTGCACAAGGTTGACGTCAGTCGTGTGTTAGCAGGTTCAGCTGTTGCCTACGGAAATACAGCAACACGGGAATATTGTGTTCCTCGGTACTTTGGGGAAAGAAAAGAGTGCAGCAGGAAAATGTGCATCAGGAGTCCTTATTCACGGATACGCCTGTGGCACAACGCTATCTTCAAAAACAAGCCCGAGTGATGAGAATACTTAAAACAGATTTTGTGCATCTTAGAAGTAGAAATCCCCGTTTCTCAAAGTAGCAAATAATTATAACAATTCCCACGGTTTTCAAGGGCTTTAGACTCATGAATCAAGAGCTCTGGATGTACTGCTCCCAATGGATTTGAATGAGAAGAAGTATCCAACAGCTGAGGCATTTTTTGGAGCTTGAAGCATAAATCTGCAAGGGCACCCTCGCTACACAGGGAATATCTGCATTCTTTTCCCTAAATCACGGTCTCAAAAGCAAGGAGAGAACACTAGACACATCGGTTCACAGCTGAAAGTTTATCACTTGCTTCTGACCTGTGGGTGAAGCCCTTAGGAATGTAAATACAGGGAGAGGACAAAAAGAGAACAAGCAGAGGCCCTTGCCCTAGGTGCTCAACAGAATTTAGCAGGGCAAGAAAGGTCTGGGGCCTGCCGGTGCCCCCTTCACACACAGTCCTCACCTCCAAGGCCCACGCAGGTGGGACAGCAGGCTCCTCGGGCAGTGTATTGCAGCTCCCCGCTTCCGCAGGCCAGGGCTGGGCAGGCCTCGGGGGTGCAGTTCACCTTGCCGTGGGCACAGAAGCACAGGCTGCATCCCGAGCCGGCCCACTGCGTGCCGTGCTGCAACACACAACCACAAAAAGCAGGGAGAAAAACCATGCAGGAATCGACCTGCCGAGGACACCCACACAGTTCAGTACTTCACCGTGAGGAAAATCTTGTTAACTCGATTCTTTAATGAAGTGACAACACTTGTATATTGAGCGGGGAGGGGAGAAAGAAATGGCCCCAAAAGAAAAATGTTGATGCACTGCAGCGCTTGCCAACAAATCCCTCCTCTTCCAGCCTCTTCTATCTGCCTCATCACCGATTTGTGTCGGTCACGCCAGCCCAATAAAACAGGGAGCTATAATCGCCCTCTGGGGTGCTGAACATACGAGACCTCAGAACTACTTGGCATTTCAGCAGGTTTCTAAAGATTTGCACCTTATGTTTCCTGTCAAATAAATTCATAAGAGAGCAGAGCTCAAGCCCCTGGCCTTGCTGTTAGGACATCCTTCTCCGTTCACCTATTGTGGCATGAACTACTGCCCAGGAATGTCCACATCATCCTTCCTTTGCACACTTATTCTTACTGTTTTGGTCTTTCGTGTCCCCTAGGTGAAGTCGCAGCCTGTAATGTGCTTCTTGAATAATTCAAGGTTACAAAATACATAATCCCGGGACACAGGAGAGCGATTAATTTCTACCAGTACAGATTGCTGCTTCTTTCAGCAATCCTGAAATTTCCTGAAGAAAACCTTCCTTCGGGGCAGCTAATGTGCCAAATTCACCATATTTTACTTCTAGCATTTCCATATTGTCTCGGACCCGCCATGGGAACAGAAAAGTGAATGAACGGACAGCAAACTTTCTCCCCTTAAGTCAAACCTGACAAGCTGTTGCTCGGCCCCACATTATCTTTTCACAAACCCCCTCAGACGAAACGTCCCCTATGTTACATTATCTGATAGTGACAGAACACAGCAGAGATGGAAACAGTGACAAGGAACGATCCTTCTTCCCCAGGCCAGCTGACAAGAAGCAAAGAGTCAGAGGGCTGAATGCTGCAACGTCGCTGCCGAGGGACACGACAGAGCAACTCACCCCGTGGGTCTGTCCTTCGTGCTGGCAAAATCCTTCAGCTCGGGAGGCGCACGTGGGGCAGCACTTGTTGGGGGCTATTTGGAGCACTTCTCCCTAGACAGAATCAAGAGGCCAGTAAGTATTGAACATGAAATAGGAAGCCTAACTGGAAAGGACGGACAGGGGACAGCATCCAACAACACTACCTCTTAGGTTTAATAACCAGCACTTCTTTGAATGACAGTTTTTGATAAACCAACTATCGAGCACTTCCAGCTGCAGCACGTGTGGGTGACACAGCTAATACTTTGCTTTGCCCAAATCAAGGGGCTTAGTGAGCTGCCTGCCCGCTGCGTTATGTTGGTAGCAGGGAACACAGGATGCTGAGGGAGGCACCTGTCTGGCTACCACATCGGGCCATAAGCAAACAGCATCAGAGAATACCTCAGCCAACACCAGGAAGGACCTTGGCCTTTCCTTTCAAGGAAGGCAAAGCTCTTTTCTTTCAAAAAAAAGGATTCTTTGAAACGTCTCTGTGGACTCTGCAAACAGAGCTCCCACATTCCCTCCAACACTCACAGCTGTGTGATAAATATCCCACGCCTGGCACCGTGTCCCATAGACACTGCAGCTGCAGCAGGATCTTACTTTGCAAGGGTGTCCCTGTGGGCAACAGCACCAAGAGTCCTTGGCACCCCTTGGGAGCTTCCATGGATCTTGTGGATCCAAGGAATTCAAGAATCACATATTTCTATTCATGGATCATGCATTTTTTCCCCTACAATTAATTAAACAAACAGAAAGACCAGAAATTTTTAGCTATAAAAAGACCAGAAATTTTTAACCATCTGAGAGTTATTGGAGCACGAAAGCTGGAGAAGGCTCAAATGGAAACAGAGAAACAAAAGGAGGGAAGAAAGTCACAGATTCAGACAGTGAAATGAAGAAAAAAGCTACCCATAAAGCCACCCTCCTTAAAATAGTGCCAAGGTGCTTCGCAGGAGAAAAGCTTCATCCTTGCTCCTTTGAAAGGTTATAGCCAGCTTGTAAGGCATTGCTCTTGACCAAGAAGGAGTAATTATTTACTGTAATATAAGAAAAATGAAGATTGTGCAATACAAAGACGTCTTACCTGTCACCTCTGTATTAGTAATGATAAAAGCAACCAGAGTTATTTGAAAATGTCACAAGTTTTCTTTCTACGTTTTCTAAAGGAAACAATTTTCAAACTGGAAAAAAAGCTTCTCGCTTCAAGGTTTCCTCCAATGTCATATTTTTCAGAGGCTGAATATAAAATTAAATATTCCACTTAGATTAAACTATTAAACCTCATTCAACTGTGAAGCTAGCGGGGGGGAAAACTGTTCTGTTTTTTTTCTTTCCCTTACTTCACACAAGGGAAATTGTTTTCACTCATTTCCATCTCCCTAAAATACCTTCTTTTTTTCTTCCACCTACCCGTGCACAAAGAATATATGCACACATGGTGTTAGGTTTTACACGCAGATGTTTAAACAGCCTATTGCTAAATGCTTTTTGGAGAGACTGCCTGTCTCTGCTTATGTCTTGCTGCTGTAAACAAATAGGCAATGTCTGCAGATATCTCACAATAAGCAAAGAAGTCACAAACCATAGAGGATCTGGCCTCATTGATCTCTGATCAGCTTATGCCTGAAGGATGATCAGATTTTTTTTCTTCTAAGACCCTTGATACTTCTTCTCCTCATGAAACCAGCCAAACCTTCAAACCTTTTTGAAATCCTGCTGATTTCCCATGCCAAGGAGCTGCACCACTTTATTTCACACTGTGTAAATCTTTTCATAAGCCTCGTAGCTGCTACCTTTTTATTTTCATTTAACCGCTGCTGGTTTTCATGAATGACAACATCATCTCCAGCCCACTCACTATTAGCTCTTCAGTGACAGCCCTCTTTTCTTTCCCTCTCCCCTTTAGCACAAAAGGCCTAATATTCCCATTGTCCTTTAATCAACACCCCACCTTAATAAAGGAGAAAAATAGTAAGGATCAAAAATTATTTCACTCTTAATACTGTCACACTGGAAAAAAAAAATACACGCTTGCTGAAGCTATATAATGATTGTATTGGCAGTCCCTCTTTAAAACACTAATTTTCATTGCCATTCATGTGCACTACACCAGTAATCCAGATGCTAACGCAACCCCACTTCTGTGGCCAATTAGCTATAACCGCTAATGAAGGCTCTGACAGGGAAAGATAAACAAGAAACAAAGGGAGCTTAACAAGCACCACAAGGCACAAGGAACTGAGAGGCAGACGGGCTCAGCCCTGCTGCTGCTCAGCAGAGTGGAACGCGTCCATCTGCTTGTTAGGAGGTGGCCTGTGTCCCAAGGAGGGCTGATTAGAAGCTGGGCTCACGCTGGGAGGTCCAACCCAGCTCAGGGCCTTCCTGGGGGACCCCGGTGCCCTTGGGGCACCCGCTGGGCTTCGCCTGCCAGGGCTCGCGTCAGCAAGAAGGGTACGGGGGTGGCTGAAACCCAGCGGTCCCTCCCGCGCCCCCCAAATCCCAGCGTAAAGCAGAACTCGGGGGACAGGGGCCTGCGCAGAGGAAGGCGAGCACAGGACACAGACACCGCCGCGTACAGGGATTCACGACCAGCTCGGCTCCGCCAGCTCCGCTGCAGAGACTCCCCACGCCACGGCCTTCTCAAGACCCGAGTAACACCAGAGCTTGGCCTCCACAGACTCCAGAACCAAGTACCCAGCTGTCCACAACATCCCTGAGCACAGTGCGTGCTCCAACAGGAGCGTTTTGACATGTGCGTGACTATTCCAAGGGTGAAAGGAGGGGGAAAGCAGGGAACCCTAGAGTGACCTGACATTTCTCCCACTCTACAGAAGGGACCAGCAAGCACTTGGGCAGTTCCACCCCTTACCTTCTGAAAGTCACACGAGGGGTGTTTGCACACAACAGGTTCACAGGTGACAACGCCACTTTGGCAACGGCAGTCTTGGCAGGAATCTGGTTTCCAAGCTGTGTTGTTCTGCAAACAAGCAGAAGTTTTAAATTAGACCCATTTTCTCTACACAAGTTGGGACTATCCAGAGCTACCAGAGCTAAGCAGCTATCGGAGCTGCTGCTCTGACCACCGCTTGCACTAAGGCAGCTGTGGCAGCTCGGAGGCCACCGTGCAGCTGGACACACAGCTGTAGCAGCAAACCCTGTGAGTGTACAGGCAAACACCGACATCCGTGACACCCAACGAGCCCTTCCTAGAGGAGACAACAGCCTCCAAAACAGGGGGCTCCCATGGCAGACACCCCCAGAGCATGGGGCAGATGAACAGAGTGAAATGCAACGTGCCCAGGGATGCCCGGCAGCCCTCCTGCAGTGCAGCCATAATCTCCACGGTAGGAGCAGCGGGCAGGCCAGGAGCACATTCCCTGCATTCATGGTTACTTATGGAAAAGCCTTCAGTTCATACCACGTAAAGAAAATGGAAAGAGAAAGAGCAGTTTCTTATTTGAACAGCTCTCTGCCATTAGGCAGCCGTGCTGTGGGTTGCCTTTATGCGAGATAGCCACTATCCAAGCTGTTAAACCTCATTTCCACTTGATTTGAAAGACGACCAGATTTTGCCCCTCACTTACAGGCCTTGCGATTTACTCCACTAAGTCGATTTACTTGCAGTGTAAATTACTAAATTACTACTTAGGCAAATTAAGATAGCAAAGCATGATCAACCTTTTGCTACTACGAACACATTTTGGGCTGACGACTAAAACCATAAAGCACACTGATAAAACGCCGAGATGTGCCTAAAGGCTCATTAAACTGCTAAATGAGACCAAAAATCTCTTGAAGAATCTGGCAACTTGTTTAGGAGCTTATACAGAAGCTGCTGGGTGCTGGGCTAGTCTTAAAAGCTGCATTTTGTCACCGACAAAATCCACACATCACTCCGGAAGATTTAAGAATTCACACTCCAGCTGATGGTCACGAAACCATGTGATTTTTCGAGGTCATGGAACTACAGACTCACACTTGGAACAGTCAGACTCCGAACCACGGTGATGCTACTGATTTCTCCACAGAAAGGTGGGGATCCTTGTGGAAGTGTCTGCAAGTCAAACAGAAACCTCAGCCACATAAGCAAGATTCCCAAGTGGCTTTTCCAGTGGGAACGGAGCTATCGGTCACGTAGCTGCAAAGCGAGGACCCCGCTGCCATCCAGGGCAGCGTGAGGCTTCACGAGCAGCTCCACAGCGCTTCACAGAGACTCCAGAGCTCCCAATTATTGTTGCTGCATCTGAGACAAAGCAAGACTTTGCAGCAGGCACTCAAAGAACTGCTGTAAATCCCCCTTACATCTTCTCCGAGGCGCTACACCTCAGCGGGTGAATTATCTGCTACAATTTAAGTGTGGAACTCCTAGCCCATTATGAGGATACTTTTATCAATGGATATTTAAAGAGCTTTTTCCTAACAGGACTAATATAATTAACAGTATAAATAATGAAACACTGTGCGCAGAGCACTTGGAAGATGGCAGGCACTGTTTAAGTGCCAAATAGTCCTGGTCTAATTAATAAATTCCCTGAATTTCTTACATCAAAGGAGCAAACGGTATCTAATTTAACTGAATTGTATAATGCCAAGCTGCAAGAAGAGATACCTGAATTAGTAGCTGGGTTTGCACAACATTGGCTAACAAAGCAAAATCTCTTCCCGCGCCTTTAGAGCTTAGATAAAAGCCAACTTAAATCCAAAACATAGCACAAGGACCTGGTGCGTTGTTCAGGGAATACGGCTGAGGAGATGCTCCCAGCTGAGCGCTCTCCTGGACACGGAAAGACCTGTGTCTTTATGGACTTGGCTCTGCTGACTGAGCATCGCAAGCTCATGAGGCTGCATCTGCTCTTCCTCTGCCTCGGGAATGAAAAAGAGCAAATTAAAAATAATTGGGCTCTCCTATTAATACAAAAAATAAAAAGACACCTCCGTAATTTAACCAAATGGAGCTTATCAGGGGATCCTGTTGCACTAAATCACAATCTGTGCTCCATTCTGGCACGGCGCCCGGGGAACCGCGCTGCAAGCAACAGCTGTCTGCGAGTCCCATCCCCATCTCTTAGGGCTTCAGGAAAACAAGCAGCCAATCCCTAAAATGCCACCACGTGTGGCACCCTCCACTGCAACGTGCCGGGCTCGTAGCTCGGGGGATCTGGTTGGCAAATGAAGAGCTGGAAACAACGCAGAGACATAAAAATCAGCCCTTCTACCCGTTCCGGTTTGGCTTTTCTCTTCTGTTACAGGGATGGCTGCCAATGCTGACGGTGTTTTCAAATCTGATATATGCTTGCATACAACAAAACCCAGTTGAAAAAAAAGGTGTTTTAATGGGTTTATTGTGACAGGCCTATTAGCAGAACTACATGGGGACGGCTTAGCCTCTAAAATCCAATCGAAATCCAATTGACTCCATCGGAAACCTATTCAATCTAACGCTCCCACAGCTGGGCAGTGCAGTTAGGGAAGAACATGTAACTTGATCAACAACGTTAACTATATTAATATTAACATAATGCTTCAGGAAATGGCAACTACTAGTACTCGCCCTCAAATTCAAGAATTTCCAAATTACACAAATTAAAACAAGATACTAAGCGTGACTCACTAGTCTGCTATTTTTCTATATTTTCTAACTATGTCTTTTACCAGTTGTCCAGGTCTTTTACAGGAAGAAAAAAAAAAGAGAGAGAGAGAGAGAGAGGCTGTTAGTAAAATTTCATAGCAGTCCTAATTGATTTCAGAGACTATAAATTGGATATTCTTGAATCACTTAAATGCTTTTGCATGCAGCATCCTATCTTTTATACAGACACAAAAGCTGTCACTAGGAAAGCACTCAGACAAATTGAATTCTCAGTGAAGAAACAGGGCACATTGAGCAAAACCAAGAGTTTTAAATCAGTGCTCATAATCATGGTTTAAATTAGCATAGAGAAATCTTGATTTAAACCAACAGGTTCAATAGCTTTTCTGCAGCTGGGCTCCTCTACAGAGGTGGATGCTCCTTGCTTTTTAATGGTTGGTCAGCATTAAAATACACTCATCTGCCCTCAGATGCTGCCTCGGCACTAACCACCGCATACGTTTTCCTTACGGGAAGAAGTGCTGCTGCTCCATGTAAAGGTTTAAGTGGCTGTGCAGTTCAACACATATATATGTCAGCACTGAGGCTTTCCTCCTCCTCTCTAATCAGCTCTTATCAGTACTTGCAAAACCAAAAATGAGCACGAGCACCAAGTGAATAGGATTCCATCAGCTGGCATGAAGTGCAGTAAGCCAAATTGTGTCTTTACCCTTTCGATGGCACCACGATGACCCTCCATCCCCTCAAAATGACGCTGCTTCCCAGAGAATCGAATGTGTGAGAGCTGCCAGGATACAACGAGCTGACACGGGATGCTGGAGGCTGCAAAGCTGCAGGCAGCCACTGGCAGCAACTGTGCACAGAACCGTAGCTTGAAAAGATTATCACAGATTTGAAACCGGCTATTAAGTCATCTTAATCCAGGGCACATACTAGAAGGGATGCCCTAGGGAGCAGAGCTTGCCTATATTTTCCAGAAAATAGTGTTGGCCTTTTGAGCATTAGCTCGTGTGTTCAAAGAGAGGAGGGAACACCCTCCGTAGTCCCAGTATCACTACACGAAATGCTGAAGAAATATTCCCAGCGGGATGCGTAACTTCAGATTGACCCTGTTGGGCTGTGGAAATGCAGGCAGCGTTGGGCAGAACGACTGAGATGGGCTCTGCCTTTCGTGCCATCTCTAACAAAAACAACAGGGCATGAAAATCATTGCAGCTCCGCCAGCTGACTCAGGAGAAAAAGCAAATCTCTTCACTAAGTCACTTGTAATAGGCCTCCAAACACTGTACTGCGTGAGCCAGAACTCTATTGCTGCTCCTTGAAGGCAGTAATAGACCAGGGAGCAATTTTGCAGCCCACTTTGACAAACATATATATATATATATTTTTCCAGTCCTAAGCCAGATATTTAGGAAGTGTACACTTTGAAAGCACAAAGCAGGGAATCACATACCTCGATTCCTACTATGGTTACTGAGGATCCAAGCACAGCAACCTCTCATCCAGCTCCCCCAAAATACAACCCTCTACGTCCCTGTCTTGAATCTGAGCTCGCTGTGCAGCAGCTTAGTGAAGGGCTCTCTTCTTCTTCCTTCCAAGGGGCTGGGGACACTGTGCAAGTCCTGCAGTGTCGTTAATCTTTGTGAATTAAACGCTTCATTACTGAACAAAAATGATGAGGAAAGGCCTGTAGAAAATGAGATTTTATGGGCTCTCTTCACATGCTCTAGTGTTGTATCGAGAGCCTCTGGCTCATCAGGAGCTGTCACCATTTAACAGGGCGGTAATTTTATGGCCAAAGAAAATTTTAAAAAAGCCAGCAAAAGGTGTGTAACAGCCTAGGATTTTATTTGACAATGTGGGCTCAACACTGCGATCTGTTACAAATGATTACATTAACTGCAAACTATAAACCCAGAAATAAAATGAGGCTTAAAACATCCTAAAAAGGGTGAGATGACATACAGCCATATGCATTTGTGCTTGTCTTCTGCAAAGGAAACGGAGCGTCTGCGACATTTTTGATAGATAATATGTATGGAGAAGTCAGGCGGTCCCACGTCTTTCCCACCAACTGTCCTTCCGCCTTGCTTTTCCTTAACAAACCTGCTGCAGAGCCAGTGTCCCGCGTTGCTCCTCATCACCTCCCCACACGTTAGCCCCCCTCCAGCCCTATGGAGAGGGGGTCTATGATGAAGCCCTCCCCTTGGATGGCCCCAAAGGCCTCCCTGCGGGCAGGGCAGGCTCTTCTTCCAAGGGCTCCCTCGTGCCGCGCGGCTGGGCAGGACGCTGAGGCCAGGGCAGCTTGAAGAAAAGGAAAGGAACTCCCGGCCCTCGGCTAGAGCCTAGTCTGGGATGATGGAGCAGGCAGGAAAAGAGTCTGTATCTGCGAAAGGGACTGCTCTGAGGGAGCACGCTTGGCATTTCTAGCAAGGAGAGAGGATTCTCTACTCAACAGCATTTGCACTAAACGGTGCTGTAGGTAATTGCCTGCAACAGCAAGTACGGAGCGTGCAAGTGTGGAGCACAAGTCTCAAGGCCCTGGCAGATATAGAAGCAGTTTTCCCAAAAGATCAATCTAGGCAGCTTAAAAATAAACAATGAAACAAGTTGCTCCAGGAAGAGCCTGGCAGGACTGGAGAGAGGCCCTGGAGCGAAACACCGGGGCGGGTGGGAGCTGCAGCTTAGAGAGGCTGGTGCCAGCACCCAGCGCGCACCCGTTGCACAGAGCCTCCTTTGGCAGCACATTTTCCCTCCTCATCCTTGGATTTCAGGACTGTATCTGCACACGCACTTCACCTTGCGCTGGGCCAGCCCTGCCTCGTCCCTCCCAGCTCTCTCAAGGGGAGGCAAGAAAAGCACTCACCCAGTGACAGCAGTTTCAAAACCCAAGCCTCCCTCTGCAACCGCAGTTTGCAAGCGCCAGCAAGATCAGTGCTGGGCAAGGAGAACGCAAAGAGAAGTCTCTCATCCTCTTCGCCTCCGTCTGTGGGTAGCACATGGAAAGCACTAATCCCATGCAGCCCATCACTGCCGACAGGGAAAGCTGCACAGCCTGGAACCAGCAGCCAAACTGTTTCAAGGATGAGTCCCGGGCACCAGGAATGCGATCGATGCCGGTGCGGAGCAGGGGAATGAGCTGAGCTCAGCAACACGGGCCCTGCTGTTCACAGGGTCCCACGCCAGCCCAAAGGCGTCGTTTCTTACACCTATAACAAAATGCACCTCATTCAAAGCCAGCTGAGGAAAACTACGGTTGGCTGTTTCTTGCTCCAAAAAGGAAGAAATTCCATGAGTTTAAGGTTATTCCTGCTCATACCCTCATCTTAACTTTCCCCACACACATCTTCATTAACAGGAGGTGTTACTGAATCGTAACAAAGGCAGCGCCAGGTCCTGCTCTGGGATTTTTTAATGCATTTTTCATTCTCTTTAGGTTTTTTTCCCTTCCTCTCTATTGATTATTCAGCTTTTATGAGTTTTTCCTTCTCTCGCTTGCAGCACTGACCGGCCTCGCGCTCGGGGCTGGCCGGGGCTAACGAGAGGGGCGACCTGCCCCGAACTGACCCAGCGCGACTGACAAACCCCGTCACTGAGGCTGACAACAGCCACCGAAGGCCGCGCGCTGCGAGACCTGCCGCCCAGGCTACACTCTTCCAAATACCCCCTTCGGATGCAGGACACAGGCGGCAGCAGAGAAACAGCAACCCTCGCTCTGCCTGACAGGCTCCGAAGGCAGCCAGAAGTGGAGTGAAATATGGGAGACAAAGAGATCCTTGAAGGTTTAAGGAAAAGAACTGATATTAGGGGCAATTTTTACTTGAGGTGTCTTGCCAGGATGAGATTTGGCCCAATTTTCCTTGCTGTCTCTGAGTCAGATAAGACATAAGCAAAACCACAGTACCGTTGCTCTCAGCAGATTAGGTTAATTGGCATGGTTGGCCCTCACCCAGAAATAAATTGTATTTTACATGGAAAAGTGGCAGCATTCAGTGGGAAATAAATTGCAGACTCTCTCAGGCTCCTCCTGGAAGGGTTCCTTCTGCTTTCATTAGTCAGAAGCCCTGCTTGAAAGGTCATGGCAAAAGAAATATTTATTTATAATTAAAGCCTTGTAATCCTATCTAAAGCATATTTATTTTATGATGCATAAAAACATGTAAGGCCACGATTCTATGAACTGCTCTTCCAGAGTGATGTCAGGAGTTGTTTAAGAATAAATACAACATGCTCTTTGCATAACCCTCCAATTTGTTCCTTTTACTACAGTTTTTCTCTTCAGAAAAGCCCCTTTTACACAACTTGACTTTCCAGAACAGAAACAAGATGCAGGACCAACATTACCATGCCCTCGAAGGCTGGTGCACATGAATTTTTCACTCTCACCCCTTTTTCAGCACTTAGCACCTTGCTCAGAATAGGTCTGTGATAAAAGCTCGGGAAGAATTTATACAGCAAAGCTGCAAGGGTGACTGGAGCAGTAAGTGTGAGGAAAATGTACATGCTTAGGCACTTACCTAGACCCCTGAAACCGGAGCAAGTGGTACCTTAAATCTCTTGGATGTTCATGGTTTAGAAAAGAGACAGTCTTTATCAAATCACTTTTCCCCTTTACTACGGGGCTGTCTTAATCTACAGGAGACACTCTATTAAATATTTAGCAGTGGCAAAACCCACACATGCCTCCAACTTCACATTGACGAGGAAAACGCATCCTCCTTCCCCTTCAGTCACTGAATGGGCTGCATGTCACCCAGAGGAACACCTGAAAACCTGCTTCCTGCTAGAACCACTTAAATTCTGTTCCCTTAATAGGCTTAAAAGAAGGTTTGCTGATACTTTTTTCAATGCACGTCTCGCAGGTGCGATAAAGCTCCTGGCATCGATGTCCATGAGCGTTCGGAGACAAGAGAGTTGCAGGAGGCTCTCAGCACGTCACTCGTGGAGCTGCAGAGGGGATCTGCCAGCTCGGGGATCACTCGCTGACATGGGGCCAGTTAATTCTTGTCGCGCTACTTTGTGCTCGGCTAGAAATAATGGCTGTCTCAGCACAAAATTAATAATGACGCTGGGATCCGGCATAACTGCGGTGAGCAGAGCTGCAGGGAGAGCAAGACGTTAAATCCAGTCTACACCTTTGCTGGGAAAAGGTTCTGGTGGGCAGCATCACTCTGCAAAACCGGGGGGGCAAGTGGCACCAATTCAAGTGGCACCAATTCAAGTGACACCAAGGCAAAACTGGACTTGCCCTCCTGCTACCTTGACGGCTGCCACAGCACTGGTGCCCACCGATTTCTCCTTCCTCTTCTCCATTCCCATTTTTTTTAACCAAGAAATAGAACTAATCTGCGTTCAGATGTACCTGAATTCCCTTTCTGTTGGATATTGCCCTGTGGCTTCCCCATAATCTGGAAGGGGAGCCATAAAGCACCTCTTCAGCAACAAGAGTTGACCCGATCTCGTCTTTTGGACCTTTTGGAGCACGCCAGCGCTGCTGTCGCCCATCCGCCTGTCTGTCACAGCCTCAAACTCGTGCCTGATGCTTCCTGTTCAACACTGTGAGAAATGTTGTTTAAGGCTGTGGAGAAAAGCTGCCGTAATGCACAGTCATGACCTGACAGCTCGTTCTTTAGGGCCTTGGGAACATTAAGTATTTCAGTGCTTTCTTCCATAGCGTAGTAAACATTGCACTTTAAATCCACCTGATAGGTATTTTAAGTCTTGCTATTAATCTTATTTTCACATTCTGGGACCTAAAGTACAGGTTTATGGGTTCCTTCTGCAGGCAGAGAAAGCCAGAAAGCCGCTATCGTAAAGGTGACTATCCTCACATAGTGAGCAAGAGCCTGAAAGGGAACACTGCCTTGCAGAGCAGTGCACCTGGGTGCACCTCCCCTGGCACCACTGCTTTGCCAAAGAGCTCAAGGCATCTGCTCCGACAAGGAGCCAGCCCTCGTGCACCACTTACCACCCTACGGCAGCATTTACCCTGGGTGTAAGTGCCTGCACACCACGGGAGCTCAGCATCAGCTGCAGGGTTTGGCATTGCTGGCACCAAGCGTTTCAACACGGCTGCCTGGCAGTGCTCTCAGACCAGGTGGGAACTTAGGAGCCTCCTCGTGAAAACCCTCCCGCTCCCATGGCGCTCAGACACGGAGGCAGCCAAACCACGGTGCGCTTGGAGGCAGGAGCCTGCGCAGGGATAAAAATTGTCCTCCTTATCCCGCTGTCTATCCACGGTGCTTTCCTGCCGCCTGAGGAGGAGCAGAAAGATGGAGAATTGGGGTGCTCAGAGCAGGCTTGGTGGGAACACAGGCCAGGGCCAGGGCTTTGGTGGCAGCCGGGCGCGCGACTCGCCCATCGGCACACCCCATCCCAGCGAGAGGAGAGCGCTCGGGAGCCCTCGACCACGCACCTCGACCTGCCCGCCCCGCGATTTCCCCTCGGGAACAGAGACCTGTCCAGCACAGGGATTCCTCCCCAGGAACTCCAGGTGCCCCAAGCCAACTTTTAAACTCCTACTGCTGCTTTACACTCAGGACTCCACAGGTTTAATGGAAAATATGCGGTCCAGGTCACCAGAAAGGAGGGCAGAGAGCCCCTCAGGGCTCATTGTTGGCTCCCCTAACCATAGCCAGGGTGAAGAAAAGGAACTGGCGCCCCTGGCAATCTCCTCCAGCCACGTCCCTGCCAGGAGGCATCAGCACACGCTTCCAGCCACACACAGGCGGGTACAAAAACATCACAGAGGCTGCCCCAAAAGGAGAGGCTGCAAAGAGTGTTAATCCAGCCTCCCGCCGGAGCCCGACGAGAGGCACAAGGCACATGCAAGGAAGCGAGCCCTGGTTCACATACCTGACACCATGCTGGTTTGGAGAAGGGGAAAGCACCTTAAGACGTATGCAAACATCACAGTTACTCCAGTGCCAAAGCGTTTGAAATGGAAACCAAGCTTTTCCAAGGCTTCCTGTCATTCCCTCCTGTTGTACTGCCATTGTACTGTAAATTCATATCCAGGCCGCTTCATCTACTTCGTCCTGCCTACCCCTACTGGCTTTATTTCCTTGTTCAACTCTGCTCCTTTGGGTAAATTTTCACCATTTCACCAGCTGTGGAAAGTCACATTGTGACTAAAGGAAAACATGCCTTTCGCCATCCTGCTGCACTCTCATTGCTCAGATGCCTTCAAAAAATATTAGATAACACAGTTTCTGTATTCCAAAGGAATTTTGGGGGAATTTTAAGTGACCCAACAGTTGCTGCTCTTCTCGGTCCCAAGGCTGAAAACCACCTGCAGCCTCCGTGCAGCCAGTTATTGCCAGGGCACCAGAGAAGGCAACACGAGCAGTCGCACGAGCCACGAGTCTTCCTCATGCTGACCCAAAACCCAAGGACTGCATGGGTTGTCTCTCCAAAAGGACAAGTCAGCCGTCAGTTAAGGACTACAGGAAAGTACCAAGCCCTCCCAGCAGCCGGACAGGTTGTTATCACCTTCTTGCTCCAAAATGCCTCCCATGGACGTTGTGCCCTACTTTTCAGCTGGCCACACATGCCATCCCACGAGCTGAGATTTTGATTTGTGTGGTGCCCATCTAATGTGGAACAACGTTAATATTTCAGATGGATGGGCCTGGCAAGTCCCTTCCTTTGACATGTCATTTAAATTTTATAGAAAGGAGTAAGAAAAGTGATTTGTGCAGGATGGAAGTCCTGGGAGGAACAGCCTGTCACACGCAATTCTCCTACTTCATCCATTGCTCCAAAGTAATGGCAAATTGCACAAATTCAAAGGGAGGAGACAGCAGGGAACTCCACTTTGTTGGAAACTGCAGAAAAGTAGCACTTCCCACTCCCACATCGGGGAGCTGGCATAGGCAGCTCTGTCATTCCTGTTTGGTGGTCCTCTTAAAATAAGCTGTTGACATCAGCTTAACTCCTATAGGGTCAACTGTTTAAAGCCCTCCTGGAATTCACTGCCCGCTATACACGACTCCATCAGAATAGACAAAAAATGTCGATTTTCTCGTCCAAACAAGACTTCGTGCAGACATCCAACAACCATTTTCCAGGGCAGCAAACAATATTTACTGTCTTATATTATTATTTTTCTGAGTATTCCTGTATCTTCCTATATCACGAGCAAACATGAATAGAATACTCCTATTTATCCTCTATGTCCTTTGCCTGCTTTTGCAATTCTGTGAGCAACTCCGGCTCTAAACTTCCAACAACTGGATTCAAGTGCTGTGAGAGCCTTTCCAGGTACTTGTTTTAGAGAGGCCTTTAGACAAGGCTGTCCTGGGAAACTGCTTCCAGCCAGGGCATCACAAGCACCCCAGGTAACAGGCATATTATCTCCCTAATGCAACAGATAAGGCTTGTTCTACCAAAAGCCCAATTTGTTGTGAACAGCCACTGTGCCGAATCATGGCAACATCAGCAGCCAAATCACTGCAAAGTCCTTCTCCCGAGCAAGAGCATTTGTTTGGAAGGAGGAAGACGTACACTGCAGAACTGGACGGGCATCGTATGAACTCCAAAACAAGCTGCAGCAGTGAGAAAACAAGGCAATGCAGCACACAGGCAGCTTTCTCCAGCACACTTAAAGACAGGGAGCTTTTCTCTTCCCTTTAGACAACTAAGTAGCAACATCAGCCATGTAGGGATCACACACTGGATCATTTATTTCTTCCAGTAACCGACTGTGAAGATTGTGAAGAGCAACAAGAAGAGCTGTTCCACAAGGAATCCTTTAAAAAGACGTGGGTAACGAAGGACCTTTACCCCCTGTCCTTCTGAGGGCCACTTTAGCATCTCTCAATGAGCCATGCAGAAAGAACAAAGCCCTCAAGACCCCTCATTTTTTAAATGTCCAATGGAGTCAGCAGAAATGCAGCCTCTACTCTGCCCACAGATTTTCTCCTCGCAGCCCAAGGCTGCTAGAGGCTGTGTGGGCAGCCTCTCCTCCCTCATTTTCCAGCTAATGAATCAAAAGCAAAAGCTGCACTTAACAAAACCCGCGTCTGACCCTGCGTCAAAGCCGCGTTCTCCCCCTGATAAACAAGACAAAGCAAATCCACAGGCATCTCATTTCATCCTGTCCCCCAGGCAAGCCTCACTGCAGGACTGCTTGGGATGGGGACACGAAAAATGGGGAAAATGGCCTTGTACGGCCCTTTGCTCCTCTGAATTACTTGGCCACTGTGTGCTCAGCGTTTTGCAAGCAGATGAGCCAGTACAGGCCTCTCTCTTTCCTTCTCTCCTGCTTCTGGTTAAATTCAGGACAACAGCTTCGATTAGAAGCTGAGTTAAAGCACAATTGCAGAGAAAATGGGGTGTGAAGTGTCTGTTTATGTCTCCAGCAACCGAGGGAACCATTATCATCCATCCAGTTGTCACAGGCCTTGTATCATAGAGTCAGGCCATTAGCATTTAATGCTTTTATATTATACCGAAGCGTCATTTACCTGCTTACTTGTAGGAACTTGCAATTAAACGACCGACCTCAACCCTCGAGGCAACGTTCATTATCGTATATGTTTGTCGGTGCCAAAAGGGGAGACCATTCAAGTAAGAGCTGGGCAGATGATTCCGGGAAAAGACAGAGGTCAATTTTCCGCAAGGGCTAGTACAACCTGGAACAGTTTAGATGTGGCCAGTAAAGACATTTTGCAGCTCCATCCACTGTCGAGGATCCACAGGATCCACTGTCCACCCAAACGCCCCCCAAAGCGGCTTCCACAGAGCCCTCCAGACAACCAGACTCCTCCTTGCAGATCCCGGCTAATGGCTGAGGAGTTGCCAAAAATGAGAGCCCAGAGGGTCAACATCTTACAGAATGGATCTCCCCCTTACAAGTTTCCTCAAATTAACCACAAAGAACTGTGAAGGTTGCTGTGAAAATAAAAGGGCAGGTAAAAGGGAGGCAATTTGAGCCAAGGTTTACCTAGAACACCAGAAAAGCAAGTTCAGTCTTCTCAAAGCAGGAAAATTAAACTGACTGCAAAGCAGCTAACGCTCCTGACGAGACTTTTTGGAAACCCTCTCCAGGAACTTCATGTTTTTCAGCTCTTCCAGAGCGGGGGTGCATTTTGCCACAGGAAACAGGATTTTGTTTCAGGCAGCAATCTCAATTTGCTGGTTTCCCAGCAATCTCAATCTCAGGCTGGATTCCTAGCACCTGCCTCACTACCAATACGCAAAAGTCTGCACTTGAAGTTCCTCCCTTCTCTGCTTTGTGTTCATTGCACACCACAGGTTACCGTACCGGTAACCTACAGGAGTACTGACCAGCGCTGAAGTCAGACGTATGGTCTCCACAGACCTGCTCCTAGCGGGCGTATAAACCCGAGGCTTCCTTGGAAGCCATCCATTTGCAAAGGACCCTGTAATAAAGTTGCACCCTTAAGTGAGCACCGGGAGATTTCAGTACTAGGTGGTGTCTGCACGTGCTTGGTACCAACAGCTATGTGGCCAAATAGACTGATCCAAACCAAGAATATCCCAAGTATGAGGTGGAAAGATCAGCTCTGACTCTAGCAACCCCCAAAGTGCAGCTGGCCGTATTATCTCTCGCTACAGAAACCGATCCCAACTCACAAATTCCTTTGCGTTCCGGACAAAGAGGAGCCAGAACTAAAAAGGGGGGAACCTCTTCTCACACTGAAAGCCAACCCTGCACATTCCAGCCTGTGTCAGCCCCCATCCCACGAGCAACAGCCGTTTCTCATCTTTGTAGTCACTCCAGTACCCAGCTCACATAAACCTTGTTCATTTATTTATTTATTTATTTATTTATTCTAATTCCTACAATTTCTGAACATCAGTTATGTCTCTTTTGGGGACATCCTCAGCAGAAAAATCTTTGCTTTTAAACTGCATTCACTTCAACACATCTGATTAGTTGCTACCAAGCAGAAGAACTCAGTTGTATAGAGGCAATAAAAGGACATTTTCAACCTATGGATTTGCCTTCTCTCTGCCCATTTATGTTGGCCAGGAAAACAACTTTGCCTGTTTTGCACTACGGAATCTGACATGGAAGCTGAGCTGAATATTTGGAATTTTGTGTGCAGAGCCTTCTCCACTGAGAAACTGTGCAGACGCCAGGGAGAAACACAGTTCCCAACAGCAAACCACAACAGGCCTGTCTCCAGCCCTGGACAGACTCTAGAAATGAAAAGCAAAACAATAAATTTGACAAGCACTTCAAAAATAAGAATAGGTCCTTTTAAAATTCTAATGTAAACCTACCTCACACGAAACAAATAAACAACTATTAAAAAAACGACAGGCTGGGAGTTAAAAAAACTAATGTCAGCAGCAGTAGAGGTTATTATCACCAGTTATTCATGCCTAGGTTTTCTTTCACTGCTGGGCCTTGCCATGGAAGAAAAGTCTAGAGCAGTATCCAAACAAGTCAAGACGGCGCCTAAGGAGCGGAAGGGCTGAAAGTCTCATCAGGTGCACGCGGCTCTCCCCTAAAGGGGGGCACTCGGGAAACACAGCAGCTTGCTCAGATCGTCTGGCCCGCTGCCCAGAAATAATGCAAGAGAGGTGTCTGTATTCAAAATACTCCGACAAGCAAATCGGAAATGCTCTGACGAAACAAATCTGAAATACTCTGACAAACAATCTCCCACAGGCAAGAGCCCTCTCAAAATACAAAAGAGCACCACTTGTTTCAGTGCAGCAGTATTATAGCGATTGCTGTGAGCCTGATATCTTCTTCATTCACCCAGGACAACTGTTTCCCTGATCGCAGGCAGAAGAACATCATGTTTTTCACTTCACAATCAGGTAAATCAGTTCTTTTAGGTAGGTTTTCTCTTAAGGCTCACAGGGTTATCTTTTCATGACTGAGAAAGTCCAGCAAGCTACACCTAGACGCTTTGCTTTACCTGCAGCCTGCCCCCGGCCGTGATTTATGGCTCAGCTTTCAGCTGAAGGGACGCCAATATTTGTAAGCTGACCCTCTATCCCTCAGTTTATTCTGTCATCTGTTAATTGCACTAGACATATTGCACACAAAGTACCTTCACAAAGGGCAAGCAATGAGCAGAATTTATTAGGCCCAATGGCTCTACACAAAGGGGAGTCTCACGAAAATCCCCCAGTGCTGTTCCTGTCTCTTAATCAGAGGAGCAGCTCTCAGCACAAAGCAAACAGGCCACTCGTATTTCACAAGACACAAGTATTTCTCACTTGAAGGAAAAAGATTGTGTTTAGCAACTGGCAGAAAAGCTACAGTCGGGTCTACGCAAGATTTTTCTGTGGCCATCAACGTCCCTAAAATGAAGCACTTGGATGAGAGCAAAAAGACCAAATAAGCAGTGCTTTTCTTGTGAATAATTCACGTGGGTACAAAAAAATGCTCTTCTTGGAAGACACTTTTCCTGAGCAAGCAGAATATGCGGTGATGCAAGACGACGCCGAGCAACAGGAATGAAGGGTGTAGAGCAGATGGATGGCAGACCCCAGACTCCTGCCGGGAGGCTTCACCGAGGGAATCTGCAGGAAAATCTTCACATTGGGCTTGGCATAGACCTCATACCCAAGATAAATACCTCGGGAGCCACCCAATTCAAATGCCACATGGCCTGCGCTCCCGGAGGGCCAGCTGCAATAAAACCAGCTCCGAGAGGAAAGGTCCTTGATGTGGCAATGTTCGACGCATGCCCATAGCTTAATGAATGCAGCATGATGACAAGGATAGCAGCAGTGACACAGGTTGGGTCTTTGCAGGATTTAGCAGGAATTAATGTAATCCTATTAAAAAAGCACTGTAGATGGAGTTCCGCCGTCGCATACTGTTAAAAAGACCACATAATGTCCATTTATGCAAGCGTGGCTCATATAAACCTCCCCTCTGGCCTATGTTCATGGTTCCTACCAGCACGTGCAACGCAGCGTTTAAAAGTGCAAGGCAGTTTCACACTGCCTAAGGCCAAGTGCCCAGCAAGCGCCTGGGTGAGGTGAAAGACAAGAAGCTACAGAGTTGTAGCCATCCCATTAGGCTGGATATAAGCAATTCTGAGCTTTTGATTTCACCTCGACAGATGAGAACGAGTTGAGTTTGTGTGTCCAATTTGTGAGGCATTAATGATTAATTTTTCTCTAAGGAAGCCAAGCGTTTTAACCAACTAGGGAATTTGGCTCTTGACTCCTAAAGGTTGCACCTTTTTTTTTTTTTTTTTGGCCAATTGTAGCTGCTACTAAAGTCTCGGCTGTTTTCAGCCACCAAAGGCAATGGCCTCGATCTCCAGCAGTTGCACCACAGATGCAGACAGAACTTCTGCAAGGTCCAAAATAAATCATAAAATAGGGTTGCAGTGCAAGTGTAGTTTGGGGAAACCACGGTGGATGTAACGTTCACTTGGTTGGCATTCGAAAGGAGCCAACCTGCACATTTCCCAAGACCATTTATTGCCTACACAATGTTGTGAATAGGGCTGGTGTTTTCAGCAACAGCATCTAGGAGGCCGGTCAACCCCACAGCCCCACGAGGTCTCAACAGAAAGAAACAAAGATTTTCTGCAAACACAAATGGCATCAAGACCTGTCGGTCATTACAGTCTCTGAACAAAGAGCCTGGAATTTGAAAGCAGCACCTATACATACACTGCCAACTCCTAGGCCAAATGAAAGCTAAAGCTTGGCTTTAAATATATCATGCTGTTACTGTTAAATACTGTTAAATAGATCACACTGTTTACTGCCACAGCAGCCTTGCTCTGACCGCTTGCAGTCTTCTGTCATCTGTGATTTTAGGACTATTTAAAATTGTTTTTCTCACATAAAGTGGCCTCTGTCCTTGGTGTTTATTGAAGTCAAGTATCAGCTAGCGCTCACAGGAAAGAGAACAGTTTCAATCTATATTATTTCCTGCACTAGCAACCAAGGACTTGATTATTTTCGCTAATCTCAGAGACAGACCATTTTATCGCAGCTTCGGAAAAAGTAATGAGCATCCAAAAAATTACCAATCACTGCCAGGCAGGAACCATTTTTAAGAGCCATGTGTCCTATAACTGTGCCTAGAGACCTCGCACCAAAGAGACCTCATGCCAGCACTGCAGAACTCCATGGCGCCGTGCGCCATAAAAGCAAATAGGAACCACCCAAGAGCCAGGAGAATGGTAAAATCTGCCGGCTCTCTGGGAGAAGAGACATGGAGCAGTTTATCATTTCACACACACATGCATGGAAATCACCCAGCTGTAACCAGCCTGAGTGAAGAGTTCAAGTGTAAAGGCTGCAGAACAGAGCAGAAGTTAGAGCCAACAAGGCCTCTGCTCTGTCACAAATCTCCACACAACTTGGCGTCCCAGATTTTCTCCTGGAAAACACGGTGAACACCACCCTGGTACCATGCAGACACTGTGAATGTTGGCAATAAAGGTCCTGTGTTTCACACCGATGGCAAACACGCCCTGCCTACCTGCCTGCAAAAACACGTCTGCCCTATCTATCCTCTATCCACGGCAAATTCTTCATACAGCCTGTGAATACATAACGCCTACCTCCAAGCAGGGTCTGTAGACAAGAATATTAAACGTGGCACGCTAACAGCTGTGGGGAAAGAAGTGATAAAATCCTCAGGAAATCCATCATCACTCTGGCTAATGCCCAGCCATTCCAAGCTGTTTGAAACGCGGCAGGGTTTGGTCGTTTGTTATTTTACTATCGCTGGTCCTGGGGTTGTCTGGCAGCCTGCCTGTCCTGCAGCCGCGGGGGAGCCAGGGCTCTTCCCGCTGAGCAAGCACGGCCCCCATGGAAAGGGCACTCGCCATCCTGGCGGGAATGGGGCGCAGGGAGGGCCACGTGCCCGGCCAGCCTGTGCCTGCCCAGGGCGGGCGGGCGCCAGCACCGCCTGGCTGCTCCAGCACCACCGGCTGCTCCAGCGACTGGCGCACGGTCCCTGTGTCTCCCCGATGCAGCAAGCGGAACCTGGTGCAGAGCAGTTTTGAAGTGCGAGGCAAAGAGAAGGGATTTTGCAGAGCTGGAGGGTTATAAAAATCCCAACAGTTTCCCTCAAAACATTTGCTTGACCGGCTGGGTATTAGACATGCCACATTTGCCAACCAGGCAAAGGACACAGAAATATCCATCAGATACAAAGTGTCTGCAGATGAACAAGCTTTTTGCACCAGCAGCAAGTGCACGGTGCAGTACATCCATGTATAACCTCGATGTCCTCTCAGCCTTTAATTCTCTGAGCTCTGAAAGTAAAGGCTTGGTTCTCATAACCAGCCTTTCAGCTCAGTTCCTCACTGCCTCGGCGGCCGGGTCAGTAAGGGTGAAATTACAAGTTACAGATGAACTAAACCAAGTCTGGATTCCCAGTACAGATGAACTAATCCAAGTTTGGCCTCTCTATGATGAACGCTCCCACCTGACCCATCCTCCTTGATGACGGGTCAGCTCTGACAACCAGAGGACCCTCTGCTGCATGGATTCAACTTGCTAAATCCACAGAGAATGACTCAGTTTTCCCTGATTTAGTTTTGAGAGACAAGGGAAAATGTGACCAACACTCCTGGCCAAGGCACAGTTACCTAAGGCACAACATTAAAGGAACCCACACTTGACCTGTGACACTTGGCACGTGTCTGTACCCAAAGCGGATGGACTTCTTTTACCTTAAAACAAAAGCTTAGAGCTAAAGCTAGATTCAAAGCTTCCTATAAACCTTGTTCCATAACCACACGTAGCCACAACAGCAAACTCGGTCTTCCAGGTTTTTTTCCTCTCAGGTTTCAAAGCGCAAGACAGAACTGCTCAAATCCACTTGGTTGCAGAACCCCAGGAAGGATTTAGCTTATCAGATCATGCAGGACTTGCTGACTACAAGCAACTTGGGCATTAGCAAAAAGTTATTCTTAATTCAGACTACTGAGGCTTTACCAGATAAGAAGTTTAAAAGCTTGGGGTTTAAAATTCTACCATTAAAGCATAGGAAGTAGAAGAAATTGCATCAACAGATTTAGACACAGAAGAGAATCTTAAATTTCCTACTGAGTATTTTCCCTTTCCTGCCTTGTCATCCTACCCATTTCTCATGGAGTACGGCACCGCAATCGAGTTTGCTTAATGAGGTTTACACAACATTATAGGTCCTTGATTTAGCTGCCACAGCTACCATCTGTAATTATTCCTCCCAGGAGCCACAACGCTGCGCAGCTTGTTACTGCAGGCTGTGTTTCTAACACGGTTCAAGCCTAAAACCTCCATAATTCTGAGCTCCCATCCATTTTACGCCATCGTAACTTCTCTGGCCTCACTTGGCCTTCTCCCCGCTCCATCAGCTGAGGGAGAAGCGGCCTCTGGAAAATAGGGGGGAAAATTTTTCCTGTGACCCACGGGAAGAATTTGTGGAGCTGGATGTGGGTGCATGTGGGTGTGGATGTGTGGGGAAATGGTCTTCCTCTCTTCTCAGATTTCTCTTCTCTTTTCACAGAGCAGGAAATAAGAGAGAGCAAACGCTTTGGCGCGGGAGACCATTTCTGTGCTACGTTTTACGCACAGCTCCTTCAACGAGAGGTCCACGCGCTCAAGGCACATCCTTCAAGGCTGACACACGTGAGGCTTTTACCTTGTACTAATGTACAGAGTATTACTGAATTAGAAAGACAAGGAAGTTCCAGCCCTCCAGGCTCCCCTTCAATGCTGCAACAGAATGCAGGCGAGGGGGATTCCTCCTTTGTGACCCCACCGATGCTGCTGCACCTTCCCTCATAGTTTTATACAAAAGGTAAAGTCTCTGCTTTCTAACACAGGGAAACCTGTGATATTTAACTTCACCGGATAAATAGATTCCTCATTCAGGTCCAAAAGCTGCAATTTAAGCGTAGGGTAACCTGAAGGAAAAGAAGACCATCGTGATTTAAAGATTTCTAGTGGTGCAGAGTAATCCATAGCATGCCTTAGGGAATTTTCCAATGATTCCACATCTTTACCTACCTAAAACCCAAACTGAATTAATTGAGCTTTCAGTTTCTGGCTACACTATTTCCTAACGGACAACGGGTTTTATTTATAAGCACCTCTGTAGAACTACTGCCTCTGAGACCACTGTGAGATGCAGGAGTGCCGGCAGGTGTCTGAGACAGGGGCTTTGCCATTTCAGTCCCATGGCCTTTCCTTCCGACCAGGTAGATAAAGAATCAGAGGGGAGAAGAACACGTTCCCTGGCGTGCAGAGACAAGAAACGTGCCGAGAAGACCTCAGCACTCATAAAACCAGCAGGGTGAGAATAACAGACCTGAGCTCCTCTGCTTGAAGGACACCACTAAAAACTTTTACCGATACTCCTAGCTGGGGTAAGAGTGGTTGGGAGAGCCGGGCAGGCGCAGGGACCCCTCTGCTTAGGTGACCTGCACGCACAGCAAGTGTCATTTCACATTGTCACCACCAAGATGACCCAAAGCTGAAAGGAAAGAGGACATTTCTGCCAGGAGAGGGGCACGGGCTCCCCCTCAGTCCCTCAGGAGGTCTGTGACAGAGCCGAGGCGGCAGTGGGCAGCTTTGCTTTGCTCTACAGTGTATTTGCTCACAGCCTCTCGCTGCATATTCCACAGCAAAGGCTGGTACAGGTTTGCCAGGGCTGCGAACCAAAAGCTTTCAACTGAAGAAAATTTCAGCTTTCAACTGATTTTGGAAACAAGCAGAAGTTTCTAAACATAACCTCATTTGTTAGCGCTGATACATTCCTGGGGATTTAATTCATGGCTTTAGTTGAAAAAGCTATACACGAAAGCTACCAAAACCATGTCATTCACCAAAAATCACATTGTAGATTTTGTGTGCACAAAATAAGCTTGGCGGAACCTCTGGGGAAAAAAAAAATCTGCAGTAAAGCTAAAGGCACAAAAACATAACCAGCAAGTTGTTTTGATCAGCTTCCAAGCCGTTCTTCTAAAGAGCACGCCTGCCTTTCGCAGAAGCCTGGCACACGCAGCGCGCACCTGCCCGCAGCACTTGGGAGGCCTGGGGGCTGCCGCCGCTGTGCCTGGCCCTGGGCACTGGCTTCTGCGCAGGGCAGAGCCGCCCAGGGGCTGCCACCCGGGCGGCCGCTCCGTCCCCTGCCCCACGGCCCAAGAGGGGGGTTCCCCAGGCTGAGACCAGCCCCAGGGCACCAAGCCAAGCTGATGGGTGCAGCCGGGAGATGGGTTTGGAGGTTCTCTCCTGCACTGGAATGAAAAGGTTCACGATGCAACCTACGTAGGCTCGACTGCGATGAAGAAGCAATGCAGGGAGGCTTCATCTCTGGACAGGCTTCTAAAAACACATTAGCACTATATTCCCCACTTGCCATGGCTCCTCACCAACGATGAATTGCAACTACCCAACACAAAATGCTGAAGGGTCAGGTAGATTTTAAGCACTGAATTTCACCCTCCTTCATGTTAGACATTGTTCAGACTGATACGGGTTTCTGCGCAGTTTTAGGGTGGGCTTTTAAAACTGGGATGTACAGCACAGCTCTGCAAAAGTGTGCTCTGAACTGAGCACAATTTGGCTTCTAAAATACATCAATAAACAGTCTTCATGAAGGAAAGAAATTTAGATAAATGCTTAAGTGAGATTTCTTCAGGAATAACAACAAATATTTGCTTGACTTAGGCAACAAAACAAAACAAAAGCTGTTCTTTTAATCTCTGAACCTTTTCATTTCTGCACAGCGGAGGCTGTTTTCAGAAACTATTCAGCTGCTGAATATGTCACCTCCTCCTCTTTGACCACGCTCGTCTCGGGGTTATTCGACACTGCATGGAAAGGCTCTGGGGGCAGAAATCAGCTTTGCTGCCTTCGAAGCCCCGTGTCTGCCAACACCTTCCCAGGACCACCGCACTGCACAGCTCTGAACACTTAGCATCTCCCGGTGGGACACACAATCGGAGGACGATTCAAGCTACGAGTGGTTTCCTTCGGGCATGTAACATGTTTCAAGTACAACTGCACACAATTCCTTCCCCCAGATCAGCGCTGAGAGGCAGAAAATCCCCAGGACACTGCGCATGCTCCCGACTCGGACACTCTTCCTAGAGGAATTCAGAACAAGAGCTACTGCAATGAACCCCCTTTTTCTTTCTTAACCTAACTTCTCCTGCCAGATTTAAACTCTGGCCCAGCCTCCACTCAGCATCCACGGTGGGGAGTTTTATTCTTCACATCCGTAAGGAAATCTGATAAAACTGGAATCAGATTCGCACAACCGGAGTTGCTGCACAAGCAAACATAAACCCTGCAGGAAGTTTTATTTATTCATGTCTATCCTTGCATGTTAAAAGGTCAGAGAAAACACTAGAAGAAAGTGAAGGGGAGAAGGGGAGGATCCAAAGAGCTCATCGGTGATCAATTTTTTCCTCCATGTTAAAGCTAGGAGGAGACCTCAGCACACCAGTTACATCACACACGTGGATCCCCACAAACCAGTTACTGCAGGCGCTGCAAAATACTCAGCAGACTTGACAGGGGAGCCAGTGACTTTCTGTGCACCAGCCCATGCATCTGGCTCAGCCTATGAGTCGGAGAAGCAGGTTTAAGTTAGGAGGCCACGTGGGGCTAGCAACAGGGGCAGACCCACGCAGGGCAGAGGCACCCGGCTGCGTGCAGAGAAGCCTCTTCCCAGCCCAAGGGTTGGCCCTCCCTACACAGCTCTTGAAGTCTGCTCCAGCAGCAACTGAAACCCCAAAGGCCGGCAAAGTAATTATTAAGAGCTCTTCATCCTATAATTAAAAGAAAAAAAAAAAAAAAGGAAAAAAAGAAAAAGGAAAAGATAGAGAGCCGGAATACACCGGAATACAAAACAGTAATCACCATCCCTTGCTTCTGAATGGCATGAGACAGACAGGGGAAGTGGCCATTCCCAGGCAGGCTAGCTGTGGGAAGGGCATCTGAAAATGGCCAAGGGATGGAAATATCCACTCCCCCATTGGCTATCTGCTTTAACAAGTTCCCCAAGGACAGCTCCCTCTATAACCACTTACTTGTACCCAATACAAAATCATTTCTTGACATGAACATAGGTGAGTTTGGCTCTAACAAAGGACCAGAACCTCAAGGTAGGCCAGGAGGAAAGAGCAAAGACCGAATATGGCTGAGGGAGGCGCAAATCTATGAAGTAAAATTAAAAGGTCAACTCATGCTCACTTTAGGAAACAACGATAAAACAGTTCCCATTTTACAATATTGCTCTGAGTATTAAATAACTCTATAGCTTGAAGGCTGATGGCCAGTTTGAGGGTCAAATGCTCAGTTGGAAAAATGTCCAGGGGCGCTGACATCAAAGCAGCTGCAGTCACTTACAGTAGCTGAGGACCCAGCCATCTAAAGCTGAAGAGAAGGGGAATGAATCGGGGTTTCCAAATAGAAACCCTGATCGCATTCCCATAAGCGACTCATGCCTCAGCTCCAATGCAAACTGGCAAGGCCACAGCTGTCATCTAAACCACACAGGCATCTCGTTCCTGCGAGCGAAGGATTTGGAGAGAGAGCAAGTTGTGGTGCCAAGGGACAGCAGATACTTCCTGGCTTTGTGACCCGCTCGCAACCCCCCAGGCTCTCACTCCGGGCAGATGCTGCTGTCAGTAGGGTCTCCAGAAGGTTTCCAAAGAGGAACAAATCACAACAAATCACAGCTTTCTCATTTTCACAGTGTCTTTCAGTCAAGGGGCAGGTGAAGCCTCCATCAGCCCAGTAGCCGCCCCTCGGGCTGCCCTCACCAGCAGCCAGCCCACCCCACGGACACCAGTTATTGGGGAGCTGCTTCTCAGAGACAACGAGGAAGGGCCACATTCCTGGCGAATCGCTCACCTTCCTCCACAGCAGGCAGGGTGCTTTCTCACCATCCTGCACAGAGAGTCCCCATCCGGCCTCGCAAGGGACACGAATTGGACATCCAGGCCCCAGGCAACAGCTGGGGCTTCTGGAGGCAGCAGCTTCTGACGGCTCAAGTCAGTGACCCCCTCTCAGCTGAGGCACTAGAGGGAAGAGGCAAAATGTGCCAGGGAAATGACACCCTTATTCAACTCACAAGATCTTAGGGGGCTTTACCCTACATGCAGGTGAGGCACCGGCTTCCCAAACAAATCTGCTTTCCTTTACCTATAATCACCTTGGACTTAGGTGCTGAACTTAGTCCCCTTGCAGATTTGTATGCATATACTGGCCAGGAATGACAAAAATTAACAGACTTCCAAGAAGAAACTGCCATGGCATCAATTCACATGAATATTTTTAGAAAAATTCAAGCTCCACTTACATTCTTTTAGCATGCTATATTAAAACAAGGGGTTATAAACAGAGCTCTCATGACCCAACACACAAGGAACCAAGTGTAAGCTGAAACGCATCCTTTTTTACAGCTCTCATAGCTAACTTATGCTGTCTGCATCACAGAAAAGCACCCTGGTGACACTTATGGCACTCCAATTACACTGAATATCTGAAGACTTTAAAATACTGGTGTAGACCCCTAAGGGGGAAAAGCTCAATTACCAAGACTATTTTTTCTTTCCTCGTACTGAGAATAGCTGTTTCATTTAACTGAGAATAAATGTTAAGAGGTTGTTTTACAGAATGTGATGGGTTTAACCAGATGCTTTCATTATTTCTACTGCAGTGCTTGAAAAACTTCCACTAAGTACAGTAAAATGTCAATGAGTTACAGGAGCATGAAATGACTTCAGTAAAGTTACAAATTCCCTGACATCACACAGAAAGCAATGAAAATATTGTATTTAGAGCCCTCATGGTAGCTCTTGCACAGCCACTACTGACAGTTTTAACAAGGAAGTTGCTTATTGCTGCTGCAACAAGAGAAATGACCGGCTCCTCCCTGGATCTGCTCGGTCTGGACATGTGGATTTATCAGCTCATTTGAAAGGATAAAGAAAATGCGAAGCTGAATAGAAGATATGACCTTGAGGACCAGCTCAGTCCATCAGTGCTGATGCTTCTAAAACAGAATACAAATTCACTTGCAAGACTAAAATGCAAGACTAAAATCAAGGAAGTGATCCTTGATTGAACAAAGTGATTGAACAAATTGTCATGGTCCACTGTGCCAGACTTTTGCACAAGCAAAGGGTCTAAGAAAGTAACCCACATTTCACCTATCAAAGAAATGCCAAGTTTGTAAATTGAAACAAGCTCAATAGGCTTGATAGTGCAGTTTCTAAAGCAGAGCTGCCTGCATCTTGCCTATCTGCAATAAAGCCACACAACAAAGTCCCAGCCACTGCTGGCTGACACCTGAGCAGTGAAAGCCCAGCCAAAATATTCTCCTTAGGAGGGGCCTAATTTATACTTAATAAAGTATATTTATTTACTAAGCGTAAATAAATGCTTACACTAGGTATATTTAATACTTAGTCTTTCATATTTCTAATTGCATAATACTACTACTAATAAACTCTGAGAAGAGGGATTAAAAAGCAGTGCCTCTGACAATGCAGCCAGACCTTGACAACAGGACACAGGGGGAGCCCAGACTGCCTATTTATAGACAGAAACGCCCTGCCGAAGGGACATGGGACAAGCCAGAGCCATCCAGATGCTCATGACAGCAGGCAAAGCACCTTCACCGCACGGCGCACTCCCAGGATGCAAAATGCAAGAGAAGATGCTTTTTTGGGGGATTTCAAGAGCCTCCCTCTGCTCTCACAGTTTTTTCCTATGTCTACAGCAAGATGGAGAATATCAGCAGCTTACTTCTTCCCTGCATGAATAAGATAGTTATGCATTGCAATAAGGAGAGGTCAGAGGAGATGGACATATCCAGAGCAACTCTAGTTGTACATTTTACTTAACGTGCCTCAGCTATCCCAAGTGATCATGGATGTGTCCTCTTTTTACCCTGTCACTCACGCGCTGCATACATGCGGTCACTTACCAAATTACACTCAAGTATCCAAAAAACCTCTTAGGAACTAAATTCAAAGCACTTTAAAAGCATATAGCGAGAGAGAGCATTACTGTCATGCCCAAACTTGTGCAGCTGCAAGATACACTACTGTTAGAGTAATATGTAATGTATCTCATGGAAATGAGCTCTGAAGTCTAAGAAATCCCCTCAAGGTGTTATACACCTTGGAGTCTCCTTATATTTGCCTAATATTAACAGCACATCAATGACAGTTTTCTACTTAAATCATCCCCTGTACAAAATTGTGCCAGGATACGGTGCTCAGTTAAGGAACCACTTTTGAGTAGACTTTAACAAAGACCTAGAGATGCGTGTCTGCAGCTCCTGGACACACCACCCCTGTGCTTTCCCTCATACGGCAAGCAGAATTGACCTTTTATTCAATCTGGTAAGCCAAATAGAGCTCCTTGTGGTACAAACCTCTTCAGGCACGGAGCTCGGCTTCCAGCACAACGCCTTGCAACTCCAGTTCAATGCCTTGGGTATAATTTCCAACAGAAAAGCCAGGACACTGCCGGCAATGTTTACATTCGCAAAGGGAAGTCCGTAATGTGAGATTCCTCCCTAAATCAGTCTGCCAGCACTGAATTTCCCTAATGTATACAGAGCTCATTTGTGATGACAAAGCAGCAAGTGCACACACTCAGCTGTGCAGAAAACACATTATGGAGCCGAATGTTTAGGTCTCTCTTGCTCTGGAACGTTTTACCTCAGTGTTTCTCTGGATTGCAGCCAAGCTCTGTTGTAAGTACATTTCACTTTCCTTCGCTTACCTATGCAACTTGGAGTTTATTCTGGAACAAATTCTGCTCAATTTGTGTTTTATTGTATCTCAGATGGCTGCATTTCACTGAATACGAAGCCTCCAGACCTCTTTGAAAGCAACATTTTAGTCTCAGCTTTGTCCTGGAGACATCTGAGATTTAAACAGATGCTCATTAAGTTTACAGTTCCATTCTGGGAAGACGGTGTTTTAAATGAAACATAGAAGAGGGTCTTTAAAATTGCTCCTCAGATCAGTGAATGGAAGCACATAATTCAGGAAAGTTTTGGAAGATTTCCCACAACAGTGTATGGAATTCAGTGCTTGCAGCTTCTTTTTCATAAGCTTGAGGATCCCTCAGGTCTCAATGAGAAAAGAATAGACACAGTTTTTAAGTGCAGCCAATTTAAAACCAATTGTGTGCTTTTAAGTTAGAAGAGTTTTAAAATTCTGATTCTTTAAAACAAAAAAAAACCCACCACTCTAATAAAAAATGTGGCAGGTTATGTTTATTTTCTATTATTGAGAAGTGGACTGTAAATTAACTTCCTGAGGACAAAAGAATATTGTCTTCTACAGCATACAAGAATCTCTAGAACTGCAAAATATGTGGGAAGGAAACAGCTAACAAGTTTGCTCATGTTTTTACCTGAAACCACTCTATCAGCCTCAGTGCAGGAAAGGATTTACTGCATCCCCCTGCTCAGAAGTGGCCATTAGTGTGCAAATGATGAGAGCTCCCTGACAAAGTCAGCAAGTTCCAGGGAGGCTGCATTGCTGCTAGAAATCAAGAGATTTCTGATGACTAAAAGAGAGAAATGGGTACACAGATGTATGTTCCAACATTTCTTGCATTTGTCATTTCACATTCACAACACTTTCCAATGTAAAGTATGTGTTCAGTATCAAACTGTTTTTTTCCCCAATCTTAACCCGCAAAATGTCAAGTTTTGATCTTCATAAACCACAGGCAGTAATTTATGAAAGTTCTGAATTGCTTCTACCAAAGAAACAACTGTTTAAAATTCTTCAAGCTAATAGAAGAGAAACGACCTGTTTGCACTGTATCATTTGGGGAAGGCACAGCTAGCCAGAAGCACAGCCAAGATTCTGTGAAAATACCTAAATTCTCCACAGCTAAAGCACAGTATTCCAGCTGGTAACATAAAGATACCTCTGATGACGCTGAGTTCACAGGGTTAGTGAGAGGATTAATTCCTGGATGATTCCGAAGTACCTCTAATGATAAAAACGTGGAGCAAGCAGTAAGTATTTTGTTCTGACAGGCCTCCCTCATCTTTATGGCTCCTAGTAAATCACAGCGTTAGGAGAATCGCAGTGCTCTTGCAGCAGAATCTGCTGGATATTTGCACACTAGGAGCCTTTTAGTATGCACGGCAGAAACACAGATAGCCCAGCACCATCAACTTCAGTGCATCACAACATCATTTTGCTCCCTTTAAAGCCGCTTTCGAGGCGGACGGATCCGAAAGTGATATAAAAATCAATGCAGCCATCTGGAAGATTTTTATATTTAAGAATCCTTCCATCCATTCTATGTGCTTCTGAGAGCTCCTAGGGGTATCTTAGACTATTTCAAAAGACCACGTGGATATTCCTCAGTTCCTCCTAATTTGTAAGCCCCATGTTTTGAGGTAGGACAAGGTCTCGAGCACCCCTGGGGCTCTGATATACACAAGCGCAGCCTCGCACTGGGACAGAGCAAAGCTGCCTTTCTCTTGGAGCTCTCCGGCATGTAACATGTACAAGTAAACACAATTCCCACAGCTTCCCTACGAGCAGCTTTTCTCCATCACTGTTGCCCTTTCTCCCAACTGCCTTCCTGAAATATGCCTAAAAGACATACTGTATGAGTTACAGTGCTGGTCCAAAGAGAGCTACATTGCTCCTCAAATCGGAGTGTGCTGAATTCTGTATTTTCAAAAGTAAATACATATTTTGGCCATCCATGGACTATGCAGCTGACCTAGATGCAAAGCTCAGTCCTAACAGGGGCCCAGTGCTTTCAGAGTCAGCTGAGAAGATCAAATCTAAACTTCTATGCATTACATATTGGTAACATAGCGATACACAGACCCATCTAACCCATTTGTCCAGACTGATTTCCAAGCCATTTAATAGATGTTGTACTGCAAATAGGCAGAAAACTCTTTATATGAAAAGCTTCGTCCCAAAGCAAGAGGATATATGCAAGTTTGTAAAGCTGAACGTACATCTCAGACATGCGCATTAAGGTGTCTCTCTCCCATAGGGCTATAGCAATATATCACAAAAAAACAAAAATCTCAAGTCCTTCTGCTAAAGTGACACGTTCTCACGGCACAAAAGCTGTCAGACAAAACTCTCCTCTGTTCCCAGAGTGGGAACCTCTCCCAACCATCTGCTCCAAACGCTCTGTGCCTGCAAGTCGCCGCAGCACGTGCTGCGGGCGCAGTAACGCAGCACGCCTACACGTGCCAACAGGAAGGACATTTGCAAAGGCAGGGCTCCCTCACACAAAGCCCTCTACAATCATCCTCTGCTCTGCAGAATCCCCTTTTTTGACAATGTACTTCCATATTTCTTTCGAATGAAAGATTTTTTTTGCTTTCCTAGCACAAAATCTGAAACACTAAATCTTCTGACTTATTTTGCTACAAGGTTCTAGTCTCATTTTTCTTGCCTAAAGCCATTGATACACGCTCATATTCACAGCCTAAGCTCCGCTTCTGTAAAATCTTCTGTCTGAGACTAATTAAAACTGTATTGATGTTCTTGTTAAGTTCAGAGACCTTAAAAAAGTCATCTGATGAACATTAACATTATGTCCCAAGAACACAATGACAGATTTTTCATTATACCATAAAAATTTTAGGATGCTTGTCTTGAGAACGAGGCCCCACTGGGTGATTTCTGCAGCTCTGAATTACTGCACAGAAAACACAGCAAATCACTTTTTGAGGGAGTTGTCATCTAAGACACACACAAGAAAAAAGAAAGAGAAGCAAACTTTCATTATTTAAAACTAAAACCACATCGTGCCATGTTTGCCCATAATAAGAGGCAAAGAAATGCCTACTGGAAAAGCTGGCAGGGATTCCCAACTGGAATATGCTCCTGCTGTTGCTGCCTTTGGCACTCACTGCCAGGCACAACTGAAAAGGGGCCGTGTTGCACGCTCACGTGCACATAAACTGAACAAACCTGATCCTCGCCCAAACCATAGCTGCACACCACTATTCCAGACAGAACAGTGCTGGCTTGTAAGAGTTTTGCTAATAAATCCACAGATCTGACAACTACCGTTTTCTACTCACAGGCTCCTCACATAGCCCGCTATGGGAACAGCTGCTTCATTCTCTCCTGTTTCCCTCACCCATGGGACACTGCTGGCAATGCCACAGCTGGCCCTCGCACCCCCAAGGACCCAGAGACTTCCCAGTGCAGAGCCCAAGTTACACAGGCCTTTTAATGTAACATAATTGGGGATGTTACTAAAGTCAAGGCCATCCGAAACGGCATTGGAGGCAGTGGTGAGCGCTGCCGTCCCTCTGTAGCTGTGTTTATTTGCACTGACCACACAGACCTCTCCATTTCATCTATTTTATGTTTTTATTCCATTGGTAGAAAAAAAAAAAAAACAATTTCTTCATTCCTTTTACCAATGAACTAGACATGCCAGCCCCAGCCCTGAAGATGAAATGGAAACTGGAACCAATGGGATGGGGTTAAGGAGAGGGAATGTATTAGGAAACACAATCTAAATTAGTGGTTTAGCAAAGAAAAAAAAAAAGAAAAAGAAAAAAAAAGGATTTTTTTTTCATGCAGGCAATTTAAGCAAGAAAAGTAAACGACAAATTACAAGGGATTATCTCCCATACAGGGTTCTTCAAATGTATCCAGAGAGAAGAAAAGCACAGTGATTTGTGAAATTTATAAATGCTAGGTAATTGTTAAATTGTTGTACTGCTGAACGAACTCATGAGCAGCCCTACATCTCCTGCCAAAGCCTTGGCACGTAGCCCCTGTAAATGTGATATTAAATGTTAATCATCTACCTAAGGCAGGGTTTGCGGATGGCTGGCGATGCCGTAGGAAGAGCAGCGAGACAGAAAATATGCAACAGGGCCGCTCCTGTAAGGACCCCGAGCTGCTCTGAGATCCCCTCCCGGGACACAGCGAGGATTAGAGCCCCTAGCCAAGCCAGAGCAGGGAGAGCCAGGAGAGCAGGAGCAGAACACTGTGACCAGCAGACACTAACAGTGTTTCAGGGAAAATAAGAGTGCCGAGTGATTGCACAGCCCGGCGCTTCGAATTTAAGTTCAAAAACCTCACAGAAGAGTTGTGGCCTCTGGTTGATGAACGTGCCCACGTTTCTTTTTATGCTATCTGGAGTAAAAGAAAGAGTCATTTCAAAGCCTCTTTCGGGCACAAACATCTATTGCACCCCAGCACTGGGGAAAAGCAGCTCTTCAGCTGGCATCCTCGGCCAAAGGCGGTTATTAACGTGCACAGACAAGGTGGGAGGAACCTGCAGCTCCACAGTGGGGCCCAGGACTGCTACAACAGAGGGAGAAAAGAATGACAGCTTACAGAAACTGAACGTACCATGAAGGAAAAAATAATATACACCTACATGCCCGGAGGAAGGGAAGAAAATGGAGGTGGAAGAAAAGCTTCATGCATTGGCAATCCATAGTAGAGCACTGCAGAGCCTGAAGTATAATCGCACAGGCTGGCGCAGCAGACAAACGAGTTATCCAGGGCAAAGACGGAAGCTCGGCTCTCCAGCTGCTCCAGGGTAAATGCTACAGCTCTGTGCCTGACACAGAAGCATCTGAGGCTTCAGGGTCGAGCTGTTTTGGGGAAGGGGACAGCACCACAGCCCCTGAGCAGAAAACAAGTTGGGAGCATCCCTCAGAGGGGCTGCCCCACACATGCAAGTTGCCGCCGGGGCTCTGGGGCTCAAACTTGCAGCATGCCGAGGCAGGTGGGTAGGGGGAGAGGCTGCTGCCCCAGGAGCAGCAGGGCACAAGCAGCCGCCCCCAGGGACAGGAGCAAGCGGTGGCAGCCCTCCTGCCCCTGCTCCGCACCCACCGCTCGCTGCCTCAGGGTTTGGGCACGCACGGCCTGCGGAGAAGCAGCTGTTACCCCACGGGATGCTAGTTGTGGTATTTTCTGCATTAGGCAGTTGTGCATTTAATTAGAGGGGGTGGGATTTAGGATATTGCCTGGGTTTTTGAGGGAAAGGAACATGCAACAACAAGGGATCAAGTGCATTTATGCTTCCACATATCGTTCCTCTACTGTCTCCCCTCTGTTCATTGCTGATAGGTGAAGTTCCCCACCATGCTCCTTATACAATAACACCTAAAAGACATCGACTCCCTTCCTTGAGTAGGGTCTGCCAAAGATTTAAGAAAAGAGGTAACATCTACCCTCCACACCCTCCTCACGGGCGTCTGAAATAAAAACAGGAGGCACAGGACAAGGGTTTAAAAATTCTCTTTTTACAGGGAGGGGAAGGGGGGGAGGAAAAAAAAACACTTAGGAAAAATAAGATCATGTGCAAGGAGGCTGTTTGTCTTGCATATAGTATGTCAAACACATTACAGAGAGGTGTTGTACCTGAGGCCAGCCCAGAGGTTTTTGCTTTGTTTTATCTGAATTTCAAAACAAGTTGCCCCGAAGAAGGAACTTGGAAAAGCCTGGAACATACAAGAGCTCAGCACTAGTTTTAACAGTATGTTCGCTAGTAAAACACGTTTAATATAATTTTAACCTAAAAAGTAACAGTTGAAGCCCTCCACAAAAGAAACATTTTAACATGATCGAGAACAGCTGTTATGTTACATGCATTAGTCAGTAAAGAAACAAGACCTTAGGCATTTCTACGAGTTACACTACATCTTCAGGGGGAGAGTCTTCATCTCACTAGTAAGCTTCTTGCACCTATCAACAAGAAAAAAAGAGCCTAAAAGGGCTTCAGCAGGTCTCAAAGTTCCCTTGACATGTTTTAAATAAGAAACACAAAGGACACAACACAGCACATGCTTTATTCAAGAAAAAAATAGTCTCTTTTTTTTATTTTAATTTTTCAAATTTTGGATCTTCTGCTTTACTCTGCTTTCTGAGAGCTTCAAATGAGCGGTATTTCTTAGATGAAGATCTAAGAATATATTGATAACCCCCACCCACACCCCAATTATAGGAAAGGAGCAGCCTATCCTGGACCACACTGTCCTCCCCGCTACTTGTGAAACATGAAGTTATTACTAGGTCCTAGGAGAGTCAAGGCATCTGGTTACATTTGTTCAGCACAAAAATATGTAGATCTGAGAGCTGACCAATATTGCTATAAAAACACATCCACCCAATAATAGGCAAAAAGCTACCTGCATTTTGCAAACCTCTCAACCCAGGCAACTCTTTCTCTCCCTAATCCTCATATATCGCAATGGGAAACAGTACTAAGCAAATTAAGTACCGACTGAGGGACCCTTGTAACCAAGAACAGGTATCCTGTTCTGTGTAACATTTATTACAACACTGTGCAGAAAGGCCATTTCTGCTGCTACAACCTGTTTTATTTACATTTAGCAAATTTGATGTCTATATAGTTTCTCAAAACCATTTCACCATGATAAATTGAAGATTTGTGCTAGCTAATTTTCAAATCATTGATTGTCACCTCCTTTTGCAATGATAATTTGTTACTCTTTTAAAAAAAAAAAGGAAAAAAAAAAGAAAAATTGGTTGTCTTTTATCCTAACTGAACACTGGGTCCGGTGTCTGCTCCCATTTACAGTAAATAGTTACATGGTTTATTCCTCACTGGAGCTATGCACATTGCAAGGGTTTACTTTAAATTTAAAAACAAATCAGGCATTTTCCAGTTACCACATTTATCCTTTTACATATGCACTGGCATAAGTAACACATTGAAATGGAAATGCAATTTCTAAGGGATGAAACCCAGCTTCTTTTTCATTTTGAACAATAAATGAATAGATGTAGCTTCAAAATGTCAGTGTCATGTTTAAATCTAAATTTAAATTGTTCCATTTACATTTCTTTATGAAACAAGCTATGTGTAGTCATATCAGACTTTTTTCCCCACATTGTTTATCATGGAGTTCATGTTTTAGAAGAAATATTTTACCCCATTTTTCTGTTTCAGACAGATGGGAGGAAAACTCCAAGCAACAGGTCCCTTTAGCAGAACTGCCAACTAGCACCTTTCCCCTTGCCTCCCTATACTAGCCACTGAAATAAGCTACATGAAAAGTGGAAATAAATCTAAAACTAGGCTTTCTGGATCTGAAGGTGAGCAACAAGCTACCTCCAATGTAAAAGTATTCATGCTTCCTATTTTGCCTTTTTTCTTCTCTCTCCCTCTCTATCTTTTGCTGGTATTCTCCTCCATTTGCTCAGCTTCTTGAAAGTGTTCACAAGATGTCACTGAAAGTGCGTGATGAGCACATACATGAAACCACTAGTCTGATGTAAATACAGATGTTCCAAGTCATTTACACAACAGATGGCATTTGTCATTCCGATATTTATTTTTGTGAGCCCTCTCACAAATTAATTGCAGAGGAGAATCACAAAGACGGAAAGCAGAACAACCTGGAAAGCTGTAACAGTCACTTTATTTCTCCTTTTCTGACAAGTGCTGCTCTCTTGACAGATTGCTAAACCTAGCTCTCGTTTTCAGATGTTCTAGTCAATTAAGCACTTGAACTGCCTTGGAAGCTTTTTTAGACCATTTCAAAAGGAAAAAATATATTTCATGGAAACAGAAGCACAGTACCATTAGTGTGGGTGACATTAAGGCTTTTAATCCTCTCCACAGTCTTCACTCCAACTCCAGGACTAAAAGTATTTCCAGAAAATCTGCTGATTCTGCTACAAGAGGCCCATATTTGTCTTGTTAAACTTCAAGGACCCTCCCAGTCCATAAATCTGTCCCTACATGTGCTACCAGCAGCTGTTGCAACAAACTTGACCCATGTTTTCAAACAGAGCCAAGATAAAACAGTTCATCAGACAGTGCTCAGCTAAACTTGTCCTTCCTAGCTGGAATGTCCATCAGGCATGTACTGTCATTTATCAAATGCTGCTTTCTTTTTAAACTACCTCCCTCCTTATTTCATTGCCCCCTTCTCCTCTCCTCCTCCCAGGGAGGAAAATTCTTCTTGGCTCAAGCAAGCCGGCAGACCCAGGCCTCCTCAAAGCCTCCCACAAACATTCACCTTCACCTCTGCATGAAAGCCTCCTCGTCACCACCGACACCATCAGTCAGGTCTAAAATGTATTTTGTCCTTTGCTAAACAAAGGAAGCAGCTCTGCTGGCTGCAAGAAGCCACAAACTCCCTCCCAACCCAAGTCTTCTCAGCACAGAGTCAGACACAGGAATGTTTTTTCCCCTCCTCTCCCAGAGCAAATACATGAAAAGAAGTGGACCCTTGATGCGCAAGTTAAATCAGTCAAGCAAGATGTAGAGCCTTCTCAGTGTTAAGGATTCAAGTGGTTTGGCTGTAGCTGAATAGACTTCACTTCAGTGTTTGGTGTCTGCTCCAAGTATTTCTCAAGTGACTTAAGAGTTGGCGCTTGCATCAGAAGCAAGAGTGCCAAGTACCATCAAGCAAGACTTCCAGCATCTAGCATTCCTACAGCCACCCGGGAACAGCTCACCTACAACCACTTCTGATGCTGAGGGCACCCCTGAATAGCACAGGGTGCTGCTACTCCATGCAAGTGGCATCAGAGGAGGCCACCAGCTTCAGCTCTGTATCCCCTTGCCAACATGGGCAGCCATCTCACTCACCCTTCCAATAAGGAAATGCTTGGTAAGCAAGTACAGCCACAAGACACCTTCCTTCTCTGGAAGGGGCTGCAGAGATGGCCCTATTTCGCCCGTGTGCCTTATTACTGATGTTTCTTCAATCAACATCTTGACATATGGCATCTCCATGTCCCATACAAACACTAATCCTGCAAAACAGCCCCCCAGAACCAGCATCCAGGCCAAACCCTGTAGCACCTCACACATGTTCTGGGGATCTGCACCACGAGGAGCCAGGTGCAGGCTGGGCACAAGGCTGCAAGCAAATAGGGCCCATTCCAAGACCGGGACCTACCTTTCACAAAGAGCAAGGGAACAAAACACAGAAGACAAGAGCCCAGCTACATCCTGATGACCCCACCTGGCTCTCGTTCACTCTCAGCCTTTAGACAAATATTAGTCCTTCTTGCTACCACCAGACGTACAAATTAATACTACTACCATCTGAGCTCAGTGACCACGAACAGCATTTAGCTGTTCAAGAATTAACACACCTCCTTTGCCTTGCAGTCAATGAGGTTCTTTAAGAACACTCAAGACAACCGCTACTCTTCAGCTTCTAAAGTTTCCCTTCCGCACAGATGCTGCCAAATAATTTTGTTTGCGACCCTGTTCCTGGACACTGCCACAGGCAGGCAGGATAATGCAAACAACTCAAATCATACTGGCACAAAAGCTGATTCACTTGTTATCCTCCCAGCTCTGCGCTGTAACAGTATGGGAACATCACTATCTAACAGGAAGGTGCTATTTCTTTTTCCACAGAAATACTTTCAAGTCCAAGCTGCACCAGAATAATCCCTTGTAAAAGCTGTTAAACCTTCCTGACATTTCCGAGGCCAATCCAGAGATACCCAAGTGAGGGCCTGGAAACACTGTTGTCTCAAAGTTGTCCCCAGACCCGAGGCTGCACCCTGCACTGCAGCAACATAGCGAGGCAACTTGGCTGGACAAATGGCCAAAATCCTTGCCTGCAGCTGACAAGAATTAAATATACCCTCAAAATCTGCACTTTAATTAACCTCCCTTTAGACCAGAAATAAGAGGTCACAGACAACACCTAAATGAGTGGCACGGCAACAGCCCTCTGTAGCCGTGACCCGCTCACTCATCATTTTCTCTTAGTAAGTCTTATCTGCAGTCTTTAGGGAGGCAGACATCAGCATAGGTTCACAAACCCTGTGGCCTGATCCATAAATATCACTCCCATGATCAGCTCCATCTCCGTTTCATGCCATTTTCCAGTTCTTCACAGCTAACTCCACATGACTCACTGTGAACCTTGTTTCTTTCCACCTCAACTCTCATGTTCTCTCCAAAATCCAAGACTGTGATGGAGGCAGGACTGCTGTCCCTATCATCTTCCCCTTCAGAACCCATCTGAGACAGGACAAAATTAAGGTGAGTTCTCAAGCCTATTTGCAGCCCAGTGCTGCCATGCCCAGGTGGCCTCAACTCACTCGTGTGATTTCTGCCGTGCCTAACCAAGCCAGCTCCAGGGCCACTGTAGGACCACAGGCATGGGATGAAATACTAGAAAGGCTCTTTTTCATCTGTAACTTGCATGTTCCTCTGTGTCACGTTTTATGAGGAAACCAATAACAAAATAATGAAGAAACATTACAAATCTCCCCAGCTCAGAGGTACAGTGAGCTGCACGGAGTTTCATCCCTTTCATCCAACTCAGAGAGGATATTAAATTACCATCTATCCCAAGATTGCCAGTCCGAGCTGCAGAGCCCATCCTTTAATCTATATTCAATTCCAAGAGGTACTCGAGACCAAAGCTCATATTGAAGTGCATATGAAACAAAGAAATATTCACAAAACAAGCAAGGCAAGGTCCATTCCCACAACAAACATGACTCAGAAGAAAGCAGGCACATCTTCAGCCATTATATTTCACAAGGGATAGGATAGGACCTTGTTTTGGGCAAGACAAGCTTGAGTTGTCCACCTAACTCCAATGCAGTCATCAGCTATATAGCTACAGCTGTATTGCATTTGATTTAAGAGTCTTACTTTATATGAAGTAAAGAGGAAAACACGGATACTAGCAGAAAGTTCTTTAAATAGGATACATTTAATAGAGGCAATCCCATAGTGTTTAAGTACAGATGCTGCTGCAAGTACAATTTAAACCTGCACTAACAATTCAGACATAGCAGCACGGAATAGTAAAAAAAGACCAAATATATAAAAAAAAAAAAAAAAGAAAGAAAAAAAATGCAGATATGACATGTCAATAGCAAGTAGTGACACTAATATAACACTTCATTTGATAATCCTCCAGTAGTGTTACTGTGTTTACTCAAGAGAATTATCTACATTACAGTTTGTTACAGCTAATAAAGCAAAGGCAAAACCTCTCCATACCTTTAAAATATGGTGATGCTCAACATTATATTACTACGGGAAACAAAGATGTTCAGTCTTGGTCCACCCGTTTGCCTCTCCACCCTCCAAAGACATTCCGCTCTCTCTGTCCTCTCCGTTCCCTCCTTTGGGCAAAAAGGTTTTTAAAAACCAAGATCCATGGCGGAGCTCAAAGGGAAACAAAACCCAGGCTCCTTCACCCAGTTGCTGCATGCTGCTTTCTGGCCTGTGGTAATTAATCAGAGAAAACCTCCTCTGGAATAGGAGGCAGGGGCAAAAGCACTTCAGGAAAGCAAGCTGCTCAGCCATTTCCTTGCACCCTACAGTAGTTAACCAAGGCAGACGTGTTACAGAACCAAACACAGTTTACACAAGAGACAGGTTTTTCACTCTTGAAAAAAATATTCATACAATACAGGTAGGGAAACAGGAAGACTATGGCAGAAAGTACATTAAATAATGTGAGGTTATTAATACGCCAAATGACAAAATTAGGAGCCTAACTCTCTAGTTCAAGCTTGAAAGCACAGGAGCACCTTCTCGATCATTTTCCCCAATACAATATCTTCAAGGTGACCTACCTCAAACAACAAGCCTCCGTAGACACAGGCACCTGTGGGATAAAGCAAAAAAGGAAGAGGTTAGTGGCACCCAGCTGCCAGCAGCTAAATATCCAGTTGCACCTCATAACCCCATACAAAACACTATATATTCCATGCTGTTATGAGGAATATGAGAAAACAGCACTTAACATCATGAGGGGAAACAAAAACAACAATAAAAAAGTATCCTAACAGTGAAATACTGTATTTAAACCTTCACTCAAGTCTTTAGAGACCTCAAAAGGCAAGGAGAAAAATACCAACTCTCTACCTTTACCACAGAGACTATAATTATATCTCCCTCGTAAGACAAGGGAGGAAACAACTCACAACCCTCACAGCATCCCATGTCATCAAGCTCCTCACCTCCACAAGGCAGCCCAGCGCAGGGAGCAGGTGGCAGGAGCAGCCCCCGCGGGTGGCCCAGGAAGGAGCAGGGGCGAGCTGGGTGTCCGCGTGCTGGTCAGCGCTACAAGCTGCTCTCTACGCGCAACAGGGACACTCTCACCCCGAGCTCTGTGTAGCTACAGGCGAGCAGAAAGCCTCATTCTTCCTCTCCTCATTAAAGGAGAAGCATAATTGGCTCCCTTGCAATTTAAGAGCAATACAATGATCTAACAGTGCTCTGTATAACTCAAAACCCTCAGTTTCAAGTGCATTTTAGCTTTTTCCTCTTCCCTAGCACTAAGCCATCCCATGCACAGGCTTTGTTCTGAGCAAGCCCAGCAGCATCAGGCAGTGCTCATGACCCAGCCTTGCTTTCCAAGCTGCTTAACAGACATTGCATGCAGCTGTGGGCACTTGCAAAGCTGTTCGCAAATCCCACCCAAACGAGCTTTCCTCCAAAGAAAACACTCCCTTCCACACGTTGGAGTCACCTTGAGAAGAAAATCTCAGACCTTTTGCTGTGTTATTTTTGTGTCAGCCATCCTGAATGCAAGAGCATGGCAGTGCTCTTGCGCACTTAGAGTTGGTACCTTCTTCAAGAACAGCAGTCTCTCGTAAGCCACTGCTCCACAAAGAAGTCTCCCAAAATTACATCTGACACAGCCTCAACTCCCACTGGCTATTGTTAACTAATAATTACTTTTATTTAATCACAACTAGACCAAGAGGAATGTCCGGTGTTACAGCAGAAGCAGCATTAGGGAAACGAGATACTAACACACATAGGGTACTAACCACCGATTATTAGATAAACGAGACCAAACTTGGGTAAAGCTCTTCAGAGCAGGAGCCTCCTGCCCTCGCTGCCAGCACACGTGCAGCCAGCAGCCACGTTACAGGCTCCAGAGCAGCACGGCCACATGGACGAGGAGCTCCGCTCGGGAAAGGGCCAGGGAAGCGGGAGAGAGGGGCAGAGCTGGGCTGGGAGCAGAGCTCACCGCAGCCCATCATGAGCACAGGCACGGGCAGCTCTGCTTTTCTCGGGATAAAGCCGCCCAGGGCAGGAAGCCTCTTTTGGAAACTCCACCAGCAGCTCCCCAGGGGGCCGTCCCAAAATCGCCCTTCGCCCCTTCCGCGCCTCACAGAGGGGTCCCACACACCCATCCCACCGCTCAGCGCCTCCCTAATCCCGGCTGCCGACCTTCAGCCGTCCCCGCTCCCCTCTCCCCCAAGGCTCCGTCCCTCCATGCTGCAGCGAGCCCTAAACGCGAGGCGCTCCCTAAAAACGAATTTAATCAAAAGAAAAACCCACCCACCCTCCAAACTCCGGGCGCCCCGTC
>NW_020455548.1:597004-618070 GCF_003342845.1 Nothoprocta perdicaria | reverse complement strand
CCGCCCCCCGCACCGTCCCGCGCCCCCCGGCTTGGAGTCCCCAGCAGCCCGAGACCCCTCGTGCAGCCGCTGAGCCGAGGGGCCACCCACGTGGGGAGATCCCGCCCTGACCTAGGGCCAGCACCTGCAGCAGCCCCACCTCAGGCCGAACACCCACACTGGGCCTCCCGCAGGGACCCTCTGCAGCCCCTCGCCCCGTGCCTGGGCAAGGCCCACGCCAGTTGTTACGGGTTGAGGGTGGCTGAGCCCATGTGTTGCCCCAAGGCAGCACTGCCCAGCACAGGAGTCCTTTCGGGGTCCCAATCCACTCATACAGCCAACAAAACCCACAGCCTGCAGTTAAGGAGCTACCACTGCTGAAGCTCTGCTTTGTTTTGCCACTTTGGGGCTCTACTTGGGTCCCACTTTGGGGCTCCCAGTATATATCCTGCTTTCCTATTTCCTGTTCCCTTGTAATAACTTGGCGTCTCCAGCATTTGCACACTCCACTGCAGACACAGGAGATGACTTGCGCAAGTACCTCAGCTGTAGAGAGCTGTCCCTTTAGGTCACATCTAAGCTAGGATGAAGAACATCAGCACACAGCAAGACTTATGCCATTTAAATACATTTATGAGAGTGCAATAGGACTAAACCTAAAAGATACCAACACGCACACAGTTGCACCGGTCTATGAATGAAGTTCTCTCTTCATTGATGCTCAGCAGAAACAGTTCACAGGAACACCCCATCTATCCTCTAGCAAAATGAGCCCTTCAGTCATACTGTGTTGGACTGGCTGCTTTAAAACAAAAGTCCATCTGATGAAGTACAACTACACCAGCACATTTAATAGCAAATGGGATTACCCAGAGGAACTGCTCAGTTGTGCACTGTCTGTACATACTTGAACCCAGAGAGGGGAGGCAGAATTGCCCAGTACTATTAACGTAAAGACTATAAGTCCTTATACTACAATTCCTACAACAAATATGAGTAATACTCCATAGGACACAACATTGATCCAAGATTCAAGCAGCAAAGCACATTAGCTTCTTGATGCGCTCCCAAGTTATGACTCAGTAGTTGAGAGCTCCTTAAGATGGGAGCAAAGACACAGCTTGCAGTGCGCACTTACTTCCTAACCAAATATTTTATGTTAATTTAAAATACACTAGAAACAATTAAGGGAATGAATATAGGCTCTAATCTCTCCTTAATCACTCAGGTGAGAGTCAGGGCAACTCCACTGAACTCTAAGGAGCACGAGCGAGATGGAGCAGATGTCAAGAGCAAGCGTCAGGCATGCAGCATTCATTAAACTAATAAATGTGTGAAGCTGAAGATACGCCTGCTGCGTATCAACGCTTCTCCACCAGGTGCACAGTCAACAGCACAGTAACACAGCAGAAAAACCTTGGTTATTTGCTGCCCTCCTCTTCTGTTATCCAAGGGCATCAACACTTAGTGCTTTCTTGCCATATGGCCGTATTGCCCCAATGCCGCTCTGCTTTTCCATTTTTGCTGCAGACCAGCCTTGCTCTTAGCTTAGGATCAGAGGGATGTGCAGGGACAGACTGACTTGTCCCTCTTGCTCTGCCTGCAAAACACAAGCTCCAAGGGATATCCAAGCGTGATTTAGTAATGAGTAAAGCATTTTCTATTCAAATGACTCTGTGCAAAAGCTAAAACAAGAATTGACCACCTGCTCATTCTCTCCCTGACATTTAGATTCATACAAGTGGATTAACATGAGCAAAAGGGCTACGCATCAAACAACACCCTCACGCTCAAGCTCAAACTCAGATACCAGATCAAGAACCTTTCACCGTTGCTGTTGCACAAAGACATTTTCTCTTCCCTGCATTCAAAGCACTGTATAAGCCTGCAGCCCTCCACAGACCAGCTAGAATCTGACCATCTTAAGGGTTAAATACTTCAAACACACAGTTACCTATCTCAGAACCAGAAAAGAATTGTTAACTGTGTAGATTTTTAAGCATCTTTTAAACCAAATCTCTAAGTTGAGGGCAGTTTTCCACACATTCCCATTATGACACTCTCTCTACTTAAGTCACTAAGGTGAGTGATTTAAATCAGTCCTAGTTTATGTTTCTTAAAAGCTGGCAAAATGTGCTAGCAAACACACAACAAACAGGAAAATAAAAGCATTCCTGAAAAGGCTCTCTTTCCAACCACAAAAGTTGCTAGTTCTTCTCATGTTCTTCTGAAGTAAATGCATCACATATAAGGACGCACATATAGTACATTTAACCACACTCAATTTGTAACTCCTGGTCAAACTGGTCATTGCTCCTCACGTAAGAGTGAGCAGGAGACCACGCTCATCATCCCTATACAAATCTCCTCTCTCTACCTGTTGCTTACAGTTCCATCCTGTTTCATGAAAGGCCTTTCAGCAGACCTGAAGGGGTGAGGTTTTTTTTTTGGTCATCTCAGTCTATTAAGCTCCGTCTTCTCTGAAGATACTGACCTGGTCAAGAGACTGTCAAGATGAAAAGCTAAAATAGATACTTGAAGGGGAGAAAAGAAAAAAGGTGCGAGAGGGAGATATACAATTTTTGCAAAGAGCAATAGCACATCACCACTTTGCTTGAATATGCTAGTTCTTAAGTTCTTAGCCTCTCTGAAAAAAGCCATCTTTTTTTTTTTTTCCATTAAAAATTGGCTTAAATAATTAATACCTATGATGGGTACAAGCAATCCAGGGAAAATAGAATTGCATCAAATCTCTTGATCCCTCCTGGATAAGAAACACTACATGCCAAGACCAAGTCCCCTAACAAACATTAAACAGCAGGGACAATTCAGCTTTGACAAGAGCCCTGTGCTCAACTCCAAGCAGCAAATCCTGTCAAAGCTGAAATCCAATCTCTACTGGTGAATATTTTACTTGGCACAGAGCAATAACGTGCCAGAGGCTGCAATTTACAGTTTAAGTAGCTCACAGTTTTCATATTTATAAAGTAAACAACAAGTGGTATGAAATGGCACAAAGGTTTTGCTGAGGTTTTTTTTGGTTTGTTTCTTTTGAGAGAGTTTAAACTCAATCACCAGCACGTCAAGGCAATGCCCTGGCCTGACATGAACGTGTTCATAGCTGTTCATTGATAATATTGTTTTACTCAGAAGGCCAAAGGTTTGGTTATGTCTATAACTACAAAAAAAGGACTCTTTCTAAGCTAAAAAGTGAGAGGAAGCATGAATGGATTTTTATCTGACCAGTGGAAACCACTTCCTCTCCTAATGCTCTGGTGCTGTGATAAACCTAGGAAATTCAATTCTCTCACGCCACATGAAGCCCGATACAGCCAAGCCACCCTTGAGCACTCAGTATTGTATTTCAGTCAGATCTCTGAAAAAGGGAAGCAAAAGGGCTTTATTTTTAAATACGTATATTGGAAGGGAACAGCTGCCTTTTCAGCATGATGTAAAGTTACTCTTTCTGGACTGTTCATTGCAACGCCTTCCCGCTTGATCTCTTTCCTTCAGAAACAGCATTATTGTTAACCATAAATATATGTAGCTCAACATTCTAGGAGAAAAGGGTCTATCCTTGATTTTAGCCCCAAGTTTACTGACTCACTAGGCAGCCTTTTGCAACACCTTTGGCAAAGGTTTTTCAAAGGCAGTAGTAAAGTGGGGGCCAGTTTGATGTGCTGCAACACGAGTCTGCATCCTCGAGGCCAGAAGCTCTGTATTTGGTACGCACCTCACCCCTTAACACCCACGACCACAAATCACTACTGAAATATAGGAAATACAGTTTCTCTGCACAGAGTATAGGGATAAGAAAAACACTTTTATGTCTTATACAGTGTAAAAGTGTAAAAGGTTTTGTTCATTAAATTACATAGGATGAAAATACATCTATTATATTAGGGCTATAGCTAGCTTATTAAATATACATCTTGCAAGCCACTATCGGCTGATAAATGGATTCTAGTAAGGATTTAAAATTTTAAAAATTCTCCTGAAATTCTCTCCTCGCCTCATCTATATCCAACCCTGCTTGGAAGTCCTTGGGAAGATAGAAAAATGACTCCAAATAGCTCCAACCATGACCCTTCTCCATATATCTCACTGTCCCAAGCCCCATGTTCCGCTTGCAATAATAGCTACCTTGCACACAGGTCATTGCCAAATTTGCTTCATTACAACCAGATTTAGCTTTCTACTGCTTGGAAATGAATTAATTGGCTTCTTGCAGGAGTGCGAGGTGCATTTGAAATAGTTTGCACTATTACTTACTTCCACTCGAGTCTATTATTTCCCTCCTAAAGGTCCCAGAAGCCACGTGCACCCTCAGCGCTCCTCCTGCTGGCAAGATGAAGCTTTCACGAGAGATATAAGAATGTTACTGCTGCAAAAAGCACCAAAACTCACTCAGACACAGGATTACACCTCTAGTCACCTGCAGGCTTGGGGGATAATGTGGCCACTTGGGTTATGCACCCCAACACGTTCCTCAGTCAGTTGCCCGGCTTCATTTTTCCTCTATTTAGGTCAACTGAAGTTGTACCATGCAGACCAAACAGTGTATAAAACAGCTTCACCTAAAACACAGGGGCCACAACCCAGCACGCAAGCTACAGTATTTCATAAGATGAATACTGCCATGCCAGGCATTGCCTTTTCCCTTGTTGGGACACGTTTCTGTCTATAGGAAGTGTAAGGGGCCACTACTGCTTCACCTTAGTTATACTGGACAGCACCTCCTGCTTTCTTAAAACAAGCTGCATCTCACTGTTGTAGAGGCAGAGATTCTGACCTTAAGAGCTGTAACCCGCTTCTTCCTTAAGAAACATTTTTAAATGGAGAATTATGGCCAACCAAATTCAGCACAGCTTGGACTGCACTGCTAAAAATGAGACAGGAGGGTCTGGGGACGGGTGACTGCGGTGTTCAACAAGAACCAACTGCTGGAGAGAAGCAGCATAGTCTGCAGGGTGTTCTTCACTTGCTTGATGTGTGCCAAGGCGGTCCTTGACCTGTCCACCAGACAACCCTTCTTGCCAAGAGAAAAGCACGTTTTACTAAGCAGTCACTTACTTAAAATGCTCATTTACTGCAGGGAACAGGACAGCCAACACAAATACCACCGAGCGGTTGAGACTGTGACACATCATTCCTTCACCCTAGACATGTGACCAGGGCCTGAGTTACTGCTCTTGTGCTTTTCACCCAAGGTCTGCGCTTCTCCCCTAGCAAATGAGTATTAAGCAGCCATGAGGACAGAACCATGGAACAGGCTGCCCCCTACCACATACAGCCTGAACTAACCCAGCATTTAGGACAGATCAACCACTGGTTTACACGGTGTTACAACTAAAGCCAGAAACTACTGAAACATTACAGCCCCATATTCAGCACAACACACTAGTATTTACTTCCTGAAGGCCAAATCTCAATTTTAATGAGGCTTATTTAGAGTAAGCTCTAGCTATTAGCTCTAGCTGCTACAGTATTTTGGTTGAATATCTCATCTACAACCCCCCTCTCTGCATGTTTCCAGACTAAGCTTTCTAAATGACAATTATCATGCACACTTTTCCCCTTCCCCTGTGTACATTAACCAAGACAGGACACAAAGACACCTTCTCACATGCACACAAACATCACAAGGCTGCTCTACCATTACCCAGGCCAGGGACATTATAGCTATATTGATTTATTCAACTACACTAAGAACTCCAAGGTTTTACATTTCAATTGCATTTTTTAAAGGTCTAACTGTTGTTCTTTTGCTTACCTGATCTAGAGAGATTCACATGCTCACAGTACTGTCACAATGTTTGAACTTTCAAGTCTTCTGCAGAAATACTCAGTATTTCACCTTCTAAGATCTTGAAGCAAGCAACGAACGACTAAAGCAGAAACAGAGAAATCTTCTAGATGAAGAGATCTTACTTTCATCTTATTCTCTTGGGGTCAGAAACAGCTTATACTATATATCTTCTTATTGCACTGCATTACGCATGTAGGTACATCACCAGTAATAAGAGCCTCTTTTCTTACCTGCACACACCAAGCCTTTTTTTCCAAGGGATCTTTGTGTCAAATACCCTTTTTTTTCTCCTGATAGCATGAAAATCCCTTGCTCATCATCACAAGCAAGCATTTGAGACAAGCACTAATACCTAAACATAGGAGAAAATCCTCAAAACAAGACCTGCCTCCTATAGTTTGACATCGTCTTCTCACACAAATACACGTCCTCAGCGAATTCCATAAGAATTCCCATCTTAAATGATGTTAAAGATGCTGCACTTGAGCTAATGAAGCTAGACATATTCTTAATGAAGAAATTCATCATTTAGCACAGGTTCCTCATCCTACAAGTCAGTTATGTAAACCCTTGCATAATAATCAAGGTTTTTGCTGCAGACCACACTTTGCACATCCCCTCTAGACTGGCTTAGACTAAGCTGCCTGGCACAACCATCGCTACTGCCAGACTTCGTGCCTTGGATTTACTTTTTTATGGAATAGGGGATACACAGGAGGGCAAACGACCCCCCCAAAGCTCATGGAAATTATCTTTCCTTGATCATCTTCCCCACTGGTCTACTGAAATATGGCTGGTGCTATAAACCAGAGCTGAACAGACAACAGTTCGTACAGTCCGAAGCTCTTGATCCAACAACTTATTCCAGTTTCTACAAGGAAAAGAACTTCAGTACTCAAGGTACTTACTACGTTGTTGAACTACCCATCTCCTCATTTGCCTCTCAGTAAATCAGAGGCATGTTTGTGTAGAGATAACGACATGAGGTTATTCTTCTTTCCTCAGCTCTTCAAGTGTTGATAGAACTAGAATCAGACTGAAATAACTTGGATGTTTAGGTCGTCCCACTTATCTGCACACATCTAACACTTTTACCAATCACATCAGTGTTTTACTCCCAATAACTTAAGTGTAACATCCATTTTTCCCTAAGAGCCATGTGTGTAGAGCCTGAACTCAAAAAGCTATTTTCACATCTATGGCTCTTCAAGAGTACTGACACTTTTCACTTACTGCTCAGGCCATCTACTCAACTCTCTGTGAAGTCTCCTTTTATCTAGAGGCTTTTCCATCAAACCCGCAAGAGCAACATACTGCACATAGCTTAAAAACCCAACAGTTGTCTCAGAGCTCTCTGTCAAACACTCCAAGCAGCCAAATGCATCAGTTGGAAGTGCAGGACCTTCAAAGCAGGCTAATTTGTGTAATAAAAGATAAACAAAAAGCCTCATCTCCCGTTAACAGCAATCATTTAACACTGCAAATGAGATATTCAAGTCTGGAGGAGTGACTCTCATCACCTCTGTCACGAGCAATCCCTTTCAATATCTTCTTAAATTTCTACATCCCTGCAGAGCAGAGGGAGAAGGCCACCTGCTGGCGGCAGCACACAAAACGCTACGGGAAAAAAAGCCCAGGATGGCAATGAGAAAAACAAAACAAAACAAACTATTTTACTATTTTTAGGCAACCAGTTGGGAGCTGTACGAATATTTATGCTAGTCTCCAGTTTATATACAATCACTATGCTGGAGAGAAACACAGCAAGTGTTATTAAAAGTTACAACAGTTACTGCTCAACCCGAATTAAACAAGTCAAAATGGCTAAGACTGTGCTATGAGTGCATTCCTTGCTGGCTGCTGCAAGCAAGTCCATTCCTACTGTTTTAATTGGTTCGACTGCATGATTTCTTCTCTACAGACCAGGTCAAGTAGATAAAAAGCACTGAACTTCTCCTCTGAGAGCCCAAAATTACAGATAACAGGCGCTCATTCTGCGTAACTCCTCATTTGCAACTGTAGAATACCACTTAAGAAATTACGATGTTACTTTTATTGAGTATAAAATACTACATGCAAAGAAAAGCCTCAACAACCACAGAGCTTTCAGCTTGCAGAAGTGGAAAATATCTTCAGACTTCTGTTTGTGATGGGGATGTTACAAGGAATTTTAAGTCAGTTCAAACTTGATTTCCCTCCTCCTTCCCTTTAAGGGTAAGAATTGCACTTGTTTCCTCTGTTTGATAACCAAATCAAGGAAAAAACATTATCTACTACAGAGTTCTTGGACATAAGTTATTCTTTAGCTTCTGTTTTTCCTTCTTCCTTTTCTTCTTCCTCTTCCTCTTTTTCCTCTTCCTCCTTTTCCTCTTTCTCTACCCGAGGAACAAGTCCATCCAGGTTCAGTAGCAAACCTTCACTGGTTGAAGATCGAATGACCAACTTCTGCACGAATGTATCTACAAAAAAAAATAAAATAAAATTCAGTTCTCTTTAGGTCTCTGGACTGATTTGGCTTATTTCTAATCTATACATCAAGCACATGACATGAACCATACACCTATCCTTACTATTTCAGTACGTACTGCTTCTGAATCTAATTCACACATTATTGTCACAGAAGATACCCACTTGGCAGCTATATTATTCCTTCAGTATCTCACCAGCAGTTTATACCACCACCAGCCCAGAGCTTAGAATACACGAATAAAGCTTCATATATTTTGCCCTCATGCTCCTTCAAAAGTAACACATCGAGCACAGATGAGCTCAGGCTGGAACAGGGTCCTGACTAGAGAACGATGGATGGAAAGATCATTAGCAAACTAATCACTTGTTTTTCCTCCAGCAGTCCCATACGCCAGCTGAAGTTCATGTTCTCCAAGCAGCCATTTAAGTCTAGATATATACACGCTTCTTCAAGTACAAGACTTATTTTCTAAGGATATCAGATGTTCAGTTCCACAGGAAACAAAGGAAGAGGCATCATTTCATTGCTAGGCAGCTGAGCATGCAGCAGTTACAGACATATGGCACAACCTAAGGGAAACGTTGGATGGGTTGGTCAAGGGACTGCTGGAGTGTGCAGAGGTTCAAAGCTCCTTAGGGTTTGGAAGAGGGAAGCAACGAGAGCCCAGTTACCGCACAAAAGCGAGACCTGTGAGTAGCGTTTGGGCCCCGTACCTCTCAGACCACCGTGATGAGGCAACCACACACATTAGGTTTTGATAGCTACAACCGAGCTGCTAAAAAAAGGGATCAAAGCACCGCGAGGCAGGAAGAGACTAAGCTGATGCAAAGCATCAAGCGTAATAAATACTGCAGACACACCAATACAACACTTCGCATGGACAGCAAACACTCTTAGTCCAACCCCCATCAGCTCTTCTCCTCTATTTCTATATAGCTCTGTGCCTTTTCAACACCCTATTCCCACCAATGAAATCAGGTTGGTAACAGACTCATTCTAGTAAACACAACCACAGGGAAATCAAATTTATGGCCATCCAGTCCCCACCAATCATTCCAGAAGCCAGGCAAGCAGAAGTGCCATAAATAAATTAATTAATTAATTTAAATAAATCAGAGTCCAGCACAGTGGAACCACTTGTCTTGCTCCAAGCTTCACAGACTCGACCCAGCCTCCTGTTCATCTTAATATGGGAACAGGACGAGACACTCAGGAAACTTCCTATTTCAGGTTCCCAGGACCAAATAGAGAAGGAACAAGAGACAAGAGGAACTTTAGAAATAGATGACCTGACTTGTCTGTGGAAGATAAATTCCAACTCCCACATTACACTCTGAGCAAGCCCACTTGGTATTTTTAGTCTTACATTTGCTCAAGTGACTGAAAAAGGCACGCACTTTTGTGATGACTACAAACCTGCAAAAAGGCAGTCTATTACACGTGGAAGTTCCCACAAAATCAACATGCAGCAATCTGTAATTTCTAGGTTTAAAGGCCCGATAAGGCCTTGTTTGTTAGCAAACATATGTAGACTTCTTGATAAAAAAAGCACTCAGAATCAAACTTGCTGCATTAAATACATTTGGCACTTGTAGGAAGCAGCTAAGAAGCACAAGGAGGGTTGATATTGCAAATAAAACAAATAGAAAAGCTACCAAGTCCTTCTCAAGAAGGGCTTATCCTTACTTCTCAAGACCACTTTAGTTCAGACTGCAACTTCTAAAAGAGAAAATGAAACAAACCCCCACACAATAAAAAGCAGCCTCACTTTCGGCTTCTAAATGTTCATCTCTGGTCAGTATCTTTATTTTAATTTTTTTTTTTTTTTTTTTTTGGGGGGGGGGGGGGGTGGTGTTAGGGGGCTTAAAAGCTCTCAAAGCCCTGCAGACTTTGTATTTCATACTCTGTGTTTGGTTTGCATAGCAGCTTTTATTAACAACCATGTAGAGCATCACAGGAAAAAAGACCAAGTGTTTTTGCAAAAATTAAACCAATATTGACCTAAAGTTAATCACTCTGCTAAGCATCCAGCTATTCTTGCATAAAATTGTTTTTAAATCACTATTTCTACTCCAGTTAAACCGATGACATTTGTTTAAGCTTTAATTTATTATGACAAAGAATAGACCACATGTTGGTTCAGTTCCTTTGCTAGGGAACAATGAGCAGAACCCACAGAAACAAGACAGAAATCATCCTCTTAATCCTTTGTAACCTGATCTTCTAGTTCAGGGCTTTTAAAACCAGAATTAGCAGCTCTGCACAATTAAGAGCAGAAATCCAAGAAGGACCTTGCCAATAAAACTCCAGAACTTGTGGTATGTCTTCACAAGCAACTGCCTGAAATGGGACTAGATTTTAGCTGAAGAACAATTTCAACTGAAGCAACTGCAGTTGGAGTCTGATCCAGGCCTCCAGGCTCTCTTGTCTTACTAGGAATTTCACTGTGTGGCTACTCTCCATTGGAGCACCAACTCTGCAAGCCTAACCTGCTACACAGCCCCATTTCTTGCCTTGCACACACTCACCTCGTGCTGCAGTGCAGTAGTTCACACAAGTGGGAAGAGACCTTATTCATACCCTCATGGCGTGAGATTTACTCATGTGCCTAACAGCTCCCCACTACCATCTGAAGATGGATAAAACCATGGGGTCACCTGATAACATCCTGGTTAAGAGCACTCTATTTATTGAGATTGCTGTAACTTAACGGAAAAGCTACTTACCAATGCTTGGTGGTTTGTACGTGTAGATGTCCTGGATAATAGCTTTTAGATTGTCTACTATCTGCTCAGTAGGCATATCCAGCTGGAAGCAAACAATTCCCAGTTAGCCACAGTGAAACAGAAAGCTTAGATAAATCAACTGGCCTAAGTTACATATTTATTGTCTATTTGGTAGGTAGTATTTCTCCATGTTGCTCCTCCTGTTGAAGAGTTACAAGCTCTATTCACAGTCTCAGCTAAAAGACCCCAAGTATTTTATACAGGGTTATAGGCTCCTTTTTCTTATTTCCGCTCAGGGCATTGAATTATCCTGGCTCTGTACAGCATAGATGTTCTTGAAAGAAATCAAGATTTGAGATAGACGTACCAGCACTTTGACAAAAATCTTATTGGCAATTAAAATTTCAGAAGGAAAACTTTGCAAAGCAGCTGCCAGAATGATAAATGAAAATGAAACACAGAACACACTCAAACTGAACGAAATATATTACCAGAACTGAACATAAGAAATTAGTTTTGGGAGCTTAGGAAGATTTTCAAGAAAATCTTCTTATCTGCTTTGTTCAGATGAGTCAACACGACTGCAATAAAAACCAGTACCTCCCTCATTGGAACAGCTGGCTTCCAAGTCTTATACCAAGTTTAAACCCTAATTGACTCCTGAACTGAATGAACTAAACCCAATAGGTCCAAATGTCCTATATAGCATTTGCAGTCTGTAATCCAGTCTTAAATAATCACTAAGATAAAAAAATCAGTATGTTTCTCTAAACCTCAGCTTAAACTTCCCTTAAGAAACAAGAACTAAAAACACACTATAGAAACGGTTAATCTCTTCATGTTGGAAATAGTCATGTATCCTACATTTAGATAGGGAAAGAGAAGGGGACTCAAAGCAAGTTGTGTTCAGACAAACATGCTCCATCTCAGAGACTACTCAAGTTATTTGGGCGTCAACAGATCAATTGTCAAGAAGCAGCACAGCTCAAAATCTCAGAATATTTCAAAATAGTTTCTTCAAAGTCACCGTAACTTCTAGCATAGGCACACTCAAGCTGTAGCAGAACTTTGATACTAAAGTCTAACTGACACTGTTTTATTCCCTTCTCTAAGAGAAAGGGGATAAGCACAACAGCCCTTTTCTTTGCATGCACATCTCAAAATAGGCATTTTCACTTTGCAGTTATTTCCCACCACACACCCAAGAAAACTCAAGTAGTAAAAGCTTGACCCAGTCCCTCTCTCTCACACATTTCCTGTAGCTGCAGCCAACAATCTAAGAGAATTATTGATGCAGTAACAGATACTCCTCAAAAGAAAGCATTCCAGAGCACCGTGGATTCCTCAGCAAGACGGATGAGCCATTTTCCAGTCCCTGGGCTGATTCTCCTCTTTCTCCTTCCTGCCCCTTTATAAGGTAGCCAGTTTGAACACATTAGCACTGATGCAGTCAGTCATTTTGCAGCCTTTGCTACAACTGAAAGGTCTCCTCATAAAAAACAATGAGGACCCAAGACTCCAACAATAAAGGCTGCAATATAGAGGGAATTCATTTTAGCACCTTGACTCAGAACATAGGCTCCAAATTTTCCTCCTCAACCACCTTTATCAAAATTCATTTAACATGTGTCCCTGCCCCAAAAAGAACTGTTTTTTTTTTTTACGTTTTTACCTCAAGCTCTAAGATATCCGAGGTAACCATTTAAGTAGATCTCAAAGATGTCGTCTGAGTTTTTGAACATCTGAGTCTCATTTACCTTTCAGCTTATAGTTAAGACACCGAGCTTTTAGTAACAATAGTAACATGACCAAGTTGCCACAGCAATATGCAACTTGTGTGTATGAATATTCAATTAAAACAAGATTTCTCTTCTTTATTTCAAAGACCACTTGACTCAACTCTGCCAAAAAGTCATCCTCAAAGGCCACAATACAAGAAGGACCTGTTTGAAAAGCAGGATTGGAGCTAATCATATAAGGCAGTGTCCCTTTCGCATAAGGCAGCCTTCACGTTTGGGAGCTGGACCTGAGAGCAGCTCAGACAGCTAACAGACAACTGTTAGAATCTATGTTTTTCCATGCAGGTCTTGTGTGCTACCCCCAAATCTTTGTCAACTAACTAGCATTTCAAAATGCAGGAGTAAGCACTCAACCATACCTTTTTGAATTGTACAGAAGGAAAACAGTGAACTTGCTTCTTCCCTTCAAGTCAAATTACAACCTACACTCATATCCACAGGTGAGGGAGGAATGTCAATGGGTACCTTCTGTTTTCTGACTTGAACATTATTTCCCATGTACTTCTACCTTCTGTGACCACATCTGTAGAGACCTGAGGCTGATAAACATCTGCCCATGGAAAAAATTGCATCCTTTAGAATCAACATGAGAATTTCACTTACTGAAATACCCTTAGTCTATTCTACAGAAGAACCAATTTCCAGGCAACTCTGCACAAGTGTGGAGAGAAAAAAAAAAAGCTAGATTAGAGCTAGCTTCCTTTTGTCACATTTAAAATCTTTTTTTACTTTAAAAACATGCAGTTTGGAGATAAAGTATGTTGTAGTGACCAAGTGCACACTCAGTTGATATCCTCAACAAAAAGCACCTTAAACTCCTCTACACAGGGAGTCCCACCAATAAATATCCTGAACATCCAAGTCCCTATCTCATTAAGCTCACTTTCTCAAAAGAGCATTTAACACCATTTAAGCCAAATAGTTGCTATTTTCTGGCATTTCAGTTGACATGTCAATTACTTAACCACATACACACATACACTCATAAAAAAAGATACTGAAGCTCCTAACTGGGAGTGCAGGATTATATGCAAGCAATAGGCTATAACTGAACTAACAACAACATTACACAGCAGCCCTGACAGGAAAACATCACTTAGAGAAAGGCCAACTTGGCAGAGCCCCAAGAGCATCTATGCTTCTGCTTGGAATATAGCAACAGGTCTTTATGTTTTGTGTAATTCCCAAAGTGGTTATTTCCTCCCTGCCAAGAGCTCCCTTCAAGAAGCTCTTCATTCATCAGTGTGCAGATGGGCACGGCTCCCACACGCTCCCAGAGCCCTGCCTATCCTCATGAGATGTCCTTACAGCATCGCTGCAGTAACAGGAGCAAATGCAGGTCAGTTAAAATAGAGTAGCTGCAAAGGGTGGAGGCACTTTAGAGGGGCTGGATCCATCCCTCTGCTCACAGCTCCAGAACACACCCACGGTGTGGGCACGTTAGAATCACCCCCACTACGAGGCCGATACTCGCTCACCATAGAGAAACTCCCTGCATGCAAGTAAACCCAGGCATACTCTCCAACCTATGAAGTAAAGAGCTCATGCACAAATAACAACTCCTTATAACCAGAAGGGCCTCCTTTCAAGAGTAGAGAATCCCCAAGAACACCACAAACTGACATCCCAGACCACACACCTAGTTTTTCCAGGCACTACTGAAGGACAGGGCCAGAAGTGCCTAGCAGCAGAATGTGAGGCACTGGGCAACAGTTTTGTGGTAGTTTTGTGGTAGTAACAGCACCTACTTTCTTTAGAAACTCGTGAAGCTGTATGAAGCTATGCCAAGCTGATGAAACTGCAGTTATGTTGAACACTGCCAAATCAGAGTTAATTCATCTCAGTAGGAAAAAAAAAATCTTAACTGCTAAAAACAATGGCAAATATTTCAGGCTAATCTACAGGATAATACACTTAGTTTCAAACCATCTGAATTTTAAGATAGATGAGAACACAGTTGCCCTATTTGAAACAAGGCTAGATCCACAGATTCCACATTTCACACACTCCCATTAAACCTATACACTAACTCTGTGAAGAGGAATAAGATGCACAATCCACCACAACTAGTCAGACTTCACAAGTTATCTTTATCTCTAACACTGCCAGACAAAACTTGGGGCATTAAAGGTGTTGTCAGCTTCCTTGCTATACTGCTATCAGCTTTTAACAACACAGACAAAACTAGAACTTAGGCAAGAAACAGACTAAACAGAACGAAAAATCAAGCCATAGAGCAAGGAAAATAAGGGAAGCAAGGAAGAAAAAACACACACAGATTGCCCAGATTTTGATTCGAGTCAGAATCTCTTACCAAGAACCACTTCCTTGATCAACAGCAAAACAGCCATCAGAAGACAGCCAAGTTTAGTGACCATCCCCACTTGTCTCCAAGTTAAGAGTTTTTACTCTACCAGGCCAGTTCTGAGATTTTTCAATACTAAAAGTCAATCTTCCTTTATTAGGGTGAACAAGAGTCTATTCTTTTTGATGCAGCCGTACATAGTGATTACTGACTTGCAACCCCCAGTTTACATACAGAATAAATACTCCCTTCACAAAAACGAGACAGGATACAGCCTACACTAACGTCTCATGACTCATGAGAGAACCGCTAGATATATTCACCAGTCTTCAATTTGCATATATCATTTCATTCTATACTACAATACACTGCCAATACAGGAGCAAATATAGAACCCATTTTTAACATCCTTAACCACTCGGCATGAACTATACCTTGCTCTTTTTTTTTTTTTCTCCCCTTTCTTAGATTCATTCTGTCTCGTCTCCATAGAATGGACTTAACTTGGTACACAAACTTACTCTTGCTATTCTTGTTTTGATGAGGTGCTCATCTTGCACTGCGTACTCAAGGCCTTCTTTAAAGAACTGCAGCATTTTTGGAATATCTTGACCCATGGAATCTAGTTGAAGAAAAAACAGAAACAAATAGATTATTATTTATTGGCATGACAAAACCTGGTATTGGCAAACAAATTCAATGTTTCAGTTCAGGCAATTAAACAAGAAATTCCCAAAGCAACAGAACTCCACAAGCAAAATCAGACTCCCCTCTTACTCCTTCTACATAAGACACTCCGTCTTCCATCTCCCCCAAATCATCAGCTCACACAAACAGCTCCTACAATAATGTGTGATACAGACTTAATTTCAAATAAGGAACCTGCGAGGAACATATTAAGTGTATTAAAGCTCTGCTGTATAATTCAAGTAGCTTAGAGCCAAAAGTGTTACCCTTGGAAGAAACCCCAAGTGCCTACCTTAAGAAATAAAATTGTTTAAGGCTATCTAACAGCAAGGACATGAACCAGGCCAACCCAAATAAGCTTTTCCACAAGCCAAGACATCTGTTTTTTCATTATCATCTCAGCTACAGGGGCTCATTTTGGCCAACTTACATCATCAGGCCACTGTTTTAAGTATAATAATTTTTCCCCACACACACTCTGATACCTCCAAGAGAAATCATTTGATTTAGAGCTTGGCATCTAAACATGGAACGGCACAATATACACCACTCGTTCCACAATACACCGGGCGTATTCTCTATTGAAAGGCTTTGGACAGGTTAATGGGCTTGCAACCACTGTTCACACGCCTAAAAAGCCTGCCTACAGTTTCTAAAAACATGACCAGGACAGCTGGGGCAGGAAGCAAGCTATCGTTCTGGACTCAGTGCTTCACACAGTTGGCACCGAGTCAGCACTGCTTGAATAGTATCCGATTTTTTTTCTCTCCAAGTTAGCTCCCTTAAGCACAATTACAAATAAAAGAATTCTGCAAGCGAGGACAATAGTACTCAGGGACTAGAGTTTTCTGCTAGGAAAAATGTGACCTGAAGATGGAATTTCTCGAGCCTTATGCAAAGAGAGACCACACAGCGAAGGAAACAGCTTGTACTAAGGAAAAGCTGGAACAACAGCGCTGTCCAGACTACCGATAGGCAGAAGGAGCAGCAGTAGTTACTAAGCTAAGATCCAAAGAAGTTGTGCAACAGTTAGGTGACCGAATTGTCTTGGTGAAACCGCTTTTCCCCTCTAGTGCTGCTGCTACATTTCATTATGTTCATGATGACAAGTATAGGCAGAACTACTAGGCAAACTCCTCTTGACTCTAATCTCATGTTCACATCACTTGTGCAACAAACTCCAGGGACCAGCTTTCCTCCCAAAACTGGGGTTCAATGATCTAGACAAAGATCAATTCTCATCGAAGAGAGACAAGCGACTTCTGGTTACTCACAATCACAAAGACTCAAGGAAACTCTAGTCTCTCCATTAAAAAAAGTGTAGATCATCTCAAGATGAAATCTCATCACAGTATTTTTAGATTCCAATCCTTTAGAGATACAAAAAAAAAAAAAGTCTCTTCTTACTTCTTCTTGCACTTGGATATTTTCTTCTTAATTTGCTCTTCAATGGTATTAATTTAGGCATTATTTCAGGAACAGCTACATAAAAGTCCATTTTTATTTCATCTTCCAAAATCTGGAATAAAGAAAAAGAGAGATCAACAAAGATAACAGAGAGCCCATTATCTCACTCTTAGTTTTGCCTGCTCATTTCAATACAGAGTCTGCTGAACTTGAGATTTCTTGCTCACTCTCCCTCATTCTGTGAGGGGAGTTAAAGTGTTTAATTCACATAATAGTTGAATTCTTGAAAAATAAATACCCATTTGATTAATTCGACTCCTCCCACAAGGGCAGCACCATTCTGTTGAGCTACTTCAGCTTCTTCCTTGTTCTGTTCAAGAGAAAAAGCAATTAGGGGTGTACAGACTACCAGCTAATTTGTCAATATCAACATCACTTGACATGTGACTTATATTTGACAACTAAGTGCAAAAAGATTATTCATGGGTTAAGAAAAACACTCCAAATGTCTCACACAATTTGAGTGTAAACTTAGTGCTGAGGATTTAGCTTTGAAACTGTAATTTCAGCTCACTCCTGGTTCCAATAAGAAAGACTACAGTCCATTTCTTGCAGCAAACAGGAGTAACAAACTTGTCGTGTTTGCTGGATGGGTCTTTTCACAAGTTCTTTTCTCTCTCCAGCCTTCGCCTTCTGCACATTACAAGCAACCAGTCACGAGATGGAGTTGGCCTTGATTGTTACTCGGAGCTGAATGCAAAACATGGAGCACATTCCTGAACACCACTCAACCATCTCTTTAGAAATAAGGCTATTCTACTTCAGAAAGAACTGCTCAACCTCAAGAGAGTAGCAGTGGACATGGACTGATGCAATAAATAGTTTGTGTTAATTTGCTTAAAAAGTTCTTCAGTCTGTGACATCTGCCAAAAATAAAAAGTTTCTATTGTTTCCAATCATGATATCAGAACTCTCCAAGCAGTGACAGAGAAAGCACTTACTCTGATTTCAATTATAAGCTGGAATAAGCAAACAAAAAGCAACACCACCACCTCCCTCGTACAGCTCTGCAGAATACTCAAGTATTTTAGATGCTTTGTATGCATGTAATCAACACACACAGAAGAAGCCATATGAAGATGCTCAAACTGATTGTTTTTTTTGCTCCTTTATGACAAATAAAGGAACTTGATTCCCTAACATTGTTTTCCTCAAGATACACACAATATTCGTGTATTAAAAGTCAGAGCTCATCCTAAATAAAAAAAAAAAGTAGTAACTCTCAGAGCTGAGTGAAAGGAATTTAAATTTTGACAAAAACAGATTAGAGAAGCACTTAGGAAATCAAAAGAGACCACCGTCTCATCTGGAAAGCAGTACAAGAAGTCTACCTCAAATCGTTTTTGCTCGCCACTCCATGCCAGCAAGTCTGGTGTACAGATATTGCTCAACTTGCCTTATGTTATTCCAAAAGGTTGAAGGAGATCGAAGTAGAAAATGTTTCTACTAGTATTTTTTCCTTAATTAACCAACTTGAGCCATATTTCACTTTCAACATCTGTGCAGTTATCACAACTACTCTTAGGCTACTCCTTATTACAGTTTTCTACATAACCACACATCAAGAAGAAGGAAATCTAAGGAGGTCAATACACCTGCTTGCTGATATAACCCAAGCTTGGGTTAACAAACCAAAGACGCTACTCAAAATAACCCTGGGTTTGAGAGTTCTGTAAAACACTTGCAGAATCTTTTGAATAAAGGCACAGTACAAATATGAGAACTGGCTGCATTGCATGACTATGCTGTGTACATAATGAAAGCAATTCTCCTTTACTCACCTCTGTGAAAACCAAAACCTTATTCGTTTCATCTGTAAAACGATGTGGAAGACGAACAAGGCTTGAAAATTGTTCCACTTTTTTCTAGAAAGAAAGAATCAAAGGGCATCAAAATCATAACTTTAGAAGAAATCATGGAAACTAACCTACCAAACTCAACGGCATGGCCTGCAATCAAGAAGCTTAGTACATGCATGAACCCCAGGGCCCCAGGGGCCCAGTGAAACAGAGCAGCAAACAGGAGTTTTGGTTTTTACTTCCCTTCCACTGAGGCTTGATAAAAACCATCATGGTGCAAATACAACATTGCCATCCCAACTGCAACAGCACAACCACCAAATGGAAACCAGCAGTGGCATGTTTTAAAAAGGGCCAGACTAGCAAAAAATAACCAAGGAAACGAGTCTCAGTGACTCTTTCCTTATCCCATGAATCTGAGGGATGTTTCTTGGATACATGCATTACAGCTGAGTATCACCTGCAAAAGCACCCGATGTTCTGACAAACAGGGACATGGCAGGTGACAGAAGATGGACAACAGCAACATTTACTCGTTTACTCTGCCCTGTAGACACCTCTTTCCAGTGTTTTAAAAATTAATAAATAAAAGGCTTTTACCTACTCCCAACTTACTTTCTTCTTTGGTAATGACATATCCAGTGTGACATTAATGTACACAAACTGCTTGGGGTAGGTGAAGTCGAGCTGCTGGAATTTCTTGAGCATGCCCACGGCCACGTCCACGTCGTAGGAGGGCCGCTTGTAGCGCCATGTCAAGTAGACGTCGTCCACGGGCTTGCTCAGCAGCGGCAGCCTCGGGCGCCTCCTCTTCTTCGTTTCTTCCTGCTTAGGTTTCTGTGAACCTTTCTTGGCAGTTCTAAAATGAAAAAAAACCCAACAAGCCACTTGGTTAGATCATTAAGCCAGAAGTTTAGCAAAAGCTCTAAAAACACTTACAGACCATTACATGCCAGTTACTAACTAATCTCTATAAGCAACAGAGTTGTATTTGTGCAGCACTGAGTTAACAAGTCCCTACTGCATCAAAACAGGACTACTTTAAAACAACACATCAACTTTTATGAGTTTTGCCCCAACAGGGTTTGTACCAAGCACCGAGCAGCTTCTCAACCTCAGTAAATCCTACAAACCTTCCCAGTAACCAGAGACTGGCACAACAGCTGGGAGGGCACAGTGGGATTCCCAAATGTCTCACCAACCCTCACAGCAGGAGTCCTCCCCCTTCCCCATATCATGACATATACAGCTAATCAACAAGAGTACCAAAACTTGATTTTGCTGTCTATTTTTACAGGCTCTCAAACTGAAAAATAATCAAAAGTTACAGTTACAGGTAGGCACTTCTATCTGAAGAGCTCTGTACGTAGGTATCAACTCTTGTGGAAGAGTTAACACTACTTCCCTGCATCCTACTTGACTGCTCTATGGGAAAAAATATTTTTTTCCTTTTCTAACTTAGGCAAGAGTGCTGTATTGAAAGAAATACAAAAGGGAACCACAGATGATAGGGAGAAGGGGAAAGATGAGTTCCTTGAACTCAGTTTCCTAAACTCTCTAGCTTCCCAATTGGCGCAGCCCATTTCACCGTAACAGATGCTTGCCTTTTGACGAACTGCCTTAGGAAGGAGCCAAAACGAGCCTCTCCCAAGACTATGACCCTCAATAAGTCGAGGGTGCCAGGAAAACACTGCCCGCTCCCCTCCCAACCTTGTTTGCAGTCCCTCCAGGGTGCCCCCCGACCTCCAGGCACCACGGGGCTTCCCCGACGCTGTTGGTACCAGGGGACCCCCGAGAGGTCCCGGGAACCCACTCACTTGGCAGTGGCGGCAGCAGCGTAGGCCCTGCCGGGCGGCGGGAGACAGCGCTGGAGTGCGGGGGCCACCGGCGGCAACGCTGCGAGGGAAAGCAAGACACTGCCTCAGGCAGGGCCGCCAACGGCCGCCGCCAACGGCCGCCGCCAACGGCCGCCGCCAACGGCCGCCGCCAACGGCCGCCGCCAACGGCCGCCGCCAACGGCCGCCG